>NW_028324151.1:12327102-12642002 GCF_054372755.1 Phalangium opilio | reverse complement strand
AAAATTCTAAAAATGTGCTTTTCTGGTCGAGAAACGTCGATTTTGAAAACGGTATTAAAAATCGAGGTACATTTTTATTTTTTGATCAATCGAGATGAAATCACTTTTAATGAGTATTTTATAGGTAATTAAGCTGAATTCGGTCAAAAATTTGTCCAGAAAAAAATGCATTCAAAAGTGTACCGAAAAAATCGCATGTTTTTTTTCTTCAAGATACAAAATCCGTGACAACGATTTCTTATTGAAAATTGAATTTATACAGTTTTTTGAATGAATATCGTTACATTTGCTTGAATTAAAGCAGAAAGTACAAAAATAATGGTTTCAGTGGTCATATTTGAAAATAGTGAAAAAATACTCAAAATGTGCTTTTCTGGTCGAGAAACGTCGATTTTGAAAATGGTATTAAAAATCGAGGTACATTTTTATTTTTTGATCAATCGAGATGAAATCACTTTTAATGAGTATTTTATAGGTAATTAAGCTGAATTCGGTGAAACATTTGTCCAGAAAAAAATTCATTCAAAAGTGTACCGAAAAAATCGCATGTTTTTTTCTTCAAGATACAAAATCCGTGACAACGATTTCTTATTGAAAATTGAATTTGAACAGTTTTTTGAATGAATATCGTTACATTTGCTTGAATTACAGCAAAAAATACAAAAATAATGGTTTCAGTGGTTATATTTGAAAATAGTGAAAAAATTCTAAAAATGTCCTTTTCTGGTCGAGAAACGTCGATTTTGAAAACGGTATTAAAAATCGAGGTACATTTTTGTTTAGTGATCAATCGAGATGAAATCACTTTAAATAAGTATTTTATAGGTAATTAAGCTGAATTCGGTCAAACATTTGTCCAGAAAAAAATGCATTCAAAAGTGTACCGAAAAAATCGCATGTTTTTTTTCTTCAAGATACAAAATCCGTGACAACGATTTCTTATTGAAAATTGAATTTGAACAGTTTTTTGAATGAATATCGTTACATTTGCTTGAATTACAGCAAAAAATACAAAAATAATGGTTTCAGTGGTTATATTTGAAAATAGTGAAAAAATTCTAAAAATGTGCTTTTCTGGTCGAGAAACGTCGATTTTGAAAACGGTATTAAAAATCGAGGTACATTTTTATTTTTTGATCAATCGAGATGAAATCACTTTTAATGAGTATTTTATAGGTAATTAAGCTGAATTCGGTCAAAAATTTGTCCAGAAAAAAATGCATTCAAAAGTGTACCGAAAAAATCGCATGTTTTTTTTCTTCAAGATACAAAATCCGTGACAACGATTTCTTATTGAAAATTGAATTTATACAGTTTTTTGAATGAATATCGTTACATTTGCTTGAATTAAAGCAGAAAGTACAAAAATAATGGTTTCAGTGGTCATATTTGAAAATAGTGAAAAAATACTCAAAATGTGCTTTTCTGGTCGAGAAACGTCGATTTTGAAAATGGTATTAAAAATCGAGGTACATTTTTATTTTTTGATCAATCGAGATGAAATCACTTTTAATGAGTATTTTATAGGTAATTAAGCTGAATTCGGTGAAACATTTGTCCAGAAAAAAATTCATTCAAAAGTGTACCGAAAAAATCGCATGTTTTTTTCTTCAAGATACAAAATCCGTGACAACGATTTCTTATTGAAAATTGAATTTGAACAGTTTTTTGAATGAATATCGTTACATTTGCTTGAATTACAGCAAAAAATACAAAAATAATGGTTTCAGTGGTTATATTTGAAAATAGTGAAAAAATTCTAAAAATGTCCTTTTCTGGTCGAGAAACGTCGATTTTGAAAACGGTATTAAAAATCGAGGTACATTTTTATTTTTTGATCAATCGAGATGAAATCACTTTAAATGAGTATTTTATAGGTAATTAAGCTGAATTCGGTCAAACATTTGTCCAGAAAAAAATGCATTCAAAAGTGTACCGAAAAAATCGCATGTTTTTTTTCTTCAAGATACAAAATCCGTGACAACGATTTCTTATTGAAAATTGAATTTGAACAGTTTTTTGAATGAATATCGTTACATTTGCTTGAATTACAGCAAAAAATACAAAAATAATGGTTTCAGTGGTTATATTTGAAAATAGTGAAAAAATTCTAAAAATGTGCTTTTCTGGTCGAGAAACGTCGATTTTGAAAACGGTATTAAAAATCGAGGTACATTTTTATTTTTTGATCAATCGAGATGAAATCACTTTTAATGAGTATTTTATAGGTAATTAAGCTGAATTCGGTCAAACATTTGTCCAGAAAAAAATGCATTCAAAAGTGTACCGAAAAAATCGCATGTTTTTTTTCTTCAAGATACAAAATCCGTGACAACGATTTCTTATTGAAAATTGAATTTATACAGTTTTTTGAATGAATATCGTTACATTTGCTTGAATTACAGCAAAAAATACAAAAATAATGGTTTCAGTGGTTATATTTGAAAATAGTGAAAAAATTCTAAAAATGTCCTTTTCTGGTCGAGAAACGTCGATTTTGAAAACGGTATTAAAAATCGAGGTACATTTTTATTTTTTGATCAATCGAGATGAAATCACTTTAAATGAGTATTTTATAGGTAATTAAGCTGAATTCGGTCAAACATTTGTCCAGAAAAAAATGCATTCAAAAGTGTACCGAAAAAATCGCATGTTTTTTTTCTTCAAGATACAAAATCCGTGACAACGATTTCTTATTGAAAATTGAATTTATACAGTTTTTTGAATGAATATCGTTACATTTGCTTGAATTAAAGCAGAAAGTACAAAAATAATGGTTTCAGTGGTCATATTTGAAAATAGTGAAAAAATACTCAAAATGTGCTTTTCTGGTCGAGAAACGTCGATTTTGAAAATGGTATTAAAAATCGAGGTACATTTTTATTTTTTGATCAATCGAGATGAAATCACTTTTAATGAGTATTTTATAGGTAATTAAGCTGAATTCGGTGAAACATTTGTCCAGAAAAAAATTCATTCAAAAGTGTACCGAAAAAATCGCATGTTTTTTTCTTCAAGATACAAAATCCGTGACAACGATTTCTTATTGAAAATTGAATTTGAACAGTTTTTTGAATGAATATCGTTACATTTGCTTGAATTACAGCAAAAAATACAAAAATAATGGTTTCAGTGGTTATATTTGAAAATAGTGAAAAAATTCTAAAAATGTCCTTTTCTGGTCGAGAAACGTCGATTTTGAAAACGGTATTAAAAATCGAGGTACATTTTTATTTTTTGATCAATCGAGATGAAATCACTTTAAATGAGTATTTTATAGGTAATTAAGCTGAATTCGGTCAAACATTTGTCCAGAAAAAAATGCATTCAAAAGTGTACCGAAAAAATCGCATGTTTTTTTTCTTCAAGATACAAAATCCGTGACAACGATTTCTTATTGAAAATTGAATTTGAACAGTTTTTTGAATGAATATCGTTACATTTGCTTGAATTACAGCAAAAAATACAAAAATAATGGTTTCAGTGGTTATATTTGAAAATAGTGAAAAAATTCTAAAAATGTGCTTTTCTGGTCGAGAAACGTCGATTTTGAAAACGGTATTAAAAATCGAGGTACATTTTTATTTTTTGATCAATCGAGATGAAATCACTTTTAATGAGTATTTTATAGGTAATTAAGCTGAATTCGGTCAAACATTTGTCCAGAAAAAAATGCATTCAAAAGTGTACCGAAAAAATCGCATGTTTTTTTTCTTCAAGATACAAAATCCGTGACAACGATTTCTTATTGAAAATTGAATTTATACAGTTTTTTGAATGAATATCGTTACATTTGCTTGAATTACAGCAAAAAATACAAAAATAATGGTTTCAGTGGTTATATTTGAAAATAGTGAAAAAATTCTAAAAATGTCCTTTTCTGGTCGAGAAACGTCGATTTTGAAAACGGTATTAAAAATCGAGGTACATTTTTATTTTTTGATCAATCGAGATGAAATCACTTTAAATGAGTATTTTATAGGTAATTAAGCTGAATTCGGTCAAACATTTGTCCAGAAAAAAATGCATTCAAAAGTGTACCGAAAAAATCGCATGTTTTTTTTCTTCAAGATACAAAATCCGTGACAACGATTTCTTATTGAAAATTGAATTTGAACAGTTTTTTGAATGAATATCGTTACATTTGCTTGAATTACAGCAAAAAATACAAAAATAATGGTTTCAGTGGTTATATTTGAAAATAGTGAAAAAATTCTAAAAATGTGCTTTTCTGGTCGAGAAACGTCGATTTTGAAAACGGTATTAAAAATCGAGGTACATTTTTATTTTTTGATCAATCGAGATGAAATCACTTTAAATGAGTATTTTATAGGTAATTAAGCTGAATTCGGTCAAACATTTGTCCAGAAAAAAATGCATTCAAAAGTGTACCGAAAAAATCGCATGTTTTTTTTCTTCAAGATACAAAATCCGTGACAACGATTTCTTATTGAAAATTGAATTTATACAGTTTTTTGAATGAATATCGTTACATTTGCTTGAATTTAAGCGAAAAGTACAAAAATAATGGCTTCAGTGGTCATATTTGAAAATAGTGAAAAAATACTCAAAATGTGCTTTTCTGGTCGAGAAACGTCGATTTTGAAAATGGTATTAAAAATCGAGGTACATTTTTATTTATTGATCAATCGAGATGAAATCACTTTTAATGAGTATTTTATAGGTAATTAAGCTGAATTCGGTGAAACATTTGTCCAGAAAAAAATTCATTCAAAAGTGTACCGAAAAAATCGCATGTTTTTTTTCTTCAAGATACAAAATCCGTGACAACGATTTCTTATTGAAAATTGAATTTGAACAGTTTTTTGAATGAATATCGTTACATTTGCTTGAATTACAGCAAAAAATACAAAAATAATGGTTTCAGTGGTTATATTTGAAAATAGTGAAAAAATTCTAAAAATGTGCTTTTCTGGTCGAGAAACGTCGATTTTGAAAACGGTATTAAAAATCGAGGTACATTTTTATTTTTTGATCAATCGAGATGAAATCACTTTTAATGAGTATTTTATAGGTAATTAAGCTGAATTCGGTCAAACATTTGTCCAGAAAAAAATGCATTCAAAAGTGTACCGAAAAAATCGCATGTTTTTTTTCTTCAAGATACAAAATCCGTGACAACGATTTCTTATTGAAAATTGAATTTATACAGTTTTTTGAATGAATAACGTTACATTTGCTTGAATTAAAGCAAAAAGTACAAAAATAATGGTTTCAGTCGTCATATTTGAAAATAGTGATAAAATACTCAAAATGTGCTTTTCTGGTCGAGAAACGTCAATTTTGAAAATGGTATTAAAAATCGAGGTACATTTTTATTTATTGATCAATCGAGATGAAATCCCTTTTAATGAGTATTTTATAGGTAATTAAGCTGAATTCGGTCAAACATTTGTCCAGAAAAAAATGCATTCAAAAGTGTACCGAAAAAATCGCATGTTTTTTTTCTTCAAGATACAAAATCCGTGACAACGATTTCTTATTGAAAATTGAATTTGAACAGTTTTTTGAATGAATATCGTTACATTTGCTTTAATTACAGCAAAAAATACAAAAATAATGGTTTCAGTGGTTATATATGAAAATAGTGAAAAAATTCTAAAAATGTGCTTTTCTGGTCGAGAAACGTCGATTTTGAAAACGGTATTAAAAATCGAGGTACATTTTTATTTTTTGATCAATCGAGATGAAATCACTTTTAATGAGTATTTTATAGATAATTAAGCTGAATTCGGTCAAACATTTGTCCAGAAAAAAATGCATTCAAAAGTGTACCGAAAAAATCGCATGTTTTTTTTCTTCAAGATACAAAATCCGTGACAACGATTTCTTATTGAATATTGAATTTATACAGTTTTTTGAATGAATATCGTTACATTTGCTTGAATTAAAGCAAAAAGTACAAAAATAATGGTTTCAGTGGTCATATTTGAAAATAGTGAAAAAATACTCAAAATGTGCTTTTCTGGTCGAGAAACGTCGATTTTGAAAATGGTATTAAAAATCGAGGTACATTTTTATTTATTGATCAATCGAGATGAAATCACTTTTATTGAATATTTTGTAGGTAATTAAGCTGAATACGGTCAAACATTTGTCCAGAAAAAAATGCATTCAAAAGTGTACCGAAAAAATCGCATGTTTTTTTTCTTCAAGATACAAAATCCGTGACAACGATTTCTTATTGAAAATTGAATTTGAACAGTTTTTTGAATGAATATCGTTACATTTGCTTGAATTACAGCAAAAAATACAAAATAATGGTTTCAGTGGTTATATTTGAAAATAGTGAAAAAATTCTAAAAATGTGCTTTTCTGGTCGAGAAACGTCGATTTTGAAAACGGTATTAAAAATCGAGGTACATTTTTATTTTTTGATCAATCGAGATGAAATCACTTTTAATGAGTATTTTATAGGTAATTAAGCTGAATTCGGTCAAACATTTGTCCAGAAAAAAATGCATTCAAAAGTGTACCGAAAAAATCGCATGTTTTTTTTCTTCAAGATACAAAATCCGTGACAACGATTTCTTATTGAAAATTGAATTTATACAGTTTTTTGAATGAATATCGTTACATTTGCTTGAATTAAAGCAAAAAGTACAAAAATAATGGTTTCAGTGGTCATATTTGAAAATAGTGATAAAATACTCAAAATGTGCTTTTCTGGTCGAGAAACGTCAATTTTGAAAATGGTATTAAAAATCGAGGTACATTTTTATTTATTGATCAATCGAGATGAAATCCCTTTTAATGAGTATTTTATAGGTAATTAAGCTGAATTCGGTCAAACATTTGTCCAGAAAAAAATGCATTCAAAAGTGTACCGAAAAAATCGCATGTTTTTTTTCTTCAAGATACAAAATCCGTGACAACGATTTCTTATTGAAAATTGAATTTGAACAGTTTTTTGAATGAATATCGTTACATTTGCTTTAATTACAGCAAAAAATACAAAAATAATGGTTTCAGTGGTTATATATGAAAATAGTGAAAAAATTCTAAAAATGTGCTTTTCTGGTCGAGAAACGTCGATTTTGAAAACGGTATTAAAAATCGAGGTACATTTTTATTTTTTGATCAATCGAGATGAAATCACTTTTAATGAGTATTTTATAGATAATTAAGCTGAATTCGGTCAAACATTTGTCCAGAAAAAAATGCATTCAAAAGTGTACCGAAAAAATCGCATGTTTTTTTTCTTCAAGATACAAAATCCGTGACAACGATTTCTTATTGAATATTGAATTTATACAGTTTTTTGAATGAATATCGTTACATTTGCTTGAATTAAAGCAAAAAGTACAAAAATAATGGTTTCAGTGGTCATATTTGAAAATAGTGAAAAAATACTCAAAATGTGCTTTTCTGGTCGAGAAACGTCGATTTTGAAAATGGTATTAAAAATCGAGGTACATTTTTATTTATTGATCAATCGAGATGAATTCACTTTTATTGAATATTTTGTAGGTAATTAAGCTGAATACGGTCAAACATTTGTCCAGAAAAAAATGCATTCAAAAGTGTACCGAAAAAATCGCATGTTTTTTTTCTTCAAGATACAAAATCCGTGACAACGATTTCTTATTGAAAATTGAATTTGAACAGTTTTTTGAATGAATATCGTTACATTTGCTTGAATTACAGCAAAAAATACAAAAATAATGGTTTCAGTGGTTATATTTGAAAATAGTGAAAAAATTCTAAAAATGTGCTTTTCTGGTCGAGAAACGTCGATTTTGAAAACGGTATTAAAAATCGAGGTACATTTTTATTTTTTGATCAATCGAGATGAAATCACTTTTAATGAGTATTTTATAGGTAATTAAGCTGAATTTGGTCAAACATTTGTCCAGAAAAAAATGCATTCAAAAGTGTACCGAAAAAATCGCATGTTTTTTTTCTTCAAGATACAAAATCCGTGACAACGATTTCTTATTGAAAATTGAATTTGAACAGTTTTTTGAATGAATATCGTTACATTTGCTTGAATTACAGCAAAAAATACAAAAATAATGGTTTCAGTGGTTATATTTGAAAATAGTGAAAAAATTCTAAAAATGTGCTTTTCTGGTCGAGAAACGTCGATTTTGAAAATGGTATTAAAAATCGAGGTACATTTTTATTTATTGATCAATCGAGATGAAATCACTTTTATTGAATATTTTGTAGGTAATTAAGCTGAATACGGTCAAACATTTGTCCAGAAAAAAATGCATTCAAAAGTGTACCGAAAAAATCGCATGTTTTTTTTCTTCAAGATACAAAATCCGTGACAACGATTTCTTATTGAAAATTGAATTTATACAGTTTTTTGAATGAATATCGTTACATTTGCTTGAATTAAAGCAAAAAGTACAAAAATAATGGTTTCAGTGGTCATATTTGAAAATAGTGAAAAATTACTCAAAATGTGCTTTTCTGGTCGAGAAACGTCGATTTTGAAAATGGTATTAAAAATCGAGGTACATTTTTATTTATTGATCAATCGAGATGAAATCACTTTTAATGAGTATTTTATAGGTAATTAAGCTGAATTCGGTGAAACATTTGTCCAGAAAAAAATTCATTCAAAAGTGTACCGAAAAAATCGCATGTTTTTTTTCTTCAAGATACAAAATCCGTGACAACGATTTCTTATTGAAAATTGAATTTGAACAGTTTTTTGAATGAATATCGTTACATTTGCTTGAATTACAGCAAAAAATACAAAAATAATGGTTTCAGTGGTTATATTTGAAAATAGTGAAAAAATTCTAAAAATGTGCTTTTCTGGTCGAGAAACGTCGATTTTGAAAACGGTATTAAAAATCGAGGTACATTTTTATTTTTTGATCAATCGAGATGAAATCACTTTTAATGAGTATTTTATAGGTAATTAAGCTGAATTCGGTCAAACATTTGTCCAGAAAAAAATGCATTCAAAAGTGTACCGAAAAAATCGCATGTTTTTTTTCTTCAAGATACAAAATCCGTGACAACGATTTCTTATTGAAAATTGAATTTATACAGTTTTTTGAATGAATATCGTTACATTTGCTTGAATTAAAGCAAAAAGTACAAAAATAATGGTTTCAGTGGTCATATTTGAAAATAGTGAAAAAATTCTAAAAATGTACTTTTCTGGTCGAGAAACGTCGATTTTGAAAATGGTATTAAAAATCGAGGTACATTTTTATTTATTGATCAATCGAGATGAAATCACTTTTATTGAATATTTTGTAGGTAATTAAGCTGAATTCGGTCAAACATTTGTCCAGAAAAAAATGCATTCAAAAGTGTACCGAAAAAATCGCATGTTTTTTTTCTTCAAGATACAAAATCCGTGACAACGATTTCTTATTGAAAATTAAATTTATACAGTTTTTTGAATGAATATCGTTACATTTGCTTGAATTAAAGCAAAAAGTACAAAAATAATGGTTTCAGTGGTCATATTTGAAAATAGTGAAAAAATACTCAAAATGTGTTTCTCTGGTCGAGAAACGTCGATTTTGAAAGTGGTATTAAAAATCGAGGTACATTTTTATTTAGTGATCAATCGAGATGAAATCACTTTTAATGAGTATTTTATAGATAATTAAGCTGAATTCGGTCAAAAATTTGTCCAGAAAATAATGCATTCAAAAGTGTACCGAAAAAATCGCATGTTTTTTTATTCAAGATACAAAATCCGTGACAACGATTTCTTATTGAAAATTGAATTTATACAGTTTTTTGAATGAATATCGTTACATTTGCTTGAATTAAAGCAAAAAGTACAAAAATAATGGTTTCAGTGGTCATATTTGAAAATAGTGAAAAAATACTCAAAATGTGCTTCTCTGGTCGAGAAACGTCGATTTTGAAAGTGGTATTAAAAATCGAGGGACATTTTTATTTAGTGATCAATCGAGATGAAATCACTTTTAATGAGTATTTTATAGGTAATTAAGCTGAATTCGGTCAAAAATTTGTCCAGAAAAAAATGCATTCAAAAGTGTACCGAAAAAATCGCATGTTTTTTTTCTTCAAGATACAAAATCCGTGACAACGATTTCTTATTGAAAATTAAATTTAAACAGTTTTTTGAATGAATATCGTTACATTTGCTTGAATTACAGCAAAAATACAAAAATAATGGTTTCAGTGGTTATATTTGAAAATAGTGAAAAAATTCTAAAAATGTACTTTTCTGGTCGAGAAACGTCGATTTTGAAAATGGTATTAAAAATCGAGGTACATTTTTATTTATTGATCAATCGAGATGAAATCACTTTTAATGAGTATTTTATAGATAATTAAGCTGAATTCGGTCAAACATTTGTCCAGAAAAAAATGCATTCAAAAGTGTACCGAAACAATCGCATGTTTTTTTTCTTCAAGATAAAAAATCCGTGACAACGATTTCTTATTGAAAATTGAATTTATACAGTTTTTTGAATGAATATCGTTACATTTGCTTGAATTACAGCAAAAAATAGAAAAATAATGGTTTCAGTGGTTATATTTGAAAATAGTGAAAAAATTCTAAAAATGTACTTTTCTGGTCGAGAAACGTCGATTTTGAAAATGGTATTAAAAATCGAGGTACATTTTTATTTATTGATCAATCGAGATGAAATCACTTTTATTGAATATTTTGTAGGTAATTAAGCTGAATTCGGTCAAACATTTGTCCAGAAAAAAATGCATTCAAAAGTGTACCGAAAAAATCGCATGTTTTTTTTCTTCAAGATACAAAATCCGTGACAACGATTTCTTATTGAAAATTAAATTTATACAGTTTTTTGAATGAATATCGTTACATTTGCTTGAATTAAAGCAAAAAGTACAAAAATAATGGTTTCAGTGGTCATATTTGAAAATAGTGAAAAAATACTCAAAATGTGTTTCTCTGGTCGAGAAACGTCGATTTTGAAAGTGGTATTAAAAATCGAGGTACATTTTTATTTAGTGATCAATCGAGATGAAATCACTTTTAATGAGTATTTTATAGATAATTAAGCTGAATTCGGTCAAAAATTTGTCCAGAAAAAAATGCATTCAAAAGTGTACCGAAAAAATCGCATGTTTTTTTATTCAAGATACAAAATCCGTGACAACGATTTCTTATTGAAAATTGAATTTATACAGTTTTTTGAATGAATATCGTTACATTTGCTTGAATTACAGCAAAAAATAGAAAAATAATGGTTTCAGTGGTTATATTTGAAAATAGTGAAAAAATTCTAAAAATGTACTTTTCTGGTCGAGAAACGTCGATTTTGAAAATGGTATTAAAAATCGAGGTACATTTTTATTTATTGATCAATCGAGATGAAATCACTTTGAATGAGTATTTTATAGGTAATTAAGCTGAATTCGGTCAAACATTTGTCCAGAAAAAAATGCATTCAAAAGTGTACCGAAAAAATCGCATGTTTTTTTATTCAAGATACAAAATCCGTGACAACGATTTCTTATTGAAAATTGAATTTATACAGTTTTTTGAATGAATATCGTTACATTTGCTTGAATTAAAGCAAAAAGTACAAAAATAATGGTTTCAGTGGTCATATTTGAAAATAGTGAAAAAATCCTCAAAATGTGCTTCTCTGGTCGAGAAACGTCGATTTTGAAAGTGGTATTAAAAATCGAGGTACATTTTTATTTAGTGATCAATCGAGATGAAATCACTTTTAATGAGTATTTTATAGTTAATTAAGCTGAATTCGGTCAAAAATTTGTCCAGAAAAAAATTCATTCAAAAGTGTACCGAAAAAATCGCATGTTTTTTTTCTTCAAGATTCAAAATCCGTGACAACGATTTCTTATTGAAAATTAAATTTAAACAGTTTTTTGAAAGAATATCGTTACATTTGCTTGAATTAAAGCAAAAAGTACAAAAATAATGGTTTCAGTGGTCATATTTGAAAATAGTGAAAAAAACTCAAATTGTGCTTTTCTGGTCGAGAAACGTCGATTTTGAAAATGGTATTAAAAATCGAGGTACATTTTTATTTATTGATCAATCGAGATGAAATCACTTTTAATGAGTATTTTATAGGTAATTAAGCTGAATTCGGTCAAACATTTGTCCAGAAAAAAATGCATTCAAAAATGTACCGAAAAAATCGCATGTTTTTTTTCTTCAAGATACAAAATCCGTGACAACGATTTCTTATTGAAAATTGAATTTATACAGTTTTTTGAATGAATATCGTTACATTTGCTTGAATTAAAGCAAAAAGTACAAAAATAATGGTTTCAGTGGTCATATTTGAAAATAGTGAAAAAATACTCAAAATGTGCTTCTCTGGTCGAGAAACGTCGATTTTGAAAGTGGTATTAAAAATCGAGGTACATTTTTATTTAGTGATCAATCGAGATGAAATCACTTTTAATGAGTATTTTATAGATAATTAAGCTGAATTCGGTCAAAAATTTGTCCAGAAAAAAATGCATTCAAAAGTGTACCGAAAAAATCGCATGTTTTTTTATTCAAGATACAAAATCCGTGACAACGATTTCTTATTGAAAATTGAATTTATACAGTTTTTTGAATGAATATCGTTACATTTGCTTGAATTAAAGCAAAAAGTACAAAAATAATGGTTTCAGTGGTCATATTTGAAAATAGTGAAAAAATACTCAAAATGTGCTTCTCTGGTCGAGAAACGTCGATTTTGAAAGTGGTATTAAAAATCGAGGGACATTTTTATTTAGTGATCAATCGAGATGAAATCACTTTTAATGAGTATTTTATAGGTAATTAAGCTGAATTCGGTCAAAAATTTGTCCAGAAAAAAATGCATTCAAAAGTGTACCGAAAAAATCGCATGTTTTTTTTCTTCAAGATACAAAATCCGTGACAACGATTTCTTATTGAAAATTAAATTTAAACAGTTTTTTGAATGAATATCGTTACATTTGCTTGAATTACAGCAAAAAATACAAAAATAATGGTTTCAGTGGTTATATTTGAAAATAGTGAAAAAATTCTAAAAATGTACTTTTCTGGTCGAGAAACGTCGATTTTGAAAATGGTATTAAAAATCGAGGTACATTTTTATTTATTGATCAATCGAGATGAAATCACTTTTAATGAGTATTTTATAGATAATTAAGCTGAATTCGGTCAAACATTTGTCCAGAAAAAAATGCATTCAAAAGTGTACCGAAAAAATCGCATGTTTTTTTTCTTCAAGATAAAAAATCCGTGACAACGATTTCTTATTGAAAATTGAATTTATACAGTTTTTTGAATGAATATCGTTACATTTGCTTGAATTACAGCAAAAAATAGAAAAATAATGGTTTCAGTGGTTATATTTGAAAATAGTGAAAAAATTCTAAAAATGTACTTTTCTGGTCGAGAAACGTCGATTTTGAAAATGGTATTAAAAATCGAGGTACATTTTTATTTATTGATCAATCGAGATGAAATCACTTTGAATGAGTATTTTATAGGTAATTAAGCTGAATTCGGTCAAACATTTGTCCAGAAAAAAATGCATTCAAAAGTGTACCGAAAAAATCGCATGTTTTTTTATTCAAGATACAAAATCCGTGACAACGATTTCTTATTGAAAATTGAATTTATACAGTTTTTTGAATGAATATCGTTACATTTGCTTGAATTAAAGCAAAAAGTACAAAAATAATGGTTTCAGTGGTCATATTTGAAAATAGTGAAAAAATTCTCAAAATGTGTTTCTCTGGTCGAGAAACGTCGATTTTGAAAGTGGTATTAAAAATCGAGGTACATTTTTATTTAGTGATCAATCGAGATGAAATCACTTTTAATGAGTATTTTATAGGTAATTAAGCTGAATTCGGTCAAAAATTTGTCCAGAAAAAAATGCATTCAAAAGTGTACCGAAAAAATCGCATGTTTTTTTTCTTCAAGATACAAAATCCGTGACAACGATTTCTTATTGAAAATTGAATTTATACAGTTTTTTGAATGAATATCGTTACATTTGCTTGAATTAAAGCAAAAAGTACAAAAATAATGGTTTCAGTGGTCATATTTGAAAATAGTGAAACAATGCTCAAAATGTGCTTTTCTGGTCGAGAAACGTCGATTTTGAAAATGGTATTAAAAATCGAGGTACATTTTTATTTATTGATCAATCACTTTTAATGAGTATTTTATAGGTAATTAAGCTGAATTCGGTCAAACATTTGTCCAGAAAAAAATGCATTCAAAAGTGTACCGAAAAAATCGCATGTTTTTTTTCTTCAAGATACAAAATCCGTGACAACGATTTCTTATTGAAAATTAAATTTAAACAGTTTTTTGAAAGAATATCGTTACATTTGCTTGAATTAAAGCAAAAAGTACAAAAATAATGGTTTCAGTGGTCATATTTGAAAATAGTGAAAAAAAACTCAAATTGTGCTTTTCTGGTCGAGAAACGTCGATTTTGAAAATGGTATTAAAAATCGAGGTACATTTTTATTTATTGATCAATCGAGATGAAATCACTTTTAATGAGTATTTTATAGGTAATTAAGCTGAATTCGGTCAAACATTTGTCCAGAAAAAAATGCATTCAAAAATGTACCGAAAAAATCGCATGTTTTTTTATTCAAGATACAAAATCCGTGACAACGATTTCTTATTGAAAATTGAATTTATACAGTTTTTTGAATGAATATCGTTACATTTGCTTGAATTAAAGCAAAAAGTACAAAAATAATGGTTTCAGTGGTCATATTTGAAAATAGTGAAAAAATACTCAAAATGTGCTTCTCTGGTCGAGAAACGTCGATTTTGAAAGTGGTATTAAAAATCGAGGTACATTTTTATTTAGTGATCAATCGAGATGAAATCACTTTTAATGAGTATTTTATAGGTAATTAAGCTGAATTCGGTCAAAAATTTGTCCAGAAAAAAATGCATTCAAAAGTGTACCGAAAAAATCGCATGTTTTTTTTCTTCAAGATACAAAATCCGTGACAACGATTTCTTATTGAAAATTAAATTTAAACAGTTTTTTGAATGAATATCGTTACATTTGCTTGAATTACAGCAAAAAATACAAAAATAATGGTTTCAGTGGTTATATTTGAAAATAGTGAAAAAATTCTAAAAATGTACTTTTCTGGTCGAGAAACGTCGATTTTGAAAATGGTATTAAAAATCGAGGTACATTTTTATTTATTGATCAATCGAGATGAAATCACTTTTAATGAGTATTTTATAGATAATTAAGCTGAATTCGGTCAAACATTTGTCCAGAAAAAAATGCATTCAAAAGTGTACCGAAAAAATCGCATGTTTTTTTTCTTCAAGATAAAAAATCCGTGACAACGATTTCTTATTGAAAATTGAATTTATACAGTTTTTTGAATGAATATCGTTACATTTGCTTGAATTAAAGCAAAAAGTACAAAAATAATGGTTTCAGTGGTCATATTTGAAAATAGTGAAACAATACTCAAAATGTGCTTTTCTGGTCGAGAAACGTCGATTTTGAAAATGGTATTAAAAATCGAGGTACATTTTTATTTATTGATCAATCGAGATGAAATCACTTTTAATGAGTATTTTATAGGTAATTAAGCTGAATTCGGTCAAACATTTGTCCAGAAAAAAATGCATTCAAAAGTGTACCGAAAAAATCGCAGGTTTTTTTCTTCAAGATACAAAATCCGTGACAACGATTTCTTATTGAAAATCGAATTTAAACAGTTTTTTGAATGAATATCGTTACATTTGCTTGAATTAAAGCAAAAAGTACAAAAATAATGGTTTCAGAGGTCATATTTGAAAATAGTGAAAAAATACTCAAAATGTGTTTCTCTGGTCGAGAAACGTCGATTTTGAAAGTGGTATTAAAAATCGAGGTACATTTTTATTTAGTGATCAATCGAGATGAAATCACTTTTAATGAGTATTTTATAGTTAATTAAGCTGAATTCGGTCAAAAATTTGTCCAGAAAAAAATTCATTCAAAAGTGTACCGAAAAAATCGCATGTTTTTTTTCTTCAAGATACAAAATCCGTGACAACGATTTCTTATTGAAAATTGAATTTATACAGTTTTTTGAATGAATATCGTTACATTTGCTTGAATTAAAGCAAAAAGTACAAAAATAATGGTTTCAGTGGTCATATTTGAAAATAGTGAAAAAATCCTCAAAATGTGCTTCTCTGGTCGAGAAACGTCGATTTTGAAAGTGGTATTAAAAATCGAGGTACATTTTTATTTAGTGATCAATCGAGATGAAATCACTTTTAATGAGTATTTTATAATTAAGCTGAATTCGGTCAAAAATTTGTCCAGAAAAAAATTCATTCAAAAGTGTACCGAAAAAATCGCATGTTTTTTTTCTTCAAGATTCAAAATCCGTGACAACGATTTCTTATTGAAAATTAAATTTAAACAGTTTTTTGAAAGAATATCGTTACATTTGCTTGAATTAAAGCAAAAAGTACAAAAATAATGGTTTCAGTGGTCATATTTGAAAATAGTGAAAAAAAACTCAAATTGTGCTTTTCTGGTCGAGAAACGTCGATTTTGAAAATGGTATTAAAAATCGAGGTACATTTTTATTTATTGATCAATCGAGATGAAATCACTTTTAATGAGTATTTTATAGGTAATTAAGCTGAATTCGGTCAAACATTTGTCCAGAAAAAAATGCATTCAAAAATGTACCGAAAAAATCGCATGTTTTTTTATTCAAGATACAAAATCCGTGACAACGATTTCTTATTGAAAATTGAATTTATACAGTTTTTTGAATGAATATCGTTACATTTGCTTGAATTAAAGCAAAAAGTACAAAAATAATGGTTTCAGTGGTCATATTTGAAAATAGTGAAAAAATACTCAAAATGTGCTTCTCTGGTCGAGAAACGTCGATTTTGAAAGTGGTATTAAAAATCGAGGTACATTTTTATTTAGTGATCAATCGAGATGAAATCACTTTTATTGAATATTTTGTAGGTAATTAAGCTGAATTCGGTCAAACATTTGTCCAGAAAAAAATGCATTCAAAAGTGTACCGAAAAAATCGCATGTTTTTTTTCTTCAAGATACAAAATCCGTGACAACGATTTCTTATTGAAAATTAAATTTAAACAATTTTTTGAATGAATATCGTTACATTTGCTTGAATTACAGCAAAAAATACAAAAATAATGGTTTCAGTGGTTATATTTGAAAATAGTGAAAAAATTCTAAAAATGTACTTTTCTGGTCGAGAAACGTCGATTTTGAAAATGGTATTAAAAATCGAGGTACATTTTTATTTATTGATCAATCGAGATGAAATCACTTTTAATGAGTATTTTATAGATAATTAAGCTGAATTCGGTCAAACATTTGTCCAGAAAAAAATGCATTCAAAAGTGTACCGAAAAAATCGAATGTTTTTTTTCTTCAAGATAAAAAATCCGTGACAACGATTTCTTATTGAAAATTGAATTTATACAGTTTTTTGAATGAATATCGTTACATTTGCTTGAATTAAAGCAAAAAGTACAAAAATAATGGTTTCAGTGGTCATATTTGAAAATAGTGAAACAATACTATAAATGTGCTTTTCTGGTCGAGAAACGTCGATTTTGAAAATGGTATTAAAAATCGAGGTACATTTTTATTTATTGATCAATCGAGATGAAATCACTTTTAATGAGTATTTTATAGGTAATTAAGCTGAATTCGGTAAAACATTTGTCCAGAAAAAAATGCATTCAAAAGTGTACCGAAAAAATCGCAGGTTTTTTTATTCAAGATACAAAATCCGTGACAACGATTTCTTATTGAAAATTGAATTTATACAGTTTTTTGAATGAATATCGTTACATTTGCTTGAATTAAAGCAAAAAGTACAAAAATAATGGTTTCAGAGGTCATATTTGAAAATAGTGAAAAAATACTCAAAATGTGTTTCTCTGGTCGAGAAACGTCGATTTTGAAAGTGGTATTAAAAATCGAGGTACATTTTTATTTAGTGATCAATCGAGATGAAATCACTTTTAATGAGTATTTTATAGTAAATTAAGCTGAATTCGGTCAAAAATTTGTCCAGAAAAAAATTCATTCAAAAGTGTACCGAAAAAATCGCATGTTTTTTTTCTTCAAGATACAAAATCCGTGACAACGATTTCTTATTGAAAATTGAATTTATACAGTTTTTTGAATGAATATCGTTACATTTGCTTGAATTAAAGCAAAAAGTACAAAAATAATGGTTTCAGTGGTCATATTTGAAAATAGTGAAAAAATACTCAAAATGTGCTTCTCTGGTCGAGAAACGTCGATTTTGAAAGTGGTATTAAAAATCGAGGTACATTTTTATTTAGTGATCAATCGAGATGAAATCACTTTTAATGAGTATTTTATAGTTAATTAAGCTGAATTCGGTCAAAAATTTGTCCAGAAAAAAATTCATTCAAAAGTGTACCGAAAAAATCGCATGTTTTTTTTCTTCAAGATACAAAATCCGTGACAACGATTTCTTATTGAAAATTAAATTTAAACAGTTTTTTGAAAGAATATCGTTACATTTGCTTGAATTAAAGCAAAAAGTACAAAAATAATGGTTTCAGTGGTCATATTTGAAAATAGTGAAAAAATACTCAAAATGTGCTTCTCTGGTCGAGAAACGTCGATTTTGAAAGTGGTATTAAAAATCGAGGTACATTTTTATTTAGTGATCAATCGAGATGAAATCACTTTTAATGAGTATTTTATAGTTAATTAAGCTGAATTCGGTCAAAAATTTGTCCAGAAAAAAATTCATTCAAAAGTGTACCGAAAAAATCGCATGTTTTTTTTCTTCAAGATACAAAATCCGTGACAACGATTTCTTATTGAAAATTAAATTTAAACAGTTTTTTGAAAGAATATCGTTACATTTGCTTGAATTAAAGCAAAAAGTACAAAAATAATGGTTTCAGTGGTCATATTTGAAAATAGTGAAAAAAAACTCAAATTGTGCTTTTCTGGTCGAGAAACGTCGATTTTGAAAATGGTATTAAAAATCGAGGTACATTTTTATTTATTGATCAATCGAGATGAAATCACTTTTAATGAGTATTTTATAGGTAATTAAGCTGAATTCGGTCAAACATTTGTCCAGAAAAAAATGCATTCAAAAATGTACCGAAAAAATCGCATGTTTTTTTATTCAAGATACAAAATCCGTGACAACGATTTCTTATTGAAAATTGAATTTATACAGTTTTTTGAATGAATATCGTTACATTTGCTTGAATTAAAGCAAAAAGTACAAAAATAATGGTTTCAGTGGTCATATTTGAAAATAGTGAAAAAATACTCAAAATGTGCTTCTCTGGTCGAGAAACGTCGATTTTGAAAGTGGTATTAAAAATCGAGGTACATTTTTATTTAGTGATCAATCGAGATGAAATCACTTTTATTGAATATTTTGTAGGTAATTAAGCTGAATTCGGTCAAACATTTGTCCAGAAAAAAATGCATTCAAAAGTGTACCGAAAAAATCGCATGTTTTTTTTCTTCAAGATACAAAATCCGTGACAACGATTTCTTATTGAAAATTAAATTTAAACAATTTTTTGAATGAATATCGTTACATTTGCTTGAATTACAGCAAAAAATACAAAAATAATGGTTTCAGTGGTTATATTTGAAAATAGTGAAAAAATTCTAAAAATGTACTTTTCTGGTCGAGAAACGTCGATTTTGAAAATGGTATTAAAAATCGAGGTACATTTTTATTTATTGATCAATCGAGATGAAATCACTTTTAATGAGTATTTTATAGATAATTAAGCTGAATTCGGTCAAACATTTGTCCAGAAAAAAATGCATTCAAAAGTGTACCGAAAAAATCGCATGTTTTTTTTCTTCAAGATAAAAAATCCGTGACAACGATTTCTTATTGAAAATTGAATTTATACAGTTTTTTGAATGAATATCGTTACATTTGCTTGAATTAAAGCAAAAAGTACAAAAATAATGGTTTCAGTGGTCATATTTGAAAATAGTGAAACAATACTCAAAATGTGCTTCTCTGGTCGAGAAACGTCGATTTTGAAAGTGGTATTAAAAATCGAGGTACATTTTTATTTATTGATCAATCGAGATGAAATCACTTTTAATGAGTATTTTATAGGTAATTAAGCTGAATTCGGTCAAACATTTGTCCAGAAAAAAATGCATTCAAAAGTGTACCGAAAAAATCGCATGTTTTTTTTCTTCAAGATACAAAATCCGTGACAACGATTTCTTATTGAAAATTAAATTTATACAGTTTTTTGAATGAATATCGTTACATTTGCTTGAATTAAAGCAAAAAGTACAAAAATAATGGTTTCAGTGGTCATATTTGAAAATAGTGAAACAATACTCAAAATGTGCTTTTCTGGTCGAGAAACGTCGATTTTGAAAATGGTATTAAAAATCGAGGTACATTTTTATTTATTGATCAATCGAGATGAAATCACTTTTAATGAGTATTTTATAGGTAATTAAGCTGAATTCGGTCAAACATTTGTCCAGAAAAAAATGCATTCAAAAGTGTACCGAAAAAATCGCAGGTTTTTTTATTCAAGATACAAAATCCGTGACAACGATTTCTTATTGAAAATTGAATTTATACAGTTTTTTGAATGAATATCGTTACATTTGCTTGAATTAAAGCAAAAAGTACAAAAATAATGGTTTCAGAGGTCATATTTGAAAATAGTGAAAAAATACTCAAAATGTGTTTCTCTGGTCGAGAAACGTCGATTTTGAAAGTGGTATTAAAAATCGAGGTACATTTTTATTTAGTGATCAATCGAGATGAAATCACTTTTAATGAGTATTTTATAGTAAATTAAGCTGAATTCGGTCAAAAATTTGTCCAGAAAAAAATTCATTCAAAAGTGTACCGAAAAAATCGCATGTTTTTTTTCTTCAAGATACAAAATCCGTGACAACGATTTCTTATTGAAAATTGAATTTATACAGTTTTTTGAATGAATATCGTTACATTTGCTTGAATTAAAGCAAAAAGTACAAAAATAATGGTTTCAGTGGTCATATTTGAAAATAGTGAAAAAATACTCAAAATGTGCTTCTCTGGTCGAGAAACGTCGATTTTGAAAGTGGTATTAAAAATCGAGGTACATTTTTATTTATTGATCAATCGAGATGAAATCACTTTTAATGAGTATTTTATAGATAATTAAGCTGAATTCGGTCAAACATTTGTCCAGAAAAAAATGCATTCAAAAGTGTACCGAAAAAATCGCATGTTTTTTTTCTTCAAGATAAAAAATCCGTGACAACGATTTCTTATTGAAAATTGAATTTATACAGTTTTTTGAATGAATATCGTTACATTTGCTTGAATTAAAGCAAAAAGTACAAAAATAATGGTTTCAGTGGTCATATTTGAAAATAGTGAAACAATACTCAAAATGTGCTTCTCTGGTCGAGAAACGTCGATTTTGAAAGTGGTATTAAAAATCGAGGTACATTTTTATTTATTGATCAATCGAGATGAAATCACTTTTAATGAGTATTTTATAGGTAATTAAGCTGAATTCGGTCAAACATTTGTCCAGAAAAAAATGCATTCAAAAGTGTACCGAAAAAATCGCATGTTTTTTTTCTTCAAGATACAAAATCCGTGACAACGATTTCTTATTGAAAATTAAATTTATACAGTTTTTTGAATGAATATCGTTACATTTGCTTGAATTAAAGCAAAAAGTACAAAAATAATGGTTTCAGTGGTCATATTTGAAAATAGTGAAACAATACTCAAAATGTGCTTTTCTGGTCGAGAAACGTCGATTTTGAAAATGGTATTAAAAATCGAGGTACATTTTTATTTATTGATCAATCGAGATGAAATCACTTTTAATGAGTATTTTATAGGTAATTAAGCTGAATTCGGTCAAACATTTGTCCAGAAAAAAATGCATTCAAAAGTGTACCGAAAAAATCGCAGGTTTTTTTATTCAAGATACAAAATCCGTGACAACGATTTCTTATTGAAAATTGAATTTATACAGTTTTTTGAATGAATATCGTTACATTTGCTTGAATTAAAGCAAAAAGTACAAAAATAATGGTTTCAGAGGTCATATTTGAAAATAGTGAAAAAATACTCAAAATGTGTTTCTCTGGTCGAGAAACGTCGATTTTGAAAGTGGTATTAAAAATCGAGGTACATTTTTATTTAGTGATCAATCGAGATGAAATCACTTTTAATGAGTATTTTATAGTAAATTAAGCTGAATTCGGTCAAAAATTTGTCCAGAAAAAAATTCATTCAAAAGTGTACCGAAAAAATCGCATGTTTTTTTTCTTCAAGATACAAAATCCGTGACAACGATTTCTTATTGAAAATTGAATTTATACAGTTTTTTGAATGAATATCGTTACATTTGCTTGAATTAAAGCAAAAAGTACAAAAATAATGGTTTCAGTGGTCATATTTGAAAATAGTGAAAAAATACTCAAAATGTGCTTCTCTGGTCGAGAAACGTCGATTTTGAAAGTGGTATTAAAAATCGAGGTACATTTTTATTTAGTGATCAATCGAGATGAAATCACTTTTAATGAGTATTTTATAGGTAATTAAGCTGAATTCGGTCAAAAATTTGTCCAGAAAAAAATGCATTCAAAAGTGTACCGAAAAAATCGCATGTTTTTTTTCTTCAAGATACAAAATCCGTGACAACGATTTCTTATTGAAAATTCAATTTAAACAGTTTTTTGAAAGAATATCGTTACATTTGCTTGAATTAAAGCAAAAAGTACAAAAATAATGGTTTCAGTGGTCATATTTGAAAATAGTGAAAAAAAACTCAAATTGTGCTTTTCTGGTCGAGAAACGTCGATTTTGAAAATGGTATTAAAAATCGAGGTACATTTTTATTTATTCATCAATCGAGATGAAATCACTTTTAATGAGTATTTTATAGGTAATTAAGCTGAATTCGGTCAAACATTTGTCCAGAAAAAAATGCATTCAAAAATGTACCGAAAAAATCGCATGTTTTTTTATTCAAGATACAAAATCCGTGACAACGATTTCTTATTGAAAATTGAATTTATACAGTTTTTTGAATGAATATCGTTACATTTGCTTGAATTAAAGCAAAAAGTACAAAAATAATGGTTTCAGGGTCATATTTGAAAATAGTGAAAAAATACTCAAAATGTGCTTCTCTGGTCGAGAAACGTCGATTTTGAAAGTGGTATTAAAAATCGAGGTACATTTTTATTTAGTGATCAATCGAGATGAAATCACTTTTAATGAGTATTTTATAGGTAATTAAGCTGAATTCGGTCAAAAATTTGTCCAGAAAAAAATGCATTCAAAAGTGTACCGAAAAAATCGCATGTTTTTTTTCTTCAAGATACAAAATCCGTGACAACGATTTCTTATTGAAAATTAAATTTAAACAGTTTTTTGAAAGAATATCGTTACATTTGCTTGAATTAAAGCAAAAAGTACAAAAATAATGGTTTCAGTGGTCATATTTGAAAATAGTGAAAAAAAACTCAAATTGTGCTTTTCTGGTCGAGAAACGTCGATTTTGAAAATGGTATTAAAAATCGAGGTACATTTTTATTTATTGATCAATCGAGATGAAATCACTTTTAATGAGTATTTTATAGGTAATTAAGCTGATTTCGGTCAAACATTTGTCCAGAAAAAAATGCATTCAAAAATGTTCCGAAAAAATCGCATGTTTTTTTATTCAAGATACAAAATCCGTGACAACGATTTCTTATTGAAAATTGAATTTATACAGTTTTTTGAATGAATATCGTTACATTTGCTTGAATTAAAGCAAAAAGTACAAAAATAATGGTTTCAGTGGTCATATTTGAAAATAGTGAAAAAATACTCAAAATGTGCTTCTCTGGTCGAGAAACGTCGATTTTGAAAGTGGTATTAAAAATCGAGGTACATTTTTATTTAGTGATCAATCGAGATGAAATCACTTTTAATGAGTATTTTATAGGTAATTAAGCTGAATTCGGTCAAAAATTTGTCCAGAAAAAAATGCATTCAAAAGTGTACCGAAAAAATCGCATGTTTTTTTTCTTCAAGATACAAAATCCGTGACAACGATTTCTTATTGAAAATTGAATTTATACAGTTTTTTGAATGAATATCGTTACATTTGCTTGAATTAAAGCAAAAAGTACAAAAATAATGGTTTCAGTGGTCATATTTGAAAATAGTGAAACAATACTCAAAATGTGCTTTTCTGGTCGAGAAACGTCGATTTTGAAAATGGTATTAAAAATCGAGGTACATTTTTATTTATTGATCAATCGAGATGAAATCACTTTTAATGAGTATTTTATAGATAATTAAGCTGAATTCGGTCAAACATTTGTCCAGAAAAAAATGCATTCAAAAGTGTACCGAAAAAATCGTATGTTTTTTTTCTTCAAGATAAAAAATCCGTGACAACGATTTCTTATTGAAAATTGAATTTATACAGTTTTTTGAAAGAATATCGTTACATTTGCTTGAATTAAAGCAAAAAGTACAAAAATAATGGTTTCAGTGGTCATATTTGAAAATAGTGAAAAAAAACTCAAATTGTGCTTTTCTGGTCGAGAAACGTCGATTTTGAAAATGGTATTAAAAATCGAGGTACATTTTTATTTATTCATCAATCGAGATGAAATCACTTTTAATGAGTATTTTATAGGTAATTAAGCTGAATTCGGTCAAACATTTGTCCAGAAAAAAATGCATTCAAAAATGTACCGAAAAAATCGCATGTTTTTTTATTCAAGATACAAAATCCGTGACAACGATTTCTTATTGAAAATTGAATTTATACAGTTTTTTGAATGAATATCGTTACATTTGCTTGAATTAAAGCAAAAAGTACAAAAATAATGGTTTCAGGGTCATATTTGAAAATAGTGAAAAAATACTCAAAATGTGCTTCTCTGGTCGAGAAACGTCGATTTTGAAAGTGGTATTAAAAATCGAGGTACATTTTTATTTAGTGATCAATCGAGATGAAATCACTTTTAATGAGTATTTTATAGGTAATTAAGCTGAATTCGGTCAAAAATTTGTCCAGAAAAAAATGCATTCAAAAGTGTACCGAAAAAATCGCATGTTTTTTTTCTTCAAGATACAAAATCCGTGACAACGATTTCTTATTGAAAATTAAATTTAAACAGTTTTTTGAAAGAATATCGTTACATTTGCTTGAATTAAAGCAAAAAGTACAAAAATAATGGTTTCAGTGGTCATATTTGAAAATAGTGAAAAAAAACTCAAATTGTGCTTTTCTGGTCGAGAAACGTCGATTTTGAAAATGGTATTAAAAATCGAGGTACATTTTTATTTATTGATCAATCGAGATGAAATCACTTTTAATGAGTATTTTATAGGTAATTAAGCTGATTTCGGTCAAACATTTGTCCAGAAAAAAATGCATTCAAAAATGTTCCGAAAAAATCGCATGTTTTTTTATTCAAGATACAAAATCCGTGACAACGATTTCTTATTGAAAATTGAATTTATACAGTTTTTTGAATGAATATCGTTACATTTGCTTGAATTAAAGCAAAAAGTACAAAAATAATGGTTTCAGTGGTCATATTTGAAAATAGTGAAAAAATACTCAAAATGTGCTTCTCTGGTCGAGAAACGTCGATTTTGAAAGTGGTATTAAAAATCGAGGTACATTTTTATTTAGTGATCAATCGAGATGAAATCACTTTTAATGAGTATTTTATAGGTAATTAAGCTGAATTCGGTCAAAAATTTGTCCAGAAAAAAATGCATTCAAAAGTGTACCGAAAAAATCGCATGTTTTTTTTCTTCAAGATACAAAATCCGTGACAACGATTTCTTATTGAAAATTGAATTTATACAGTTTTTTGAATGAATATCGTTACATTTGCTTGAATTAAAGCAAAAAGTACAAAAATAATGGTTTCAGTGGTCATATTTGAAAATAGTGAAACAATACTCAAAATGTGCTTTTCTGGTCGAGAAACGTCGATTTTGAAAATGGTATTAAAAATCGAGGTACATTTTTATTTATTGATCAATCGAGATGAAATCACTTTTAATGAGTATTTTATAGATAATTAAGCTGAATTCGGTCAAACATTTGTCCAGAAAAAAATGCATTCAAAAGTGTACCGAAAAAATCGTATGTTTTTTTTCTTCAAGATAAAAAATCCGTGACAACGATTTCTTATTGAAAATTGAATTTATACAGTTTTTTGAATGAATATCGTTACATTTGCTTGAATTAAAGCAAAAAGTACAAAAATAATGGTTTCAGTGGTCATATTTGAAAATAGTGAAACAATACTCAAAATGTGCTTTTCTGGTCGAGAAACGTCGATTTTGAAAATGGTATTAAAAATCGAGGTACATTTTTATTTATTGATCAATCGAGATGAAATCACTTTTAATTAGTATTTTATAGGTAATTAAGCTGAATTCGGTCAAACATTTGTCCAGAAAAAAATGCATTCAAAAGTGTACCGATAAAATCGCATGTTTTTTTTCTTCAAGATACAAAATCCGTGACAACGATTTCTTATTGAAAATCGAATTTAAACAGTTTTTTGAATGAATATCGTTACATTTGCTTGAATTAAAGCAAAAAGTACAAAAATAATGGTTTCAGTGGTCATATTTGAAAATAGTGAAAAAATACTCAAAATGTGCTTCTCTGGTCGAGAAACGTCGATTTTGAAAATGGTATTAAAAATCGAGGTACATTTTTATTTATTGATCAATCGAGATGAAATCACTTTTAATGAGTATTTTATAGGTAATTAAGCTGAATTCGGTCAAAAATTTGTTCAGAAAAAAATGCATTCAAAAGTGTACCGAAAAAATCGCATGTTTTTTTTCTTCAAGATACAAAATCCGTGACAACGATTTCTTATTGAAAATCGAATTTAAACAGTTTTTTGAATGAATATCGTTACATTTGCTTGAATTAAAGCAAAAAGTACAAAAATAATGGTTTCAGTGGTTATATTTGAAAATAGTGAAACAATACTCAAAATGTGCTTCTCTGGTCGAGAAACGTCGATTTTGAAAATGGTATTAAAAATCGAGGTACATTTTTATTTATTGATCAATCGAGATGAAATCACTTTTAATGAGTATTTTATAGGTAATTAAGATGAATTCGGTCAAAAATTTGTCCAGAAAAAAAAGCATTAAAAAGTGTACCGAAAAAATCGCATGTTTTTCTTCTTCAAGATACAAAATCCGTGACAACGATTTCTTATTGAAAATTGAATTTGAACAGTTTTTTGAATGAATATCGTTACATTTGCTTGAATTACAGCAAAAAATACAAAAATAATGGTTTCAGTGGTTATATTTGAAAATAGTGAAAAAATACTCAAAATGTGCTTCTCTGGTCGAGAAACGTCGATTTTGAAAATGGTATTAAAAATCGAGGTACATTTTTATTTATTGATCAATCGAGATGAAATCACTTTTAATGAGTATTTTATAGGTAATTAAGCTGAATTCGGTCAAAAATTTGTCCAGAAAAAAATGCATTCAAAAGTGTACCGAAAAAATCGCATGTTTTTTTTCTTCAAGATACAAAATCCGTGACAACGATTTCTTATTGAAAATCGAATTTAAGCAGTTTTTTGAATGAATATCGTTACATTTGCTTGAATTAAAGCAAAAAGTACAAAAATAATGGTTTCAGTGGTCATATTTGAAAATAGTGAAAAAATACTCAAAATGTGCTTCTCGGGTCGAGAAACGTCGATTTTGAAAATGGTATTAAAAATCGAGGTACATTTTTATTTATTGATCAATCGAGATGAAATCACTTTTAATGAGTATTTTATAGGTAATTAAGCTGAATTCGGTCAAAAATTTGTTCAGAAAAAAATGCATTCAAAAGTGTACCGAAAAAATCGCATGTTTTTTTTCTTCAAGATACAAAATCCGTGACAACGATTTCTTATTGAAAATCGAATTTAAACAGTTTTTTGAATGAATATCGTTACATTTGCTTGAATTAAAGCAAAAAGTACAAAAATAATGGTTTCAGTGGTTATATTTGAAAATAGTGAAACAATACTCAAAATGTGCTTCTCTGGTCGAGAAACGTCGATTTTGAAAATGGTATTAAAAATCGAGGTACATTTTTATTTATTGATCAATCGAGATGAAATCACTTTTAATGAGTATTTTATAGGTAATTAAGATGAATTCGGTCAAAAATTTGTCCAGAAAAAAAAGCATTAAAAAGTGTACCGAAAAAATCGCATGTTTTTCTTCTTCAAGATACAAAATCCGTGACAACGATTTCTTATTGAAAATTGAATTTGAACAGTTTTTTGAATGAATATCGTTACATTTGCTTGAATTAAAGCAAAAAGTACAAAAATAATGGTTTCAGTGGTCATATTTGAAAATAGTGAAAAAATACTCAAAATGTGCTTCTCTGGTCGAGAAACGTCGATTTTGAAAGTGGTATTAAAAATCGAGGTACATTTTTATTTATTGATCAATCGAGATGAAATCACTTTTAATGAGTATTTTATAGATAATTAAGCTGAATTCGGTCAAACATTTGTCCAGAAAAAAATGCATTCAAAAGTGTACCGAAAAAATCGCATGTTTTTTTTCTTCAAGATAAAAAATCCGTGACAACGATTTCTTATTGAAAATTGAATTTATACAGTTTTTTGAATGAATATCGTTACATTTGCTTGAATTAAAGCAAAAAGTACAAAAATAATGGTTTCAGTGGTCATATTTGAAAATAGTGAAACAATACTCAAAATGTGCTTCTCTGGTCGAGAAACGTCGATTTTGAAAGTGGTATTAAAAATCGAGGTACATTTTTATTTATTGATCAATCGAGATGAAATCACTTTTAATGAGTATTTTATAGGTAATTAAGCTGAATTCGGTCAAACATTTGTCCAGAAAAAAATGCATTCAAAAGTGTACCGAAAAAATCGCATGTTTTTTTTCTTCAAGATACAAAATCCGTGACAACGATTTCTTATTGAAAATTAAATTTATACAGTTTTTTGAATGAATATCGTTACATTTGCTTGAATTAAAGCAAAAAGTACAAAAATAATGGTTTCAGTGGTCATATTTGAAAATAGTGAAACAATACTCAAAATGTGCTTTTCTGGTCGAGAAACGTCGATTTTGAAAATGGTATTAAAAATCGAGGTACATTTTTATTTATTGATCAATCGAGATGAAATCACTTTTAATGAGTATTTTATAGGTAATTAAGCTGAATTCGGTCAAACATTTGTCCAGAAAAAAATGCATTCAAAAGTGTACCGAAAAAATCGCAGGTTTTTTTATTCAAGATACAAAATCCGTGACAACGATTTCTTATTGAAAATTGAATTTATACAGTTTTTTGAATGAATATCGTTACATTTGCTTGAATTAAAGCAAAAAGTACAAAAATAATGGTTTCAGAGGTCATATTTGAAAATAGTGAAAAAATACTCAAAATGTGTTTCTCTGGTCGAGAAACGTCGATTTTGAAAGTGGTATTAAAAATCGAGGTACATTTTTATTTAGTGATCAATCGAGATGAAATCACTTTTAATGAGTATTTTATAGTAAATTAAGCTGAATTCGGTCAAAAATTTGTCCAGAAAAAAATTCATTCAAAAGTGTACCGAAAAAATCGCATGTTTTTTTTCTTCAAGATACAAAATCCGTGACAACGATTTCTTATTGAAAATTGAATTTATACAGTTTTTTGAATGAATATCGTTACATTTGCTTGAATTAAAGCAAAAAGTACAAAAATAATGGTTTCAGTGGTCATATTTGAAAATAGTGAAAAAATACTCAAAATGTGCTTCTCTGGTCGAGAAACGTCGATTTTGAAAGTGGTATTAAAAATCGAGGTACATTTTTATTTAGTGATCAATCGAGATGAAATCACTTTTAATGAGTATTTTATAGGTAATTAAGCTGAATTCGGTCAAAAATTTGTCCAGAAAAAAATGCATTCAAAAGTGTACCGAAAAAATCGCATGTTTTTTTTCTTCAAGATACAAAATCCGTGACAACGATTTCTTATTGAAAATTCAATTTAAACAGTTTTTTGAAAGAATATCGTTACATTTGCTTGAATTAAAGCAAAAAGTACAAAAATAATGGTTTCAGTGGTCATATTTGAAAATAGTGAAAAAAAACTCAAATTGTGCTTTTCTGGTCGAGAAACGTCGATTTTGAAAATGGTATTAAAAATCGAGGTACATTTTTATTTATTCATCAATCGAGATGAAATCACTTTTAATGAGTATTTTATAGGTAATTAAGCTGAATTCGGTCAAACATTTGTCCAGAAAAAAATGCATTCAAAAATGTACCGAAAAAATCGCATGTTTTTTTATTCAAGATACAAAATCCGTGACAACGATTTCTTATTGAAAATTGAATTTATACAGTTTTTTGAATGAATATCGTTACATTTGCTTGAATTAAAGCAAAAAGTACAAAAATAATGGTTTCAGGGTCATATTTGAAAATAGTGAAAAAATACTCAAAATGTGCTTCTCTGGTCGAGAAACGTCGATTTTGAAAGTGGTATTAAAAATCGAGGTACATTTTTATTTAGTGATCAATCGAGATGAAATCACTTTTAATGAGTATTTTATAGGTAATTAAGCTGAATTCGGTCAAAAATTTGTCCAGAAAAAAATGCATTCAAAAGTGTACCGAAAAAATCGCATGTTTTTTTTCTTCAAGATACAAAATCCGTGACAACGATTTCTTATTGAAAATTAAATTTAAACAGTTTTTTGAAAGAATATCGTTACATTTGCTTGAATTAAAGCAAAAAGTACAAAAATAATGGTTTCAGTGGTCATATTTGAAAATAGTGAAAAAAAACTCAAATTGTGCTTTTCTGGTCGAGAAACGTCGATTTTGAAAATGGTATTAAAAATCGAGGTACATTTTTATTTATTGATCAATCGAGATGAAATCACTTTTAATGAGTATTTTATAGGTAATTAAGCTGATTTCGGTCAAACATTTGTCCAGAAAAAAATGCATTCAAAAATGTTCCGAAAAAATCGCATGTTTTTTTATTCAAGATACAAAATCCGTGACAACGATTTCTTATTGAAAATTGAATTTATACAGTTTTTTGAATGAATATCGTTACATTTGCTTGAATTAAAGCAAAAAGTACAAAAATAATGGTTTCAGTGGTCATATTTGAAAATAGTGAAAAAATACTCAAAATGTGCTTCTCTGGTCGAGAAACGTCGATTTTGAAAGTGGTATTAAAAATCGAGGTACATTTTTATTTAGTGATCAATCGAGATGAAATCACTTTTAATGAGTATTTTATAGGTAATTAAGCTGAATTCGGTCAAAAATTTGTCCAGAAAAAAATGCATTCAAAAGTGTACCGAAAAAATCGCATGTTTTTTTTCTTCAAGATACAAAATCCGTGACAACGATTTCTTATTGAAAATTGAATTTATACAGTTTTTTGAATGAATATCGTTACATTTGCTTGAATTAAAGCAAAAAGTACAAAAATAATGGTTTCAGTGGTCATATTTGAAAATAGTGAAACAATACTCAAAATGTGCTTTTCTGGTCGAGAAACGTCGATTTTGAAAATGGTATTAAAAATCGAGGTACATTTTTATTTATTGATCAATCGAGATGAAATCACTTTTAATGAGTATTTTATAGATAATTAAGCTGAATTCGGTCAAACATTTGTCCAGAAAAAAATGCATTCAAAAGTGTACCGAAAAAATCGTATGTTTTTTTTCTTCAAGATAAAAAATCCGTGACAACGATTTCTTATTGAAAATTGAATTTATACAGTTTTTTGAATGAATATCGTTACATTTGCTTGAATTAAAGCAAAAAGTACAAAAATAATGGTTTCAGTGGTCATATTTGAAAATAGTGAAACAATACTCAAAATGTGCTTTTCTGGTCGAGAAACGTCGATTTTGAAAATGGTATTAAAAATCGAGGTACATTTTTATTTATTGATCAATCGAGATGAAATCACTTTTAATTAGTATTTTATAGGTAATTAAGCTGAATTCGGTCAAACATTTGTCCAGAAAAAAATGCATTCAAAAGTGTACCGATAAAATCGCATGTTTTTTTTCTTCAAGATACAAAATCCGTGACAACGATTTCTTATTGAAAATCGAATTTAAACAGTTTTTTGAATGAATATCGTTACATTTGCTTGAATTAAAGCAAAAAGTACAAAAATAATGGTTTCAGTGGTCATATTTGAAAATAGTGAAAAAATACTCAAAATGTGCTTCTCTGGTCGAGAAACGTCGATTTTGAAAATGGTATTAAAAATCGAGGTACATTTTTATTTATTGATCAATCGAGATGAAATCACTTTTAATGAGTATTTTATAGGTAATTAAGCTGAATTCGGTCAAAAATTTGTTCAGAAAAAAATGCATTCAAAAGTGTACCGAAAAAATCGCATGTTTTTTTTCTTCAAGATACAAAATCCGTGACAACGATTTCTTATTGAAAATCGAATTTAAACAGTTTTTTGAATGAATATCGTTACATTTGCTTGAATTAAAGCAAAAAGTACAAAAATAATGGTTTCAGTGGTTATATTTGAAAATAGTGAAACAATACTCAAAATGTGCTTCTCTGGTCGAGAAACGTCGATTTTGAAAATGGTATTAAAAATCGAGGTACATTTTTATTTATTGATCAATCGAGATGAAATCACTTTTAATGAGTATTTTATAGGTAATTAAGATGAATTCGGTCAAAAATTTGTCCAGAAAAAAAAGCATTAAAAAGTGTACCGAAAAAATCGCATGTTTTTCTTCTTCAAGATACAAAATCCGTGACAACGATTTCTTATTGAAAATTGAATTTGAACAGTTTTTTGAATGAATATCGTTACATTTGCTTGAATTACAGCAAAAAATACAAAAATAATGGTTTCAGTGGTTATATTTGAAAATAGTGAAAAAATACTCAAAATGTGCTTCTCTGGTCGAGAAACGTCGATTTTGAAAATGGTATTAAAAATCGAGGTACATTTTTATTTATTGATCAATCGAGATGAAATCACTTTTAATGAGTATTTTATAGGTAATTAAGCTGAATTCGGTCAAAAATTTGTCCAGAAAAAAATGCATTCAAAAGTGTACCGAAAAAATCGCATGTTTTTTTTCTTCAAGATACAAAATCCGTGACAACGATTTCTTATTGAAAATCGAATTTAAGCAGTTTTTTGAATGAATATCGTTACATTTGCTTGAATTAAAGCAAAAAGTACAAAAATAATGGTTTCAGTGGTCATATTTGAAAATAGTGAAAAAATACTCAAAATGTGCTTCTCGGGTCGAGAAACGTCGATTTTGAAAATGGTATTAAAAATCGAGGTACATTTTTATTTATTGATCAATCGAGATGAAATCACTTTTAATGAGTATTTTATAGGTAATTAAGCTGAATTCGGTCAAAAATTTGTTCAGAAAAAAATGCATTCAAAAGTGTACCGAAAAAATCGCATGTTTTTTTTCTTCAAGATACAAAATCCGTGACAACGATTTCTTATTGAAAATCGAATTTAAACAGTTTTTTGAATGAATATCGTTACATTTGCTTGAATTAAAGCAAAAAGTACAAAAATAATGGTTTCAGTGGTTATATTTGAAAATAGTGAAACAATACTCAAAATGTGCTTCTCTGGTCGAGAAACGTCGATTTTGAAAATGGTATTAAAAATCGAGGTACATTTTTATTTATTGATCAATCGAGATGAAATCACTTTTAATGAGTATTTTATAGGTAATTAAGATGAATTCGGTCAAAAATTTGTCCAGAAAAAAAAGCATTAAAAAGTGTACCGAAAAAATCGCATGTTTTTCTTCTTCAAGATACAAAATCCGTGACAACGATTTCTTATTGAAAATTGAATTTGAACAGTTTTTTGAATGAATATCGTTACATTTGCTTGAATTACAGCAAAAAATACAAAAATAATGGTTTCAGTGGTTATATTTGAAAATAGTGAAAAAATACTCAAAATGTGCTTCTCTGGTCGAGAAACGTCGATTTTGAAAATGGTATTAAAAATCGAGGTACATTTTTATTTATTGATCAATCGAGATGAAATCACTTTTAATGAGTATTTTATAGGTAATTAAGCTGAATTCGGTCAAAAATTTGTCCAGAAAAAAATGCATTCAAAAGTGTACCGAAAAAATCGCATGTTTTTTTTCTTCAAGATACAAAATCCGTGACAACGATTTCTTATTGAAAATCGAATTTAAGCAGTTTTTTGAATGAATATCGTTACATTTGCTTGAATTAAAGCAAAAAGTACAAAAATAATGGTTTCAGTGGTCATATTTGAAAATAGTGAAAAAATACTCAAAATGTGCTTCTCGGGTCGAGAAACGTCGATTTTGAAAATGGTATTAAAAATCGAGGTACATTTTTATTTATTGATCAATCGAGATGAAATCACTTTTAATGAGTATTTTATAGGTAATTAAGCTGAATTCGGTCAAAAATTTGTCCAGAAAAAAATTCATTCAAAAGTGTACCGAAAAAATCGCATGTTTTTTTTCTTCAAGATACATAATCCGTGACAACGATTTCTTATTGAAAATCGAATTTAAACAGTTTTTTGAATGAATATCGTTACATTTGGTTGAATTAAAGCAAAAAGTACAAAAATAATGGTTTCAGTGGTCATATTTGAAAATAATGAAAAAATACTCAAAATGTGCTTCTCTGGTCGAGAAACGTCGATTTTGAAAATGGTATTAAAAATCGAGGTACATTTTTATTTATTGATCAATCGAGATGAAATCACTTTTAATGAGTATTTTATAGGTAATTAAGCTGAATTCGGTCAAAAATTTGTCCAGAAAAAAATGCATTCAAAAGTGTACCGAAAAAATCGCATGTTTTTTTTCTTCAAGATACAAAATCCGTGACAACGATTTCTCATTGAAAATCGAATTTAAACAGTTTTTTGAATGAATATCGTTACATTTGCTTGAATTAAAGCAAAAAGTACAAAAATAATGGTTTCAGTGGTTATATTTGAAAATAGTGAAACAATACTCAAAATGTGCTTCTCTGGTCGAGAAACGTCGATTTTGAAAATGGTATTAAAAATCGAGGTACATTTTTATTTATTGATCAATCGAGATGAAATCACTTTTAATGAGTATTTTATAGATAATTAAGCTGAATTCGGTCAAACATTTGTCCAGAAAAAAATGCATTCAAAAGTGTACCGAAAAAATCGTATGTTTTTTTTCTTCAAGATAAAAAATCCGTGACAACGATTTCTTATTGAAAATTGAATTTATACAGTTTTTTGAATGAATATCGTTACATTTGCTTGAATTAAAGCAAAAAGTACAAAAATAATGGTTTCAGTGGTCATATTTGAAAATAGTGAAACAATACTCAAAATGTGCTTTTCTGGTCGAGAAACGTCGATTTTGAAAATGGTATTAAAAATCGAGGTACATTTTTATTTATTGATCAATCGAGATGAAATCACTTTTAATGAGTATTTTATAGGTAATTAAGCTGAATTCGGTCAAACATTTGTCCAGAAAAAAATGCATTCAAAAGTGTACCGATAAAATCGCATGTTTTTTTTCTTCAAGATACAAAATCCGTGACAACGATTTCTTATTGAAAATCGAATTTAAACAGTTTTTTGAATGAATATCGTTACATTTGCTTGAATTAAAGCAAAAAGTACAAAAATAATGGTTTCAGTGGTCATATTTGAAAATAGTGAAAAAATACTCAAAATGTGCTTCTCTGGTCGAGAAACGTCGATTTTGAAAATGGTATTAAAAATCGAGGTACATTTTTATTTATTGATCAATCGAGATGAAATCACTTTTAATGAGTATTTTATAGGTAATTAAGCTGAATTCGGTCAAAAATTTGTCCAGAAAAAAATGCATTCAAAAGTGTACCGAAAAAATCGCATGTTTTTTTTCTTCAAGATACAAAATCCGTGACAACGATTTCTTATTGAAAATCGAATTTAAACAGTTTTTTGAATGAATATCGTTACATTTGCTTGAATTAAAGCAAAAAGTACAAAAATAATGGTTTCAGTGGTTATATTTGAAAATAGTGAAACAATACTCAAAATGTGCTTCTCTGGTCGAGAAACGTCGATTTTGAAAATGGTATTAAAAATCGAGGTACATTTTTATTTATTGATCAATCGAGATGAAATCACTTTTAATGAGTATTTTATAGGTAATTAAGATGAATTCGGTCAAAAATTTGTCCAGAAAAAAATGCATTAAAAAGTGTACCGAAAAAATCGCATGTTTTTCTTCTTCAAGATACAAAATCCGTGACAACGATTTCTTATTGAAAATTGAATTTGAACAGTTTTTTGAATGAATATCGTTACATTTGCTTGAATTACAGCAAAAAATACAAAAATAATGGTTTCAGTGGTTATATTTGAAAATAGTGAAAAAATACTCAAAATGTGCTTCTCTGGTCGAGAAACGTCGATTTTGAAAATGGTATTAAAAATCGAGGTACATTTTTATTTATTGATCAATCGAGATGAAATCACTTTTAATGAGTATTTTATAGGTAATTAAGCTGAATTCGGTCAAATATTTGTCCAGAAAAAAATTCATTCAAAAGTGTACCGAAAAAATCGCATGTTTTTTTTCTTCAAGATACAAAATCCGTGACAACGATTTCTTATTGAAAATTGAATTTGAACAGTTTTTTGAATGAATATCGTTACATTTGCTTGAATTACAGCAAAAAATACAAAAATAATGGTTTCAGTGGTTATATTTGAAAATAGTGAAAAAATACTCAAAATGTGCTTCTCTGGTCGAGAAACGTCGATTTTGAAAATGGTATTAAAAATCGAGGTACATTTTTATTTATTGATCAATCGAGATGAAATCACTTTTAATGAGTATTTTATAGGTAATTAAGCTAAATTCGGTCAAAAATTTGTCCAGAAAAAAATGCATTCAAAAGTGTACCGAAAAAATCGCATGTTTTTTTTCTTCAAGATACAAAATCCGTGACAACGATTTCTTATTGAAAATCGAATTTAAGCAGTTTTTTGAATGAATATCGTTACATTTGCTTGAATTAAAGCAAAAAGTACAAAAATAATGGTTTCAGTGGTCATATTTGAAAATAGTGAAAAAATACTCAAAATGTGCTTCTCGGGTCGAGAAACGTCGATTTTGAAAATGGTATTAAAAATCGAGGTACATTTTTATTTATTGATCAATCGAGATGAAATCACTTTTAATGAGTATTTTATAGGTAATTAAGCTGAATTCGGTCAAAAATTTGTCCAGAAAAAAATTCATTCAAAAGTGTACCGAAAAAATCGCATGTTTTTTTTCTTCAAGATACATAATCCGTGACAACGATTTCTTATTGAAAATCGAATTTAAACAGTTTTTTGAATGAATATCGTTACATTTGGTTGAATTAAAGCAAAAAGTACAAAAATAATGGTTTCAGTGGTCATATTTGAAAATAATGAAAAAATACTCAAAATGTGCTTCTCTGTCGATTTTGAAAATGGTATTAAAAATCGAGGTACATTTTTATTTATTGATCAATCGAGATGAAATCACTTTTAATGAGTATTTTATAGGTAATTAAGCTGAATTCGGTCAAAAATTTGTCCAGAAAAAAATGCATTCAAAAGTGTACCGAAAAAATCGCATGTTTTTTTTCTTCAAGATACAAAATCCGTGACAACGATTTCTCATTGAAAATCGAATTTGAACAGTTTTTTGAATGAATATCGTTACATTTGCTTGAATTAAAGCAAAAAGTACAAAAATAATGGTTTCAGTGGTTATATTTGAAAATAGTGAAACAATACTCAAAATGTGCTTCTCTGGTCGAGAAACGTCGATTTTGAAAATGGTATTAAAAATCGAGGTACATTTTTATTTATTGATCAATCGAGATGAAATCACTTTTAATGAGTATTTTATAGATAATTAAGCTGAATTCGGTCAAAAATTTGTCCAGAAAAAAATGCATTCAAAAGTGTACAGAAAAAATCGCATGTTTTTCTTCTTCAAGATACAAAATCCGTGACAACGATTTCTTATTGAAAATTGAATTTGAACAGTTTTTTGAATGAATATCGTTACATTTGCTTGAATTACAGCAAAAAATACAAAAATAATGGTTTCAGTGGTTATATTTGAAAATAGTGAAAAAATACTCAAAATGTGCTTCTCTGGTCGAGAAACGTCGATTTTGAAAATGGTATTAAAAATCGAGGTACATTTTTATTTATTGATCAATCGAGATGAAATCACTTTTAATGAGTATTTTATAGGTAATTAAGCTGAATTCGGTCAAATATTTGTCCAGAAAAAAATTCATTCAAAAGTGTACCGAAAAAATCGCATGTTTTTTTTCTTCAAGATACAAAATCCGTGACAACGATTTCTTATTGAAAATTGAATTTGAACAGTTTTTTGAATGAATATCGTTACATTTGCTTGAATTACAGCAAAAAATACAAAAATAATGGTTTCAGTGGTTATATTTGAAAATAGTGAAAAAATACTCAAAATGTGCTTCTCTGGTCGAGAAACGTCGATTTTGAAAATGGTATTAAAAATCGAGGTACATTTTTATTTATTGATCAATCGAGATGAAATCACTTTTAATGAGTATTTTATAGGTAATTAAGCTGAATTCGGTCAAAAATTTGTCCAGAAAAAAATGCATTCAAAAGTGTACCGAAAAAATCGCATGTTTTTTTTCTTCAAGATACAAAATCCGTGACAACGATTTCTTATTCAAAATCTAATTTAAACAGTTTTTTGAATGAATATCGTTACATTTGCTTGAATTAAAGCAAAAAGTACAAAAATAATGGTTTCAGTGGTCATATTTGAAAATAGTGAAACAATACTCAAAATGTGCTTCTCTGGTCGAGAAACGTCGATTTTGAAAATGGTATTAAAAATCGTGGTACATTTTTATTTATTGATCAATCGAGATGAAATCACTTTTAATGAGTATTTTATAGGTAATTAAGCTGAATTCGGTCAAAAATTTGTCCAGAAAAAAATGCATTCAAAAGTGTACCGAAAAAATCGCATGTTTTTCTTCTTCAAGATACAAAATCCGTGACAACGATTTCTTATTGAAAATTGAATTTGAACAGTTTTTTGAATGAATATCATTACATTTGCTTGAATTACAGCAAAAAATACAAAAATAATGGTTTCAGTGGTTATATTTGAAAATAGTGAAAAAATACTCAAAATGTGCTTCTCTGGTCGAGAAACGTCGATTTTGAAAATGGTATTAAAAATAGAGGTACATTTTTATTTATTGATCAATCGAGATGAAATCACTTTTAATGAGTATTTTATAGGTAATTAAGCTGAATTCGGTCAAATATTTGTCCAGAAAAAAATTCATTCAAAAGTGTACCGAAAAAATCGCATGTTTTTTTTCTTCAAGATACAAAATCCGTGACAACGATTTCTTATTGAAAATCGAATTTAAACAGTTTTTTGAATGAATATCGTTACATTTGCTTGAAGTACAAACGCGCTAACCATTGCACCACGGAAGCCCAAAAATTAAATGTCCGTCAGGTATTGTGGAAAAACTTTTCTTTTTACGTTACATTTGAGACTACATAACACCGCTCCCGGGTGGGCTCGAACCACCAACCTATTGGTTAACAGCCGAACGCGCTAACCATTGAGCCACGGAAGCTCAGAAATTAAATGTTTGTCAGGTATTGTGGAAAAGTTATGTCTTTTCACGCTACATCTGAGACCCCAACCTTTCGGTTAACAGCTGAACGCGCTAACCATTGCGCCACGGAAGCCCAAAAATTAAATGTTCGTCAGGTATTGTGGAAAAACTTTTGTTTTTACGTTACATTTGAGACTACACAACGCCGCTCCCGGGTGTGATGGAACCACCAACCTATTGGTTAACTGCCGAACGCGCTAACCATTGCGCCACGGAAGCCCACAAATTAAATGTTCGTCAGGTATTGTGGAAAAACTCTGACTTTTTACGTTACATTTGAGAACCCTTAACACCGCTCCCGGGTGGGCTCGAACCATCAACCTATTGGTTAACAGCCGAACGCGCTAACCATTGAGCCACGGAAGCTCAGAAATTAAATGGTTGTCAGGTATTGTGGAAAAGTTATGACTTTTCACGCTACTTCTGAGACCCCACGTCACCTCTCCCGGGTGGGCTCGAACCACCAACCTATTGGTTAACAGCCGAACGCGCTAACCATGGAGCCAAGGAAGCCCAAAAATTACATGCTCGTCAGGTATTGTGGAAAAACTCTGACTTTTTACGTTACATTTGAGAAACCTTAACACCGCTCCCGGGTGGGCTCGAACCATCAACCTATTGGTTAACAGCCGAACGCGCTAACCATTGAGCCACGGAAGCTCAGAAATTAAAAGGTTGTCAGGTATTGTGGAAAAGTTATGACTTTTCACGCTACATCTGAGACCCCACAACACCTCTTCCGGGTGGGCTCGAACCACCAACCTTTCGGTTAACAGCTGAACGCGCTAACCATTGAGCCACGGAAGCTCAGAAATTAAATGGCTGTCAGGTATTGTGGAAAAGTTATGACTTTTCACGCTACATCTGAGACCCCACAACACCTCTCCCGGGTGGGCTCGAACCACCAACCTTTCGGTTAACAGCTGAACGCGCTAACCATTGCGCCACGGAAGCCCAAAAATTAAATGTTCGTCAGGTATTGTGGAAAAACTTTTCTTTTTACGTTACATTTGAGACTACATAACACCGCTCCCGGGTGGGCTCGAACCACCAACCTATTGGTTAACTGCCGAACGCGCTAACCATTGAGCCACGGAAGCTCAGAATTTAAATGGTTGTCAGGTATTGTGGAAAAAATATGACCTTTCACGCTACATCTGAGACCCCACGTCACCTCTCCCGGATGGGCTCGAACCACCAACTTATTGGTTAACAGCCGAACGCGCTAACCATGGAGCCAAACAAGCTCAGAAATGAAAAGGTCTTCAGGTATTGTGGAAATACTTTGACGTTTTACGTTATATTTGAGATCCCTTAACACCGCTCCCGGGTGGGCTCGAACCACCAACCTTTCGGTTAACAGCCGAACGCGCTAACCATTGAGCCACGGAAGCTCAGAAATTAAATGGTTGTCAGGTATTGTGGAAAAGTTATGACTTTTCACGCTACATCTGAGACCCCACAACACCTCTCCCGGGTGGGCTCGAACCACCAACCTTTCGGTTAACAGCTGAACGCGCTAACCATTGCGCCACGGAAGCCCAAAAATTAAATGTTCGTCAGGTATTGTGGAAAAACTTTTCTTTTTACGTTACATTTGAGACTACATAACACCGCTCCCGGGTGGGCTCGAACCACCAACCTATTGGTTAACAGCCGAACGCGCTAACCATTGAGCCACGGAAGCTCAGATATTAAATGTTTGTCAGGTATTGTGGAAAAGTTATGTCTTTTCACGCTACATCTGTGACCCCAACCTTTCGGTTAACAGCTGAACGCGCTAACCATTGCGCCACGGAAGCCCAAAAATTAAATGTTCGTCAGGTATTGTGGAAAAACTTTTGTTTTTACGTTACATTTGAGACAACACAACGCCGCTCCCGGGTGTGATGGAACCACCAACCTATTGGTTAACTGCCGAACGCGCTAACCATTGCGCCACGGAAGCCCACAAATTAAATGTTCGTCAGGTATTGTGGAAAAACTCTGACTTTTTACGTTACATTTGAGAACCCTTAACACCGCTCCCGGGTGGGCTCGAACCATCAACCTATTGGTTAACAGCCGAACGCGCTAACCATTGAGCCACGGAAGCTCAGAAATTAAATGGTTGTCAGGTATTGTGGAAAAGTTATGACTTTTCACGCTACTTCTGAGACCCCACGTCACCTCTCCCGGGTGGGCTCGAACCACCAACCTATTGGTTAACAGCCGAACGCGCTAACCATGGAGCCAAACAAGCTCAGAAATGAAAAGGTCTTCAGGTATTGTGGAAAAATTTTGACTTTTTACGTTACATTTGAGATCCCTTAACACCGCTCCCGGGTGGGCTCGAACAACCAACCTTTCGGTTAACAGCTGAACGCGCTAACCATTGCGCCACGGAAGCCCAAAAATTAAATGTTCTTCAGGTATTGTGGAAAAACCTTTCTTTTTACGTTACATTTGAGACTACACAACACCGCTCCCGGGTGTGATCGAACCACCACCCTTTCGGTTAACAGCCGAACGTGCTAACCATTGCGCCACGGAAGCCCAAAAATTAAATGTCCGACAGGTATTGTGGAAAAACTTTTCTTTTTACGTTACATTTGAGACTACATAACACCGCTCCCGGGTGGGCTCGAACCACCAACCTATTGGTTAACAGCCGAACGCGCTAACCATTGAGCCACGGAAGCTCAGAAGTTAAATGGTTGTCAGGTATTGTGGAAAAAATATGTCTTTTCACGCTACATCTGAGACCCCAACCTTTCGGTTAACAGCTGAACGCGCTAACCACTGCGCCACGGAAGCCCAAAAATTAAATGTTCGTCAGGTATTGTGGAAAAACTCTGACTTTTTACGTTACATTTGAGATCCCATAACGCCGCTCCCGTGTGGGCTCGAACCACCAACCTATTGGTTAACAGCCGAACGCGCTAACCATTGAGCCACGGAAGCTCAGAAATTAGATGTTTGTCACGTATTGTGGAAAAGTTTTGACTTTTTACGCTACATCCGAGACACCAAAACACCTCTCCCGGGTGGGTTCGAACCACCAACCTTTCGGATAACAGCTGAACGCGCTAACCATTGCGCCAAGGAAGCCCAAAAATTACATGCTCGTCAGGTATTGTGGAAAAACTCTGACTTTTTACGTTACATTTGAGAAACCTTAACACCGCTCCCGGGTGGGCTCGAACCATCAACCTATTGGTTAACTGCCGAACGCGCTAACCATTGAGCCACGGAAGCTCAGAATTTAAATGGTTGTCAGGTATTGTGGAAAAAATATGACCTTTCACGCTACATCTGAGACCCCACGTCACCTCTCCCGGATGGGCTCGAACCACCAACTTATTGGTTAACAGCCGAACGCGCTAACCATGGAGCCAAACAAGCTCAGAAATGAAAAGGTCTTCAGGTATTGTGGAAATACTTTGACGTTTTACGTTATATTTGAGATCCCTTAACACCGCTCCCGGGTGGGCTCGAACCACCAACCTTTCGGTTAACAGCCGAACGCGCTAACCATTGAGCCACGGAAGCTCAGAAATTAAATGGTTGTCAGGTATTGTGGAAAAGTTATGACTTTTCACGCTACATCTGAGACCCCACAACACCTCTCCCGGGTGGGCTCGAACCACCAACCTTTCGGTTAACAGCTGAACGCGCTAACCATTGCGCCACGGAAGCCCAAAAATTAAATGTTCGTCAGGTATTGTGGAAAAACTTTTCTTTTTACGTTACATTTGAGACTACATAACACCGCTCCCGGGTGGGCTCGAACCACCAACCTATTGGTTAACAGCCGAACGCGCTAACCATTGAGCCACGGAAGCTCAGATATTAAATGTTTGTCAGGTATTGTGGAAAAGTTATGTCTTTTCACGCTACATCTGTGACCCCAACCTTTCGGTTAACAGCTGAACGCGCTAACCATTGCGCCACGGAAGCCCAAAAATTAAATGTTCGTCAGGTATTGTGGAAAAACTTTTGTTTTTACGTTACATTTGAGACAACACAACGCCGCTCCCGGGTGTGATGGAACCACCAACCTATTGGTTAACTGCCGAACGCGCTAACCATTGCGCCACGGAAGCCCACAAATTAAATGTTCGTCAGGTATTGTGGAAAAACTCTGACTTTTTACGTTACATTTGAGAACCCTTAACACCGCTCCCGGGTGGGCTCGAACCATCAACCTATTGGTTAACAGCCGAACGCGCTAACCATTGAGCCACGGAAGCTCAGAAATTAAATGGTTGTCAGGTATTGTGGAAAAGTTATGACTTTTCACGCTACTTCTGAGACCCCACGTCACCTCTCCCGGGTGGGCTCGAACCACCAACCTATTGGTTAACAGCCGAACGCGCTAACCATGGAGCCAAACAAGCTCAGAAATGAAAAGGTCTTCAGGTATTGTGGAAAAATTTTGACTTTTTACGTTACATTTGAGATCCCTTAACACCGCTCCCGGGTGGGCTCGAACAACCAACCTTTCGGTTAACAGCTGAACGCGCTAACCATTGCGCCACGGAAGCCCAAAAATTAAATGTTCTTCAGGTATTGTGGAAAAACCTTTCTTTTTACGTTACATTTGAGACTACACAACACCGCTCCCGGGTGTGATCGAACCACCACCCTTTCGGTTAACAGCCGAACGTGCTAACCATTGCGCCACGGAAGCCCAAAAATTAAATGTCCGACAGGTATTGTGGAAAAACTTTTCTTTTTACGTTACATTTGAGACTACATAACACCGCTCCCGGGTGGGCTCGAACCACCAACCTATTGGTTAACAGCCGAACGCGCTAACCATTGAGCCACGGAAGCTCAGAAGTTAAATGGTTGTCAGGTATTGTGGAAAAAATATGTCTTTTCACGCTACATCTGAGACCCCAACCTTTCGGTTAACAGCTGAACGCGCTAACCACTGCGCCACGGAAGCCCAAAAATTAAATGTTCGTCAGGTATTGTGGAAAAACTCTGACTTTTTACGTTACATTTGAGATCCCATAACGCCGCTCCCGTGTGGGCTCGAACCACCAACCTATTGGTTAACAGCCGAACGCGCTAACCATTGAGCCACGGAAGCTCAGAAATTAGATGTTTGTCACGTATTGTGGAAAAGTTTTGACTTTTTACGCTACATCCGAGACACCAAAACACCTCTCCCGGGTGGGTTCGAACCACCAACCTTTCGGATAACAGCTGAACGCGCTAACCATTGCGCCAAGGAAGCCCAAAAATTACATGCTCGTCAGGTATTGTGGAAAAACTCTGACTTTTTACGTTACATTTGAGAAACCTTAACACCGCTCCCGGGTGGGCTCGAACCATCAACCTATTGGTTAACAGCCGAACGCGCTAACCATTGAGCCACGGAAGCTCAGAAATTAAAAGGTTGTCAGGTATTGTGGAAAAGTTATGACTTTTCACGCTACATCTGAGACCCCACAACACCTCTTCCGGGTGGGCTCGAACCACCAAACTTTCGGTTAACAGCTGAACGCGCTAACCATTGAGCCACGGAAGCTCAGAAATTAAATGGCTGTCAGGTATTGTGGAAAAGTTATGACTTTTCACGCTACATCTGAGACCCCACAACACCTCTCCCGGGTGGGCTCGAACCACCAACCTTTCGGTTAACAGCTGAACGCGCTAACCATTGCGCCACGGAAGCCCAAAAATTAAATGTTCGTCAGGTATTGTGGAAAAACTTTTCTTTTTACGTTACATTTGAGACTACATAACACCGCTCCCGGGTGGGCTCGAACCACCAACCTATTGGTTAACTGCCGAACGCGCTAACCATTGAGCCACGGAAGCTCAGAATTTAAATGGTTGTCAGGTATTGTGGAAAAAATATGACTTTTCACGCTACATCTGAGACCCCACGTCACCTCTCCCGGATGGGCTCGAACCACCAACTTATTGGTTAACAGCCGAACGCGCTAACCATGGAGCCAAACAAGCTCAGAAATGAAAAGGTCTTCAGGTATTGTGGAAATACTTTGACGTTTTACGTTATATTTGAGATCCCTTAACACCGCTCCCGGGTGGGCTCGAACCACCAACCTTTCGGTTAACAGCCGAACGCGCTAACCATTGAGCCACGGAAGCTCAGAAATTAAATGGTTGTCAGGTATTGTGGAAAAGTTATGACTTTTCACGCTACATCTGAGACCCCACAACACCTCTCCCGGGTGGGCTCGAACCACCAACCTTTCGGTTAACAGCTGAACGCGCTAACCATTGCGCCACGGAAGCCCAAAAATTAAATGTTCGTCAGGTATTGTGGAAAAACTTTTCTTTTTACGTTACATTTGAGACTACATAACACCGCTCCCGGGTGGGCTCGAACCACCAACCTATTGGTTAACAGCCGAACGCGCTAACCATTGAGCCACGGAAGCTCAGATATTAAATGTTTGTCAGGTATTGTGGAAAAGTTATGTCTTTTCACGCTACATCTGTGACCCCAACCTTTCGGTTAACAGCTGAACGCGCTAACCATTGCGCCACGGAAGCCCAAAAATTAAATGTTCGTCAGGTATTGTGGAAAAACTTTTGTTTTTACGTTACATTTGAGACTACACAACACCGCTCCCGGGTGTGATCGAACCACCAACCTTTCGGTTAACAGCCGAACGCGCTAACCATTGCGCCAAGGAAGCCCAAAAATTAAATGTCCGTCAGGTATTGTGGAAAAACTTTTCTTTTAACGTTACATTTGAGACTACATAACACCGCTCCCGGGTGGGCTCGAACCACCAACCTATTGGTTAACTGCCGAACGCGCTAACCATTGCGCCACGGAAGCCCAAAAATTAAATGTTCGTCAGGTATTGTGGAAAAACTCTGACTTTTTACGTTACATTTGAGATCCCATAACGCCACTCCCGTGTGGGCTCGAACCACCAACCTATTGGTTAACAGCCGAACGCGCTAACCATTGAGCCACGGAAGCTCAGAAATTAAATGTTTGTCTCGTATTGTGGAAAAGTTTTGACTTTTTACGCTACATCTGAGACACCAAAACACCTCTCCCGGGTGGGCTCGAACCACCAACCTTTCGGATAACAGCTGAACGCGCTAACCATTGCGCCAAGGAAGCCCAAAAATTAAATGCTCGTCAGGTATTGTGGAAAAACTCTGACTTTTTACGTTACATTTGAGAACCCTTAACACCGCTCCCGGGTGGTCTCGAACCATCAACCTATTGGTTAACAGCCGAACGCGCTAACCATTGAGCCACGGAAGCTCAGAAATTGAAAGGTTGTCAGGTATTGTGGAAAAGTTATGACTTTTCACGCTACTTCTGAGACCCCACGTCACCTCTCCCGGGTGGGCTCGAACCACCAACCTATTGGTTAACAGCCGAACGCGCTAACCATGGAGCCAAACAAGCTCAGAAATGAAAAAGTCTTCAGGTATTGTGGAAAAACTTTGACTTTTTACGTTACATTTGAGATCCCTTAACACCGCTCCCGGGTGGGCTCGAACCACCAACCTTTCGGTTAACAGCCGAACGCGCTAACCATTGAGCCACGGAAGCTCAGAAATTAAATGGTTGTCAGGTATTGTGGAAAAGTTATGACTTTTCACGCTACATCTGAGAACCCTTAACACCGCTCCCGGGTGGGCTCGAACCATCAACCTATTGGTTAACAGCCGAACGCGCTAACCATTGAGCCACGGAAGCTCAGAAATTGAAAGGTTGTCAGGTATTGTGGAAAAGTTATGACTTTTCACGCTACATCTGAGACCCCACGTCACCTCTCCCGGATGGGCTCGAACCACCAACTTATTGGTTAACAGCCGAACGCGCTAACCATGGAGCCAAACAAGCTCAGAAATGAAAAGGTCTTCAGGTATTGTGGAAATACTTTGACGTTTTACGTTATATTTGAGATCCCTTAACACCGCTCCCGGGTGGGCTCGAACCACCAACCTTTCGGTTAACAGCCGAACGCGCTAACCATTGAGCCACGGAAGCTCAGCAATTAAATGGTTGTCAGGTATTGTGGAAAAGTTATGACTTTTCACGCTACATCTGAGACCCCACAACACCTCTCCCGGGTGGGCTCGAACCACCAACCTTTCGGTTAACAGCTGAACGCGCTAACCATTGCGCCACGGAAGCCCAAAAATTAAATGTTCGTCAGGTATTGTGGAAAAACTTTTCTTTTTACGTTACATTTGAGACTACATAACACCGCTCCCGGGTGGGCTCGAACCACCAACCTATTGGTTAACAGCCGAACGCGCTAACCATTGAGCCACGGAAGCTCAGATATTAAATGTTTGTCAGGTATTGTGGAAAAGTTATGTCTTTTCACGCTACATCTGTGACCCCAACCTTTCGGTTAACAGCTGAACGCGCTAACCATTGCGCCACGGAAGCCCAAAAATTAAATGTTCGTCAGGTATTGTGGAAAAACTTTTGTTTTTACGTTACATTTGAGACTACACAACACCGCTCCCGGGTGTGATCGAACCACCAACCTTTCGGTTAACAGCCGAACGCGCTAACCATTGCGCCAAGGAAGCCCAAAAATTAAATGTCCGTCAGGTATTGTGGAAAAACTTTTCTTTTAACGTTACATTTGAGACTACATAACACCGCTCCCGGGTGGGCTCGAACCACCAACCTATTGGTTAACTGCCGAACGCGCTAACCATTGCGCCACGGAAGCCCAAAAATTAAATGTTCGTCAGGTATTGTGGAAAAACTCTGACTTTTTACGTTACATTTGAGATCCCATAACGCCACTCCCGTGTGGGCTCGAACCTCCAACCTATTGGTTAACAGCCGAACGCGCTAACCATTGAGCCACGGAAGCTCAGAAATTAAATGTTTGTCTCGAATTGTGGAAAAGTTTTGACTTTTTACGCTACATCTGAGACACCAAAACACCTCTCCCGGGTGGGCTCGAACCACCAACCTTTCGGATAACAGCTGAACGCGCTAACCATTGCGCCAAGGAAGCCCAAAAATTAAATGCTCGTCAGGTATTGTGGAAAAACTCTGACTTTTTACGTTACATTTGAGAACCCTTAACACCGCTCCCGGGTGGGCTCGAACCATCAACCTATTGGTTAACAGCCGAACGCGCTAACCATTGAGCCACGGAAGCTCAGAAATTGAAAGGTTGTCAGGTATTGTGGAAAAGTTATGACTTTTCACGCTACTTCTGAGACCCCACGTCACCTCTCCCGGGTGGGCTCGAACCACCAACCTATTGGTTAACAGCCGAACGCGCTAACCATGGAGCCAAACAAGCTCAGAAATGAAAAGGTCTTCAGGTATTGTGGAAAAACTTTGACTTTTTACGTTACATTTGAGATCCCTTAACACCGCTCCCGGGTGGGCTCGAACCACCAACCTTTCGGTTAACAGCCGAACGCGCTAACCATTGAGCCACGGAAGCTCAGAAATTAAATGGTTGTCAGGTATTGTGGAAAAGTTATGACTTTTCACGCTACATCTGAGAACCCTTAACACCGCTCCCGGGTGGGCTCGAACCATCAACCTATTGGTTAACAGCCGAACGCGCTAACCATTGAGCCACGGAAGCTCAGAAATTGAAAGGTTGTCAGGTATTGTGGAAAAGTTATGACTTTTCACGCTACATCTGAGACCCCACGTCACCTCTCCCGGATGGGCTCGAACCACCAACTTATTGGTTAACAGCCGAACGCGCTAACCATGGAGCCAAACAAGCTCAGAAATGAAAAGGTCTTCAGGTATTGTGGAAATACTTTGACGTTTTACGTTATATTTGAGATCCCTTAACACCGCTCCCGGGTGGGCTCGAACCACCAACCTTTCGGTTAACAGCCGAACGCGCTAACCATTGAGCCACGGAAGCTCAGAAATTAAATGGTTGTCAGGTATTGTGGAAAAGTTATGACTTTTCACGCTACATCTGAGACCCCACAACACCTCTCCCGGGTGGGCTCGAACCACCAACCTTTCGGTTAACAGCTGAACGCGCTAACCATTGCGCCACGGAAGCCCAAAAATTAAATGTTCGTCAGGTATTGTGGAAAAACTTTTCTTTTTACGTTACATTTGAGACTACATAACACCGCTCCCGGGTGGGCTCGAACCACCAACCTATTGGTTAACAGCCGAACGCGCTAACCATTGAGCCACGGAAGCTCAGATATTAAATGTTTGTCAGGTATTGTGGAAAAGTTATGTCTTTTCACGCTACATCTGTGACCCCAACCTTTCGGTTAACAGCTGAACGCGCTAACCATTGCGCCACGGAAGCCCAAAAATTAAATGTTCGTCAGGTATTGTGGAAAAACTTTTGTTTTTACGTTACATTTGAGTCTACACAACACCGCTCCCGGGTGTGATCGAACCACCAACCTTTCGGTTAACAGCCGAACGCGCTAACCATTGCGCCAAGGAAGCCCAAAAATTAAATGTCCGTCAGGTATTGTGGAAAAACTTTTCTTTTAACGTTACATTTGAGACTACATAACACCGCTCCCGGGTGGGCTCGAACCACCAACCTATTGGTTAACTGCCGAACGCGCTAACCATTGCGCCACGGAAGCCCAAAAATTAAATGTTCGTCAGGTATTGTGGAAAAACTCTGACTTTTTACGTTACATTTGAGATCCCATAACGCCACTCCCGTGTGGGCTCGAACCACCAACCTATTGGTTAACAGCCGAACGCGCTAACCATTGAGCCACGGAAGCTCAGAAATTAAATGTTTGTCTCGTATTGTGGAAAAGTTTTGACTTTTTACGCTACATCTGAGACACCAAAACACCTCTCCCGGGTGGGCTCGAACCACCAACCTTTCGGATAACAGCTGAACGCGCTAACCATTGCGCCAAGGAAGCCCAAAAATTAAATGCTCGTCAGGTATTGTGGAAAAACTCTGACTTTTTACGTTACATTTGAGAACCCTTAACACCGCTCCCGGGTGGGCTCGAACCATCAACCTATTGGTTAACAGCCGAACGCGCTAACCATTGAGCCACGGAAGCTCAGAAATTGTAAGGTTGTCAGGTATTGTGGAAAAGTTATGACTTTTCACGCTACTTCTGAGACCCCACGTCACCTCTCCCGGGTGGGCTCGAACCACCAACCTATTGGTTAACAGCCGAACGCGCTAACCATGGAGCCAAACAAGCTCAGAAATGAAAAGGTCTTCAGGTATTGTGGAAAAACTTTGACTTTTTACGTTACATTTGAGATCCCTTAACACCGCTCCCGGGTGGGCTCGAACCACCAACCTATTGGTTAACAGCCGAACGCGCTAACCATTGCGCCACGGAAGCCCAAAAATTAAATGTTCGTCAGGTATTGTGGAAAAACTTTTGTTTTTACGTTACATTTGAGACTACACAACACCGCTCCCGGGTGTGATCGAACCACCAACCTTTCGGTTAACAGCCGAACGCGCTAACCATTGCGCCAAGGAAGCCCAAAAATTAAATGTCCGTCAGGTATTGTGGAAAAACTTTTCTTTTAACGTTACATTTGAGACCACATAACACCCCTCCCGGGTGGGCTCGAACCACCAACCTATTGGTTAACTGCCGAACGCGCTAACCATTGCGCCACGGAAGCCCACAAATTAAATGTTCGTCAGGTATTGTGGAAAAACTCTGACTTTTACGTTACATTTGAGAACCCTTAACACCGCTCCCGGGTGGGCTCGAACCATCAACCTATTGGTTAACAGCCGAACGCGCTAACCATTGAGCCACGGAAGCTCAGAAATTAAATGGTTGTCAGGTATTGTGGAAAAGTTATGAGTTTTCACGCTACTTCTGAGACCCCACGTCACCTCTCCCGTGTGGGCTCGAACCACCAACCTATTGGTTAACAGCCGAACGCGCTAACCATGGAGCCAAACAAGCTCAGAAATGAAAAGGTCTTCAGGTATTGAGGAAAAACTTTGACTTTTTACGTTACATTTGAGATCCCTTAACACCGCTCCCGGGTGGACTCGAACCACCAACCTTTCGGTTAACAGCTGAACGCGCTAACCATTGCGCCACGGAAGCCCAAAAATTAAATGTTCGTCAGGTATTGTGGAAAAACGTTTCTTTTTACGTTACATTTGAGACTACACTACACCGCTCCGGGGTGTGATCGAACCACCACTCTTTCGGTTAACAGCCGAACGCGCTAACCATTGCGCCACGGAAGCCCAAAAATTAAATGCCCGTCAGGTATTGTGGAAAAACTTTTCTTTTTACGTTACATTTGAGACTACATAACACCGCTCCCGGGTGGGCTCGAACTACCAACCTATTGGTTAACAGCCGAACGCGCTAACCATGGAGCCAAACAAGCTCAGAAGTTAAATGGTTGTCAGGTATTGTGGAAAAGTTATATCTTTTCACGCTACATCTGAGACCCCAACCTTTCGGTTAACAGCTGAACGCGCTAACCATTGCGCCACGGAAGCCCAAAAATTAAATGTTCGTCAGGTATTGTGGAAAAACTCTGACTTTTTACGTTACATTTGAGATCCCATAACGCCTCTCCCGTGTGGGCTCGAACCACCAACCTATTGGTTAACAGCCGAACGCGCTAACCATTGAGCAACGGAAGCTCAGAAATTAAATGTTTGTCACGTATTGTGGAAAAGTTTTGAATTTTTACGCTACATCTGAGACACCAAAACACCTCTCCCGGGTGGGCTCGAACCACCAACGTTTCGGATAACAGCTGAACGCGCTAACCATTGCGCCAAGGAAGCCCAAAAATTAAATGCTCGTCAGGTATTGTGGAAAAACTCTGACTTTTTACGATACATTTGAGAACCCTTAACACCGCTCCCGGGTGGGCTCGAACCATCAACCTATTGGTTAACAGCCGAACGCCCTAACCATTGAGCCACGGAAGCTCAGAAATTAAAAGGTTGTCAGGTATTGTGGAAAAGTTATGACTTTTCACGCTACTTCTGAGACCCCACGTCACCTCTCCCGGGTGGGCTCGAACCACCAACCTATTGGTTAACAGCCGAACGCGCTAACCATGGAGCCAAACAAGCTCAGAAATGAAAAGGTCTTCAGGTATTGTGGAAAAACTTTGACTTTTTACGTTACATTTGAGATCCCTTAACACCGCTCCCGGGTGGGCTCGAACTACCAACCTTTCGGTTAACAGCCGAACGCGCTAACCATTGAGCCACGGAAGCTCAGAAATTAAATGGTTGTCAGGTATTGTGGAAAAGTTATGTCTTTTCACGCTACATCTGAGACCCCAACCTTTCGGTTAACAGCTGAACGCGCTAACCATTGCGCCACGGAAGCCCAAAAATTAAATGTTCGTCAGGTATTGTGGAAAAACTTTTCTTTTTACGTTACATTTGAGACTACACAACACCGCTCCCGGGTGTGATCGAACCACCACCCTTTCGGTTAACAGCCGAACGCGCTAACCATTGCGCCACGGAAGCTCAGAAATTAAATGGTTGTCAGGTATTGTGGAAAAGTTATGTCTTTTCACGCTACATCTGAGACCCCAACCTTTCGGTTAACAGCTGAACGCGCTAACCATTGCGCCACGGAAGCCCAAAAATTAAATGTTCGTCAGGTATTGTGGAAAAACTCTGACTTTTTACGTTACATTTGAGATCCCATAACGCCGCTCCCGTGTGGGCTCGAACCACCAACCTATTGGTTAACAGCCGAACGCGCTAACCATTGAGCCACGGAAGCTCAGAAATCAAATTTTTGTCACGTATTGTGGAAAAGTTTTGACTTTTTACGCTACATCTGAGACACCGAAACACCTCTCCCGGGTGGGCTCGAACCACCAACCTTTCGGTTAACAGCCGAACGCGCTAACCATGGAGCCAAACAAGCTCAGAAATGAAAAGGTCTTCAGGTATTGTGGAAAAACTTTGACTTTTTACGTTACATTTGAGATCCCCTAACACCGCTCCCGGGTGGGCTCGACCCACCAACCTTTCAGTTAACAGCTTTACGCGCTAACCATTGCGCCACGGAAGCCCAAAAATTAAATGTTCGTCAGGTATTGTGGAAAAACTTTTCATTTTACGTTTCATTTGAGACTACACAACACCGCTCCCGGGTGGGCTTGAACCACCAACCTTTCGGTTAACAGCCGAACGCGCTAACCATTGAGCCACGGAAGCTCAGATATTAAATGGTTGTCACGTATTGTGGAAAATTTATGACTTTTCATGCTACATCTGAGACCCCACAACACCTCTCCCGGGTGGGCTAGAACCACCAACCTTTGGGTTAACAACTGAACGCGCTAACCATTGCTTCACGGAAGCCCAAAAATTAAATGTTCGTCAGGTATTGTGGAAAAACTCTGACTTTTTACGTTACATTTGAGATCCCATAACACCGCTCCCGGGTGGGCTCGAACCACCAACCTATTGGTTAACAGCCGAACGCGCAAACCATTGAGCCACGGCAGCTCAGAAATTAAATGGTTGTCAGGTATTGTGGAAAAGTTTTGACTTTTTACGCTACATCTGAGACCCCACAACACCTCTCCCGGGTGGGCTCGAACCAGCAACCTTTCGGTTAACAGCCGAACGCGCTAACCATTGCGCCACGGTAGCCCAAAAATTAAATGTTCGTCTGGTATTGTGGAAAAACTCTGACTTTTTACGTTACATTTGAGACCCCATAACACCGCTCCCGGGTGGGCTCGAACAACAAACCTATTGGTTAACAGCCGAACGCGCTAACTATTGAGCCATGGAAGCTCAGAAATTAAATGGTTGTCTGGTATTGTGGAAAAGTTATGACTTTTCACGCTACATCTGAGACCCCACAACACCTCTCCCGGGTGGGCTCTAACCACCAACCTTTCAGTTAACAGCCGAACGCGATAACCATTGCGCCACGGAAGCCCAAAAATTAAATGTTCGTCAGGTATTGTGGAAAAACTCTGACTTTTTACGTTACATTTGAGATCCCAAAACTCCGCTCCCGGGTGGGCTCGAACCACCAACCTATTGGTTAACAGCCGAACGCGCAAACCATTGAGCCACGGCAGCTCAGAAATTAAATGGTTGTCAGGTATTGTGAAAAAGTTATGACTTTTCACGCTACATCTGAGACCCCACTACACCTCTCCCGGCTGGGCTCGAACCACCAACCTATTGGTTAACAGCCGAACGCGCTTACCATTGAGCCACGGAAGATCAGAAATTAAATGGTCGTCAGGTATTGTGGAAAACCTTTGGCTTTTTACGTTACATTTGAGACTTCACAACAGCGCTCCCGGGTGGGCTCGAACCAGCAACCTATTGGTTAACAGCCGAACGCGATAACCATTGCGCCACGGAAGCCCAAAAAATAAATGTTCGTCAGGAATTGTGGAAACACTCTGACTTTTTACGTTACATTTGAGATCCCATAACACCGCTCCCGGGTGGGTTCGAACCACCAACCTATTGGTTAACAGCCGAAAGCGCTAACCATTGAGCCACGGAAGCTCAGAAATTAAATGTTTGTCACGTATTGTGGAAAAGTTTTGACTTTTTACGCTACATCTGAGACCCCACAACACCTATCCCGGGTGGGCTCGAACCAGCAACCTTTCGGTTAACAGCCGAACGCGCTAACCATTATGCCACGGTAGCCCAAAAATTAAATGTTCGTCAGGTATTGTGGAAAAACTCTGACTTTTTACGTTACATTTGAGATCCCATAACACCGCTCCCGGGTGGGCTCGAACCACCAACCTATTGGTTAACAGCCGAACGCGCAAACCATTGAGCCACGGAAGCTCAGAAATTAAATGGTTGTCAGGTATTGTGGAAACGTTATGACTTTACACGCTACATCTGAGACCCCACAACACCTCTCCCGGGTGGGATCGAACCACCAACCTTTCGGTTAACAGCTGAGCGCGCTAACCATTGCGCCAAGGAAGCCCAAAAATTAAATGCTCGTCAGGTATTGTGGAAAAACTCTGACTTTTTACGTTACATTTGAGAACCCTTAACACCGCTCCCGGGTGGGCTCGAACCATCAACCTATTGGTTAACAGCCGAACGCCCTAACCATTGAGCCACGGAAGCTCAGAAATTAAAAGGTTGTCAGGTATTGTGGAAAAGTTATGACTTTTCACGCTACTTCTGAGACCCCACGTCACCTCTCCCGGGTGGGCTCGAACCACCAACCTATTGGTTAACAGCCGAACGCGCTAACCATGGAGCCAAACAAGCTCAGAAATGAAAAGGTCTTCAGGTATTGTGGAAAAACTTTGACTTTTTACGTTACATTTGAGATCCCTTAACACCGCTCCCGGGTGGGCTCGAACTACCAACCTTTCGGTTAACAGCCGAACGCGCTAACCATTGAGCCACGGAAGCTCAGAAATTAAATGGTTGTCAGGTATTGTGGAAAAGTTATGTCTTTTCACGCTACATCTGAGACCCCAACCTTTCGGTTAACAGCTGAACGCGCTAACCATTGCGCCACGGAAGCCCAAAAATTAAATGTTCGTCAGGTATTGTGGAAAAACTTTTCTTTTTACGTTACATTTGAGACTACACAACACCGCTCCCGGGTGTGATCGAACCACCACCCTTTCGGTTAACAGCCGAACGCGCTAACCATTGCGCCACGGAAGCTCAGAAATTAAATGGTTGTCAGGTATTGTGGAAAAGTTATGACTTTTCACGCTACTTCTGAGACCCCACGTCACCTCTCCCGGGTGGGCTCGAACCACCAACCTATTGGTTAACAGCCGAACGCGCTAACCATGGAGCCAAACAAGCTCAGAAATGAAAAGGTCTTCAGGTATTGTGGAAAAACTTTGACTTTTTACGTTACATTTGAGATCCCTTAACACCGCTCCCGGGTGGGCTCGAACCACCAACCTATTGGTTAACAGCCGAACGCGCTAACCATTGCGCCACGGAAGCCCAAAAATTAAATGTTCGTCAGGTATTGTGGAAAAACTTTTGTTTTTACGTTACATTTGAGACTACACAACACCGCTCCCGGGTGTGATCGAACCACCAACCTTTCGGTTAACAGCCGAACGCGCTAACCATTGCGCCAAGGAAGCCCAAAAATTAAATGTCCGTCAGGTATTGTGGAAAAACTTTTCTTTTAACGTTACATTTGAGACCACATAACACCCCTCCCGGGTGGGCTCGAACCACCAACCTATTGGTTAACTGCCGAACGCGCTAACCATTGCGCCACGGAAGCCCACAAATTAAATGTTCGTCAGGTATTGTGGAAAAACTCTGACTTTTACGTTACATTTGAGAACCCTTAACACCGCTCCCGGGTGGGCTCGAACCATCAACCTATTGGTTAACAGCCGAACGCGCTAACCATTGAGCCACGGAAGCTCAGAAATTAAATGGTTGTCAGGTATTGTGGAAAAGTTATGAGTTTTCACGCTACTTCTGAGACCCCACGTCACCTCTCCCGTGTGGGCTCGAACCACCAACCTATTGGTTAACAGCCGAACGCGCTAACCATGGAGCCAAACAAGCTCAGAAATGAAAAGGTCTTCAGGTATTGAGGGAAAACTTTGACTTTTTACGTTACATTTGAGATCCCTTAACACCGCTCCCGGGTGGACTCGAACCACCAACCTTTCGGTTAACAGCTGAACGCGCTAACCATTGCGCCACGGAAGCCCAAAAATTAAATGTTCGTCAGGTATTGTGGAAAAACTTTTCTTTTTACGTTACATTTGAGACTACACTACACCGCTCCCGGGTGTGATCGAACCACCACTCTTTCGGTTAACAGCCGAACGCGCTAACCATTGCGCCACGGAAGCCCAAAAATTAAATGCCCGTCAGGTATTGTGGAAAAACTTTTCTTTTTACGTTACATTTGAGACTACATAACACCGCTCCCGGGTGGGCTCGAACTACCAACCTATTGGTTAACAGCCGAACGCGCTAACCATGGAGCCAAACAAGCTCAGAAGTTAAATGGTTGTCAGGTATTGTGGAAAAGTTATATCTTTTCACGCTACATCTGAGACCCCAACCTTTCGGTTAACAGCTGAACGCGCTAACCATTGCGCCACGGAAGCCCAAAAATTAAATGTTCGTCAGGTATTGTGGAAAAACTCTGACTTTTTACGTTACATTTGAGATCCCATAACGCCTCTCCCGTGTGGGCTCGAACCACCAACCTATTGGTTAACAGCCGAACGCGCTAACCATTGAGCAACGGAAGCTCAGAAATTAAATGTTTGTCACGTATTGTGGAAAAGTTTTGAATTTTTACGCTACATCTGAGACACCAAAACACCTCTCCCGGGTGGGCTCGAACCACCAACGTTTCGGATAACAGCTGAACGCGCTAACCATTGCGCCAAGGAAGCCCAAAAATTAAATGCTCGTCAGGTATTGTGGAAAAACTCTGACTTTTTACGTTACATTTGAGAACCCTTAACACCGCTCCCGGGTGGGCTCGAACCATCAACCTATTGGTTAACAGCCGAACGCCCTAACCATTGAGCCACGGAAGCTCAGAAATTAAAAGGTTGTCAGGTATTGTGGAAAAGTTATGACTTTTCACGCTACTTCTGAGACCCCACGTCACCTCTCCCGGGTGGGCTCGAACCACCAACCTATTGGTTAACAGCCGAACGCGCTAACCATGGAGCCAAACAAGCTCAGAAATGAAAAGGTCTTCAGGTATTGTGGAAAAACTTTGACTTTTTACGTTACATTTGAGATCCCTTAACACCGCTCCCGGGTGGGCTCGAACTACCAACCTTTCGGTTAACAGCCGAACGCGCTAACCATTGAGCCACGGAAGCTCAGAAATTAAATGGTTGTCAGGTATTGTGGAAAAGTTATGTCTTTTCACGCTACATCTGAGACCCCAACCTTTCGGTTAACAGCTGAACGCGCTAACCATTGCGCCACGGAAGCCCAAAAATTAAATGTTCGTCAGGTATTGTGGAAAAACTTTTCTTTTTACGTTACATTTGAGACTACACAACACCGCTCCCGGGTGTGATCGAACCACCACCCTTTCGGTTAACAGCCGAACGCGCTAACCATTGCGCCACGGAAGCTCAGAAATTAAATGGTTGTCAGGTATTGTGGAAAAGTTATGTCTTTTCACGCTACATCTGAGACCCCAACCTTTCGGTTAACAGCTGAACGCGCTAACCATTGCGCCACGGAAGCCCAAAAATTAAATGTTCGTCAGGTATTGTGGAAAAACTCTGACTTTTTACGTTACATTTGAGATCCCATAACGCCGCTCCCGTGTGGGCTCGAACCACCAACCTATTGGTTAACAGCCGAACGCGCTAACCATTGAGCCACGGAAGCTCAGAAATCAAATTTTTGTCACGTATTGTGGAAAAGTTTTGACTTTTTACGCTACATCTGAGACACCGAAACACCTCTCCCGGGTGGGCTCGAACCACCAACCTTTCGGTTAACAGCCGAACGCGCTAACCATGGAGCCAAACAAGCTCAGAAATGAAAAGGTCTTCAGGTATTGTGGAAAAACTTTGACTTTTTACGTTACATTTGAGATCCCCTAACACCGCTCCCGGGTGGGCTCGACCCACCAACCTTTCAGTTAACAGCTTTACGCGCTAACCATTGCGCCACGGAAGCCCAAAAATTAAATGTTCGTCAGGTATTGTGGAAAAACTTTTCATTTTACGTTTCATTTGAGACTACACAACACCGCTCCCGGGTGGGCTTGAACCACCAACCTTTCGGTTAACAGCCGAACGCGCTAACCATTGAGCCACGGAAGCTAAGAAATTAAATGGTTGTCACGTATTGTGGAAAATTTATGACTTTTCATGCTACATCTGAGACCCCACAACACCTCTCCCGGGTGGGCTAGAACCACCAACCTTTGGGTTAACAACTGAACGCGCTAACCATTGCTTCACGGAAGCCCAAAAATTAAATGTTCGTCAGGTATTGTGGAAAAACTCTGACTTTTTACGTTACATTTGAGATCCCATAACACCGCTCCCGGGTGGGCTCGAACCACCAACCTATTGGTTAACAGCCGAACGCGCAAACCATTGAGCCACGGCAGCTCAGAAATTAAATGGTTGTCAGGTATTGTGGAAAAGTTTTGACTTTTTACGCTACATCTGAGACCCCACAACACCTCTCCCGGGTGGGCTCGAACCAGCAACCTTTCGGTTAACAGCCGAACGCGCTAACCATTGCGCCACGGTAGCCCAAAAATTAAATGTTCGTCTGGTATTGTGGAAAAACTCTGACTTTTTACGTTACATTTGAGACCCCATAACACCGCTCCCGGGTGGGCTCGAACAACAAACCTATTGGTTAACAGCCGAACGCGCTAACTATTGAGCCATGGAAGCTCAGAAATTAAATGGTTGTCTGGTATTGTGGAAAAGTTATGACTTTTCACGCTACATCTGAGACCCCACAACACCTCTCCCGGGTGGGCTCTAACCACCAACCTTTCAGTTAACAGCCGAACGCGATAACCATTGCGCCACGGAAGCCCAAAAATTAAATGTTCGTCAGGTATTGTGGAAAAACTCTGACTTTTTACGTTACATTTGAGATCCCAAAACTCCGCTCCCGGGTGGGCTCGAACCACCAACCTATTGGTTAACAGCCGAACGCGCAAACCATTGAGCCACGGCAGCTCAGAAATTAAATGGTTGTCAGGTATTGTGAAAAAGTTATGACTTTTCACGCTACATCTGAGACCCCACTACACCTCTCCCGGCTGGGCTCGAACCACCAACCTATTGGTTAACAGCCGAACGCGCTTACCATTGAGCCACGGAAGATCAGAAATTAAATGGTCGTCAGGTATTGTGGAAAACCTTTGGCTTTTTACGTTACATTTGAGACTTCACAACAGCGCTCCCGGGTGGGCTCGAACCAGCAACCTATTGGTTAACAGCCGAACGCGATAACCATTGCGCCACGGAAGCCCAAAAAATAAATGTTCGTCAGGAATTGTGGAAACACTCTGACTTTTTACGTTACATTTGAGATCCCATAACACCGCTCCCGGGTGGGTTCGAACCACCAACCTATTGGTTAACAGCCGAAAGCGCTAACCATTGAGCCACGGAAGCTCAGAAATTAAATGTTTGTCACGTATTGTGGAAAAGTTTTGACTTTTTACGCTACATCTGAGACCCCACAACACCTCTCCCGGGTGGGCTCGAACCAGCAACCTTTCGGTTAACAGCCGAACGCGCTAACCATTGCGCCACGGTAGCCCAAAAATTAAATGTTCGTCAGGTATTGTGGAAAAACTCTGACTTTTTACGTTACATTTGAGACCCCATAACACCGCTCCCGGGTGGGCTCGAACAACAAACCTATTGGTTAACAGCCGAACGCGCTAACTATTGAGCCATGGAAGCTCAGAAATTAAATGGTTGTCAGGTATTGTGGAAAAGTTATGACTTTTCACGCTACATCTGAGACCCCACTACACCTCTCCCGGCTGGGCTCGAACCACCAACCTATTGGTTAACAGCCGAACGCGCTTACCATTGCGCCACGGAAGCCCAAAAATTAAATGGTCGTCAGGTATTGTGGAAAAACTTTGGCTTTTTACGTTACATTTGAGACTTCACAACACCGCTCCCGGGTGGGCTCGAACCAGCAACCTATTGGTTAACAGCCGAACGCGATAACCATTGCGCCACGGAAGCCCAAAAATTAAATGTTCGTCAGGTATTGTGGAAACACTCTGACTTTTTACGTTACATTTGAGTTCCCATAACACCGCTCCCGGGTGGGTTCGAACCACCAACCTATTGGTTAACAGCCGAAAGCGCTAACCATTGAGCCACGGAAGCTCAGAGATTAAATGTTTGTCACGTATTGTGGAAAAGTTTTGACTTTTTACGCTACATCTGAGACCCCACAACACCTCTCCCGGGTGGGCTCGAACCAGCAACCTTTCGGTTAACAGCCGAACGCGCTAACCATTGCGCCACGGTAGCCCAAAAATTAAATGTTCGTCAGGTATTGTGGAAAAACTCTGACTTTTTACGTTACATTTGAGACCCCATAACACCGCTCCCGGGTGGGCTCGAACAACAAACCTATTGGTTAACAGCCGAACGCGCTAACTATTGAGCCATGGAAGCTCAGAAATTAAATGGTTGTCAGGTATTGTGGAAAAGTTATGACTTTTCACGCTACATCTGAGACCCCACTACACCTCTCCCGGCTGGGCTCGAACCACCAACCTATTGGTTAACAGCCGAACGCGCTTACCATTGAGCCACGGAAGATCAGAAATTAAATGGTCGTCAGGTATTGTGGAAAACCTTTGGCTTTTTACGTTATATTTGAGACTTCACAACAGCGCTCCCGGGTGGGCTCGAACCAGCAACCTATTGGTTAACAGCCGAACGCGACAACCATTGCGCCACGGAAGCCCAAAAAATAAATGTTCGTCAGGTATTGTGGAAACACTTAGACTTTTTACGTTACATTTGAGATCCCATAACACCGCTCCCGGGTGGGTTCGAACCACCAACCTATTGGTTAACAGCCGAAAGCGCTAACCATTGAGCCACGGAAGCTCAGAGATTAAATGTTTGTCACGTATTGTGGAAAAGTTTTGACTTTTTACGCTACATCTGAGACCCCACAACACCTCTCCCGGGTGGGCTCGAACCAGCAACCTTTCGGTTAACAGCCGAACGCGCTAACCATTGCGCCACGGTAGCCCAAAAATTAAATGTTCGTCAGGTATTGTGGAAAAACTCTGACTTTTTACGTTACATTTGAGACCCCATAACACCGCTCCCGGGTGGGCTCGAACAACAAACCTATTGGTTAACAGCCGAACGCGCTAACTATTGAGCCATGGAAGCTCAGAAATTAAATGGTTGTCAGGTATTGTGGAAAAGTTATGACTTTTCACGCTACATCTGAGACCCCACTACACCTCTCCCGGCTGGGCTCGAACCACCAACCTATTGGTTAACAGCCGAAAGCGCTAACCATTGAGCCACGGAAGCTCAGAAATTAAATGTTTGTCACGTATTGTGGAAAAGTTTTGACTTTTTACGCTACATCTGAGACCCCACAACACCTCTCCCGGGTGGGCTCGAACCAGCAACCTTTCGGTTAACAGCCGAACGCGCTAACCATTGCGCCACGGTAGCCCAAAAATTGAATGTTCGTCAGGTATTGTGGAAAAACTCTGACTTTTTACGTTACATTTGAGATCCCATAACACCGCTCCCGGGTGGGCTCGAACCACCAACCTATTGGTTAACAGCCGAAAGCGCTAACTATTGAGCCACGGAAGCTCAGAAATTAAATGTTTGTCACGTATTGTGGAAAAGTTTTGACTTTTTACGCTACATCTGAGACCCCACAACACCTCTCCCGGGTGGGCTCGAACCAGCAACCTTTCGGTTAACAGCCGAACGCGCTAACCATTGCGCCACGGTAGCCCAAAAATTAAATGTTCGTCTGGTATCGTGGAAAAACTCTGACTTTTTACGTTACATTTGAGACCCCATAACACCGCTCCCGGGTGGGCTCGAACAACAAACCTATTGGTTAACAGCCGAACGCGCTAACTATTGAGCCATGGAAGCTCAGAAATTAAATGGTTGTCTGGTATTGTGGAAAAGTTATGACTTTTCACGCTACATCTGAGACCCCACAACACCTCTCCCGGGTGGGCTCTAACCACCAACCTTTCAGTTAACAGCCGAACGCGATAACCATTGCGCCACGGAAGCCCAAAAATTAAATGTTCGTCAGGTATTGTGGAAAAACTCTGACTTTTTACGTTACATTTGAGATCCCAAAACTCCGCTCCCGGGTGGGCTCGAACCACCAACCTATTGGTTAACAGCCGAACGCGCAAACCATTGAGCCACGGCAGCTCAGAAATTAAATGGTTGTCAGGTATTGTGAAAAAGTTATGACTTTTCACGCTACATCTGAGACCCCACTACACCTCTCCCGGCTGGGCTCGAACCACCAACCTATTGGTTAACAGCCGAACGCGCTTACCATTGAGCCACGGAAGATCAGAAATTAAATGGTCGTCAGGTATTGTGGAAAACCTTTGGCTTTTTACGTTACATTTGAGACTTCACAACAGCGCTCCCGGGTGGGCTCGAACCAGCAACCTATTGGTTAACAGCCGAACGCGATAACCATTGCGCCACGGAAGCCCAAAAAATAAATGTTCGTCAGGAATTGTGGAAACACTCTGACTTTTTACGTTACATTTGAGATCCCATAACACCGCTCCCGGGTGGGTTCGAACCACCAACCTATTGGTTAACAGCCGAAAGCGCTAACCATTGAGCCACGGAAGCTCAGAAATTAAATGTTTGTCACGTATTGTGGAAAAGTTTTGACTTTTTACGCTACATCTGAGACCCCACAACACCTATCCCGGGTGGGCTCGAACCAGCAACCTTTCGGTTAACAGCCGAACGCGCTAACCATTATGCCACGGTAGCCCAAAAATTAAATGTTCGTCAGGTATTGTGGAAAAACTCTGACTTTTTACGTTACATTTGAGATCCCATAACACCGCTCCCGGGTGGGCTCGAACCACCAACCTATTGGTTAACAGCCGAACGCGCAAACCATTGAGCCACGGCAGCTCAGAAATTAAATGGTTGTCAGGTATTGTGAAAAAGTTATGACTTTTCACGCTACATCTGAGACCCCACTACACCTCTCCCGGCTGGGCTCGAACCACCAACCTATTGGTTAACAGCCGAACGCGCTTACCATTGCGCCACGGAAGCCCAAAAATTAAATGGTCGTCAGGTATTGTGGAAAAACTTTGGCTTTTACGTTACATTTGAGACTTCACAACACCGCTCCCGGGTGGGCTCGAACCAGCAACCTATTGGTTAACAGCCGAACGCGATAACCATTGCGCCACGGAAGCCCAAAAATTAAATGTTCGTCAGGTATTGTGGAAACACTCTGACTTTTTACGTTACATTTGAGTTCCCATAACACCGCTCCCGGGTGGGTTCGAACCACCAACCTATTGGTTAACAGCCGAAAGCGCTAACCATTGAGCCACGGAAGCTCAGAGATTAAATGTTTGTCACGTATTGTGGAAAAGTTTTGACTTTTTACGCTACATCTGAGACCCCACAACACCTCTCCCGGGTGGGCTCGAACCAGCAACCTTTCGGTTAACAGCCGAACGCGCTAACCATTGCGCCACGGTAGCCCAAAAATTAAATGTTCGTCAGGTATTGTGGAAAAACTCTGACTTTTTACGTTACATTTGAGACCCCATAACACCGCTCCCGGGTGGGCTCGAACAACAAACCTATTGGTTAACAGCCGAACGCGCTAACTATTGAGCCATGGAAGCTCAGAAATTAAATGGTTGTCAGGTATTGTGGAAAAGTTATGACTTTTCACGCTACATCTGAGACCCCACTACACCTCTCCCGGCTGGGCTCGAACCACCAACCTATTGGTTAACAGCCGAACGCGCTTACCATTGCGCCACGGAAGCCCAAAAATTAAATGGTCGTCAGGTATTGTGGAAAAACTTTGGCTTTTTACGTTACATTTGAGACTTCACAACACCGCTCCCGGGTGGGCTCGAACCAGCAACCTATTGGTTAACAGCCGAACGCGATAACCATTGCGCCACGGAAGCCCAAAAATTAAATGTTCGTCAGGTATTGTGGAAACACTCTGACTTTTTACGTTACATTTGAGTTCCCATAACACCGCTCCCGGGTGGGTTCGAACCACCAACCTATTGGTTAACAGCCGAAAGCGCTAACCATTGAGCCACGGAAGCTCAGAGATTAAATGTTTGTCACGTATTGTGGAAAAGTTTTGACTTTTTACGCTACATCTGAGACCCCACAACACCTCTCCCGGGTGGGCTCGAACCAGCAACCTTTCGGTTAACAGCCGAACGCGCTAACCATTGCGCCACGGTAGCCCAAAAATTAAATGTTCGTCAGGTATTGTGGAAAAACTCTGACTTTTTACGTTACATTTGAGACCCCATAACACCGCTCCCGGGTGGGCTCGAACAACAAACCTATTGGTTAACAGCCGAACGCGCTAACTATTGAGCCATGGAAGCTCAGAAATTAAATGGTTGTCAGGTATTGTGGAAAAGTTATGACTTTTCACGCTACATCTGAGACCCCACTACACCTCTCCCGGCTGGGCTCGAACCACCAACCTATTGGTTAACAGCCGAACGCGCTTACCATTGAGCCACGGAAGATCAGAAATTAAATGGTCGTCAGGTATTGTGGAAAACCTTTGGCTTTTTACGTTATATTTGAGACTTCACAACAGCGCTCCCGGGTGGGCTCGAACCAGCAACCTATTGGTTAACAGCCGAACGCGACAACCATTGCGCCACGGAAGCCCAAAAAATAAATGTTCGTCAGGTATTGTGGAAACACTTAGACTTTTTACGTTACATTTGAGATCCCATAACACCGCTCCCGGGTGGGTTCGAACCACCAACCTATTGGTTAACAGCCGAAAGCGCTAACCATTGAGCCACGGAAGCTCAGAGATTAAATGTTTGTCACGTATTGTGGAAAAGTTTTGACTTTTTACGCTACATCTGAGACCCCACAACACCTCTCCCGGGTGGGCTCGAACCAGCAACCTTTCGGTTAACAGCCGAACGCGCTAACCATTGCGCCACGGTAGCCCAAAAATTAAATGTTCGTCAGGTATTGTGGAAAAACTCTGACTTTTTACGTTACATTTGAGACCCCATAACACCGCTCCCGGGTGGGCTCGAACAACAAACCTATTGGTTAACAGCCGAACGCGCTAACTATTGAGCCATGGAAGCTCAGAAATTAAATGGTTGTCAGGTATTGTGGAAAAGTTATGACTTTTCACGCTACATCTGAGACCCCACTACACCTCTCCCGGCTGGGCTCGAACCACCAACCTATTGGTTAACAGCCGAAAGCGCTAACCATTGAGCCACGGAAGCTCAGAAATTAAATGTTTGTCACGTATTGTGGAAAAGTTTTGACTTTTTACGCTACATCTGAGACCCCACAACACCTCTCCCGGGTGGGCTCGAACCAGCAACCTTTCGGTTAACAGCCGAACGCGCTAACCATTGCGCCACGGTAGCCCAAAAATTGAATGTTCGTCAGGTATTGTGGAAAAACTCTGACTTTTTACGTTACATTTGAGATCCCATAACACCGCTCCCGGGTGGGCTCGAACCACCAACCTATTGGTTAACAGCCGAAAGCGCTAACTATTGAGCCACGGAAGCTCAGAAATTAAATGTTTGTCACGTATTGTGGAAAAGTTTTGACTTTTTACGCTACATCTGAGACCCCACAACACCTCTCCCGGGTGGGCTCGAACCAGCAACCTTTCGGTTAACAGCCGAACGCGCTAACCATTGCGCCACGGTAGCCCAAAAATTAAATGTACGTCAGGTATTGTGGTAAAACTCTGACTTTTTACGTTACATTTCAGATCCCATAACACCGCTCCCGGGTGGGCTCGAACAACAAACCTATTGGTTAACAGCCGAACGCGCTAACCATTGAGCCATGGAAGCTCAGAAATTAAATGGTTGTCAGGTATTGTGGAAAAGTTATGACTTTTCACGCTACATCTGAGACCTCACTACACCTCTCCCGGCTGGGCTCGAACCACTAACCTATTGGTTAACAGCCGAACGCGCTTACCATTGCGCCACGGAAGCCCAAAAATTAAATGGTCGTCAGGTATTGTGGAAAAACTTTGGCTTTTTACGTTACATCTGAGACCCCACGTCACCTCTCCCGGGTGGGCTCGAACCACCAACCTATTGGTTAACAGCCGAACACGATAACCATTGCGCCACGGAAGCCCAAAAATTAAATGGTCGTCAGGTATTGTGGAAAAACTCTGACTTTTTACGTTACATTTGAGATCCCATAACACCGCTCCCGGGTGGGCTCGAACCACCAACCTATTGGTTAACAGCCGAACGCGCTAACCATTGAGCCACGGAAGCTCAGAAATTAAATGGTTGTCACGTATTGTGGAAAAGTTTTGACTTTTTACGCTACATCTGAGACCCCACGTCACCTCTCCCGGGTGGGCTCGAACCACCAACCTATTGGTTAACAGCCGAACGCGACAACCATTGAGCCACGGGAGCTCAGACATTAAATGGTTGTCACGTATTGGGGAAAAGTTATGACTTTTCACGCTACATCTGAGACCCCACAACACCTTTTCCGGGTGGGCTCGAACCAACAACCTTTCGGTTAACAGCTGAACGCGCTAACCATTGCGCCAAGGAAGCCCAAAAGTTAAATGTTCGTCAGGTATTGTAGAAAAACTCTGATTTTTACGTTACATTTGAGATCCCTTAACACCGCTCCCGGGTGGGCTCGAACCACGAACCTATTGGTTAACAGCCGAACGCGCTAACCATTGAGCCACGGAAGCTCAGAAATTAAATGGTTGTCACGTATTGTGGAAAAGTTTTGACTTTTTACGCTACATCTGAGACCCCACGTCACCTCTCCCGGGTGGGCTCGAACCACCAACCTATTGGTTAACAGCCGACCGCGCTAACCATTGAGCCACGGAAGCTCAGAAATTAAATGGTTGTCACGTATTGTGGAAAAGTTTTGACTTTTTACGCTACATCTGAGACCCCACGTCACCTCTCCCGGGTGGGCTCGAACCACCAACCTATTGGTTAACAGCCGAACGCGCTAACCATGGAGCCAAACAAGCTCAGAAATGAAAAGGTCTTCAGGTATTGTGGAAAAACTTTGACTTTTTACGTTACATTTGAGATCCCTTAACACCGCTCCCGGGTGGGCCCGAACCAACAACGTTTCGGTTAACAGCTGAACGCGCTAACCATTGCGCCACGGAAGCCCAAAAATTAAATGTTCGTCAGGTATTGTGGGAAAACTTTTCTTTTTACGTTACATTTGAGACTATACAACACCGCTCCCGGGTGTGATCGAACCACCAACCTTTCGGTTAACAGCCGAACGCGCTAACCATTGAGCCACGGAAGCCCAAAAATTAAATGGTTGTCACGTATTGTGGAAAAGTTTTGACATTTTACGCTACATCTGAGACCCCAAGTCACCTCTCCCGGGTGGGCTCGAACCACCAACCTATTGGTTAACAGCCGAACGCGACAACCATTGAGCCACGGGAGCTCAGACATTAAATGGTTCTCACGTATTGGGGAAAAGTTATGACTTTTCACGCTACATCTGAGACCCCACAACACCTTTTCCGGGTGGGCTCGAACCAACAACCTTTCGGTTAACAGCTGAACGCGCTAACCATTGCGCCAAGGAAGCCCAAAAGTTAAATGTTCGTCAGGTATTGTAGAAAAACTCTGATTTTTACGTTACATTTGAGATCCCTTAACACCGCTCCCGGGTGGGCTCGAACCACGAACCTATTGGTTAACAGCCGAACGCGCTAACCATTGAGCCACGGAAGCTCAGAAATTAAATGGTTGTCACGTATTGTGGAAAAGTTTTGACTTTTTACGCTACATCTGAGACCCCACGTCACCTCTCCCGGGTGGGCTCGAACCACCAACCTATTGGTTAACAGCCGACCGCGCTAACCATTGAGCCACGGAAGCTCAGAAATTAAATGGTTGTCACGTATTGTGGAAAAGTTTTGACTTTTTACGCTACATCTGAGACCCCACGTCACCTCTCCCGGGTGGGCTCGAACCACCAACCTATTGGTTAACAGCCGAACGCGCTAACCATGGAGCCAAACAAGCTCAGAAATGAAAAGGTCTTCAGGTATTGTGGAAAAACTTTGACTTTTTACGTTACATTTGAGATCCCTTAACACCGCTCCCGGGTGGGCTCGAACCACGAACCTATTGGTTAACAGCCGAACGCGCTAACCATTGAGCCACGGAAGCTCAGAAATTAAATGGTTGTCACGTATTGTGGAAAAGTTTTGACTTTTTACGCTACATCTGAGACCCCACGTCACCTCTCCCGGGTGGGCTCGAACCACCAACCTATTGGTTAACAGCCGAACGCGACAACCATTGAGCCACGGGAGCTCAGACATTAAATGGTTGTCACGTATTGGGGAAAAGTTATGACTTTTCACGCTACATCTGAGACCCCACAACACCTCTTCCGGGTGGGCTCGAACCAACAACCTTTCGGTTAACAGCTGAACGCGCTAACCATTGCGCCAAGGAAGCCCAAAAGTTAAATGTTTGTCAGGTATTGTGGAAAAACTCTGACTTTTTACGTTACATTTGAGATCCCATAACACCGCTCCCGGGTGGGCTCGAACCACCAACCTATTGGTTAACGGCCGAACGCGCTATCCATTGAGCCACGGAAGCTTAGAAATTTAATGGTTGTCACGTATTGTGGAAAAGTTTTGACTTTTTACGCTACATCTGAGACTCCACAACACCTCTCCCGGGTGGGCTCGAACCACCAACCTTTCGGTTAACAGCTGAACGCGCTAACCATTGCGCCACGGAAGCCCAAAAATTAAATGTTCGTCAGGTATTGTGGAAAAATGTTTCTTTTTACGTTACATTTGAGACTACACAACACAGCTCCCGGGTGGGCTCGAACCACCAACCTTTCGGTTTACAACCGAACGCGCTAACCATTGCGCCACGGAAGCCCAAAAATTAAATGTTCGTCAGGTATTGTGGAAAAACTTTTCTTTTTACGTTACATTTGAGACTACACAACACCGCTCCCGGGTGTGATCGAACCACCAACCTTTCGGTTAACAGCCGAACGCGCTAACCATTGCGCCACGGAAGCCCAAAAATTAAATGTCCGTCAGGTATTGTGGAAAAACTTTTCTTTTTACGTTACATTTGAGACTACATAACACCGCTCCCGGGTGGGCTCGAACCACCAACCTATTGGTTAACAGCCGAACGAGCTAACCATTGAGCCACGGAAGCTCAGAAATTAAATGGTTGTCAGGTATTGTGGAAAAACTTTTCATTTTACGTTACATTTGAGACTACATAACCACGCTCCCGAGTGGGCTCGAACCACCAACCTATTGGTTAACAGCCGAACGCGCTTACCATTGCGCCACGGAAGCCCAAAAATTAAATGGTCGTCAGGTATTGTGGAAAAACTTTTCATTTTACGTTACATTTGAGACTTCACAACACCGCTCCCGGGTGGGCTCGAACCAGCAACCTATTGGTTAACAGCCGAACGCGCAAACCATTGAGCCACGGCAGCTCAGAAATTAATGGGTAGTCAGGTATTGTGAAAAAGTTATGACTTTTCACGCTACATTTGAGACCCCACTACACCTCTCCCGGCTGGGCTCGAACCTCCAACCTATTGGTTAACAGCCGAACGCGCTTACCATTGCGCCACGGAAGCCCAAAAATTAAATGGTCGTCAGGTATTGTGGAAAAACTTTGGCTTTTTACGTTACATCTGAGACCCCACGTCACCTCTCCCGGGTGGGCTCGAACCACCAACCTATTGGTTAACAGCCGAACGCGACAACCATTGAGCCACGGGAGCTCAGAAATTAAATGGTTGTCACGTATTGTGGAAAAGTTTTGACTTTTTACGCTACATCTGAGACCCTACGTCACCTCTCCCGGGTGGGCTCGAACCACCAACCTATTGGTTAACAGCCGAACGCGCTAACCATTGAGCCACGGAAGCTCAGAAATTAAATGGTTGTCACGTATTGTGGAAAAGTTTTGACTTTTAAACGCTACATCTGAGACCCCACGTCACCTCTCCCGGGTGGGCTCGAACCACCAACCTATTGGTTAACAGCCGAACGCGACAACCATTGAGCCACGGGAGCTCAGACATTAAATGGTTGTCACGTATTGGGGAAAAGTTATGACTTTTCACGCTACATCTGAGACCCCACAACACCTCTTCCGGGTGGGCTCGAACCAACAACCTTTCGGTTAACAGCTGAACGCGCTAACCATTGCGCCAAGGAAGCCCAAAAGTTAAATGTTCGTCAGGTATTGTGGAAAAACTCTGATTTTTACGTTACATTTGAGATCCCATAACACCCTCCCGGGTGGGCTCGAACCACCAACCTATTGGTTAACAGCCGAACGTGCTAACCATTGAGCCACGGAAGCTTAGAAATTTAATGGTTGTCACGTATTGTGGAAAAGTTTTGACTTTTTACGCTACATCTGAGACTCCACAACACCTCTCCCGGGTGGGCTCGAACCACCAACCTTTCGGTTAACAGCTGAACGCGCTAACCATTGCGCCACGGAAGCCCAAAAATTAAATGTTCGTCAGGTATTGTGGAAAAATGTTTCTTTTTACGTTGCATTTGAGACTACACAACACAGCTCCCGGGTGGGCTCGAACCACCAACCTTTCGGTTTACAACCGAACGCGCTAACCATTGCGCCACGGAAGCCCAAAAATTAAATGTTCGTCAGGTATTTTGGAAAAACTTTTCTTTTTACGTTACATTTGAGACTACACAACACCGCTCCCGGGTGTGATCGAACCACCAACCTTTCGGTTAACAGCCGAACGCGCTAACCATTGCGCCACGGAAGCCCAAAAATTAAATGTCCGTCAGGTATTGTGGAAAAACTTTTCTTTTTATTATACATTTGAGACTACACAACACCGCTCCCGGGTGGGCTCGAACCACCAACCTATTGGTTAACAGCCGAACGCGCTAACCATTGAGCCACGGAAGCTCAGAAATTAAATGGTTGTCAGGTATTGTGGAAAAGCTTTTCATTTTACGTTACATTTGAGACTACATAACCACGCTCCCGAGTGGGCTCGAACCACCAACCTATTGGTTAACAGCCGAACGCGACAACCATTGAGCCACGGGAGCTCAGAAATTAAATGGTTGTCACGTATTGTGGAAATGTTTTGACTTTTTACGCTACATCTGAGACCCCACGTCACCTCTCCCGGGTGGGCTCGAACCACCAACCTATTGGTTAACAGCCGAACGCGACAACCATTGAGCCACGGGAGCTCAGACATTAAATGGTTGTCACGTATTGGGGAAAAGTTATGACTTTTCACGCTACATCTGAGACCCCACAACACCTCTTCCGGGTGGGCTCGAACCAACAACCTTTCGGTTAACAGCTGAACGCGCTAACCATTGCGCCAAGGAAGCCCAAAAGTTAAATGTTCGTCAGGTATTGTGGAAAAACTCTGACTTTTTACGTTACATTTGAGATCCCATAACACCGCTCCCGGGTGGGCTCGAACCACCAACCTATTGGTTAACGGCCGAACGCGCTATCCATTGAGCCACGGAAGCTTAGAAATTTAATGGTTGTCACGTATTGTGGAAAAGTTTTGACTTTTTACGCTACATCTGAGACCCTACGTCACCTCTCCCGGGTGGGCTCGAACCACCAACCTATTGGTTAACAGCCGAACGCGCTAACCATTGAGCCACGGAAGCTCAGAAATTAAATGGTTGTCACGTATTGTGGAAAAGTTTTGACTTTTAAACGCTACATCTGAGACCCCACGTCACCTCTCCCGGGTGGGCTCGAACCACCAACCTATTGGTTAACAGCCGAACGCGACAACCATTGAGCCACGGGAGCTCAGACATTAAATGGTTGTCACGTATTGGGGAAAAGTTATGACTTTTCACGCTACATCTGAGACCCCACAACACCTCTTCCGGGTGGGCTCGAACCAACAACCTTTTGGTTAACAGCTGAACGCGCTAACCATTGCGCCAAGGAAGCCCAAAAGTTAAATGTTCGTCAGGTATTGTGGAAAAACTCTGATTTTTACGTTACATTTGAGATCCCATAACACCCTCCCGGGTGGGCTCGAACCACCAACCTATTGGTTAACAGCCGAACGTGCTAACCATTGAGCCACGGAAGCTTAGAAATTTAATGGTTGTCACGTATTGTGGAAAAGTTTTGACTTTTTACGCTACATCTGAGACTCCACAACACCTCTCCCGGGTGGGCTCGAACCACCAACCTTTCGGTTAACAGCTGAACGCGCTAACCATTGCGCCACGGAAGCCCAAAAATTAAATGTTCGTCAGGTATTGTGGAAAAATGTTTCTTTTTACGTTACATTTGAGACTACACAACACAGCTCCCGGGTGGGCTCGAACCACCAACCTTTCGGTTTACAACCGAACGCGCTAACCATTGCGCCACGGAAGCCCAAAAATTAAATGTTCGTCAGGTATTGTGGAAAAACTTTTCTTTTTACGTTACATTTGAGACTACACAACACCGCTCCCGGGTGTGATCGAACCACCAACCTTTCGGTTAACAGCCGAACGCGCTAACCATTGCGCCACGGAAGCCCAAAAATTAAATGTCCGTCAGGTATTGTGGAAAAACTTTTCTTTTTACGTTACATTTGAGACTACATAACACCGCTCCCGGGTGGGCTCGAACCACCAACCTTTTGGTTAACAGCCGAACGAGCTAACCATTGAGCCACGGAAGCTCAGAAATTAAATGGTTGTCAGGTATTGTGGAAAAACTTTTCATTTTACGTTACATTTGAGACTACATAACCACGCTCCCGAGTGGGCTCGAACCACCAACCTATTGGTTAACAGCCGAACGCGCTTACCATTGCGCCACGGAAGCCCAAAAATTAAATGGTCGTCAAGTATTGTGGAAAAACTTTTCATTTTACGTTACATTTGAGACTTCACAACACCGCTCCCGGGTGGGCTCGAACCAGAAACCTATTGGTTAACAGCCGAACGCGCAAACCATTGAGCCACGGCAGCTCAGAAATTAATGGGTAGTCAGGTATTGTGAAAAAGTAATGACTTTTCACGCTACATTTGAGACCCCACAACACCTCTTCCGGGTGGGCTCGAACCTCCAACATATTGGTTAACAGCCGAACGCGCTTACCATTGCGCCACGGAAGCCCAAAAATTAAATGGTCGTCAGGTATTGTGGAAAAACTTTGGCTTTTTACGTTACATCTGAGACCCCACGTCACCTCTCCCGGGTGGGCTCGAACCACCAACATATTGGTTAACAGCCGAACGCGACAACCATTGAGCCACGGGAGCTCAGAAATTAAATGGTTGTCACGTATTGTGGAAAAGTTTTGACTTTTTACGCTACATCTGAGACCCCACGTCACCTCTCCCGGGTAAGCTCGAACCACCAACCTATTGGTTAACAGCCGAACGCGACTACCATTGAGCCACGGGAGCTCAGACATTAAATGGTTGTCACGTATTGGGGAAAAGTTATGACTTTTCACGCTACATCTGAGACCCCACAACACCTCTTCCGGGTGGGCTCGAACCAACAACCTTTCGGTTAACAGCTGAACGCGTTAACCATTGCGCCAAGGAAGCCCAAAAGTTAAATGTTCGTCAGGTATTGTGGAAAAACTCTGACTTTTTACGTTACATTTGAGATCCCATAACACCGCTCCCGGGTGGGCTCGAACCACCAACCTATTGGTTAACGGCCGAACGCGCTATCCATTGAGCCACGGAAGCTTAGAAATTTAATGGTTGTCACGTATTGTGGAAAAGTTTTGACTTTTTACGCTACATCTGAGACCCTACGTCACCTCTCCCGGGTGGGCTCGAACCACCAACCTATTGGTTAACAGCCGAACGCGCTAACCATTGAGCCACGGAAGCTCAGAAATTAAATGGTTGTCACGTATTGTGGAAAAGTTTTGACTTTTAAACGCTACATCTGAGACCCCACGTCACATCTCCCGGGTGGGCTCGAACCACCAACCTATTGGTTAACAGCCGAACGCGACAACCATTGAGCCACGGGAGCTCAGACATTAAATGGTTGTCACGTATTGGGGAAAAGTTATGACTTTTCACGCTACATCTGAGACCCCACAACACCTCTTCCGGGTGGGCTCGAACCACCAACCTTTCGGTTAACAGCTGAACGCGCTAACCATTGCGCCACGGAAGCCCAAAAATTAAATGTTCGTCAGGTATTGTGGAAAAATGTTTCTTTTTACGTTACATTTGAGACTACACAACACAGCTCCCGGGTGGGCTCGAACCACCAACCTTTCGGTTTACAACCGAACGCGCTAACCATTGCGCCACGGAAGCCCAAAAATTAAATGTTCGTCAGGTATTGTGGAAAAACTTTTCTTTTTACGTTACATTTGAGACTACACAACACCGCTCCCGGGTGCGCTCGAACCACCAACCTTTCGGTTAACAACCGAACGCGCTAACCATTGCGCCACGGAAGCCCAAAAATTAAATGTTCGTCAGGTATTGTGGAAAAACTCTGACTTTTTACGTTACATTTGAGATCCCTTAACACCGCTCCCGGGTGGGCTCGAACCACGAACCTATTGGTTAACAGCCGAACGCGCTTACCATTGCGCCACGGAAGCCCAAAAATTAAGTGGTCGTCAGGTATTGTGGAAAAACTTTGGCTTTTTACGTTACATCTGAGACCCCACGTCACCTCTCCCGGGTGGGCTCGAACCACCAACCTATTGGTTAACAGCCGAACGCGACAACCATTGAGCCACGGGAGCTCAGAAATTAAATGGTTGTCACGTATTGTGGAAAAGTTTTGACTTTTTACGCTACATCTGAGACCCTACGTCACCTCTCCCGGGTGGGCTCGAACCACCAACCTATTGGTTAACAGCCGAACGCGCTAACCATTGAGCCACGGAAGCTCAGAAATTAAATGGTTGTCACGTATTGTGGAAAAGTTATGACTTTTCACGCTACATCTGAGACCCCACAACACCTCTTCCGGGTGGGCTCGAACCACCAACCTTTCGGTTAACAGCTGAACGCGCTAACCATTGCGCCACGGAAGCCCAAAAATTAAATGTTCGTCAGGTATTGTGGAAAAATGTTTCTTTTTACGTTACATTTGAGACTACACAACACAGCTCCCGGGTGGGCTCGAACCACCAACCTTTCGGTTTACAACCGAACGCGCTAACCATTGCGCCACGGAAGCCCAAAAATTAAATGTTCGTCAGGTATTGTGGAAAAACTTTTCTTTTTACGTTACATTTGAGACTACACAACACCGCTCCCGGGTGCGCTCGAACCACCAACCTTTCGGTTAACAACCGAACGCGCTAACCATTGCGCCACGGAAGCCCAAAAATTAAATGTTCGTCAGGTATTGTGGAAAAACTCTGACTTTTTACGTTACATTTGAGATCCCTTAACACCGCTCCCGGGTGGGCTCGAACCACGAACCTATTGGTTAACAGCCGAACGCGCTTACCATTGCGCCACGGAAGCCCAAAAATTAAATGGTCGTCAGGTATTGTGGAAAAACTTTGGCTTTTTACGTTACATCTGAGACCCCACGTCACCTCTCCCGGGTGGGCTCGAACCACCAACCTATTGGTTAACAGCCGAACGCGACAACCATAGAGCCACGGGAGCTCAGAAATTAAATGGTTGTCACGTATTGTGGAAAAGTTTTGACTTTTTACGCTACATCTGAGACCCTACGTCACCTCTCCCGGGTGGGCTCGAACCACCAACCTATTGGTTAACAGCCGAACGCGCTAACCATTGAGCCACGGAAGCTCAGAAATTAAATGGTTGTCACGTATTGTGGAAAAGTTTTGACTTTTAAACGCTACATCTGAGACCCCACAACACCTCTTCCGGGTGGGCTCGAACCACCAACCTTTCGGTTAACAGCTGAACGCGCTAACCATTGCGCCACGGAAGCCCAAAAATTAAATGTTCGTCAGGTATTGTGGAAAAATGTTTCTTTTTACGTTACATTTGAGACTACACAACACAGCTCCCGGGTGGGCTCGAACCACCAACCTTTCGGTTTACAACCGAACGCGCTAACCATTGCGCCACGGAAGCCCAAAAATTAAATGTTCGTCAGGTATTGTGGAAAAACTTTTCTTTTTACGTTACATTTGAGACTACACAACACCGCTTCCGGGTGCGCTCGAACCACCAACCTTTCGGTTAACAACCGAACGCGCTAACCATTGCGCCACGGAAGCCCAAAAATTAAATGTTCGTCAGGTATTGTGGAAAAACTCTGACTTTTTACGTTACATTTGAGATCCCTTAACACCGCTCCCGGGTGGGCTCGAACCACGAACCTATTGGTTAACAGCCGAACGCGCTAACCATTGAGCCACGGAAGCTCAGAAATTAAATGGCTGTCAGGTATTGTGGAAAAGTTATGACTTTTCACGCTACATCTGAGACCCCACGTCACCTCTCCCGGGTGGGCTCGAACCACCAACCTATTGGTTAACAGCCGAACGCGCTAACCATTTAGCCACGGAAGCTCAGAAATTAAATGGTTGTCACGTATTGTGGAAAAGTTTTGACTTTTTACGCTACATCTGAGACCCCACGTCACCTCTCCCGGGTGGGCTCGAACCACCAACCTATTGGTTAACAGCCGAACGCGACAACCATTGAGCCACGGGAGCTCAGAAATTAAATGGTTGTCACGTATTGGGGAAAAGTTATGACTTTTCACGCTACATCTGAGACCCCACAACACCTCTCCCGGGTGGGCTCGAACCACCAACCTTTCGGTTAACAGCTGAACGCGATAACCATTGCGCCACGGAAGCCCAAAAATTAAATGTTCGTCAGGTATTGTGGAAAAACTCTGACTTTTTATGTTACATTAGAGATCCCATAACACCGCTGCCGGGTGGGCTCGAACCACCAACCTATTGGTTAACAGCCGAACGCGCAAACCATTGAGCCACGGAAGCCCAAAAATTAAATGTTCGTCAGGTATTGTGGAAAAACTTTTCTTTTTACGTTACATTTGAGACTACACAACACCACTCCCGGGTGCGCTCGAACCACCAACCTTTCGGTTAACAACCAAACGCGCTAACCATTGCGCCACGGAAGCCCAAAAATTAAATGTTCGTCAGGTATTGTGGAAAAACTCTGACTTTTTACGTTACATTTGAGATCCCTTAACACCGTTCCCGGGTGGGCTCGAACCACGAACCTATTGGTTAACAGCCGAACGCGCTAACCATTGAGCCACGGAAGCTCAGAAATTAAATGGCTGTCAGGTATTGTGGAAAATTTATGACTTTTCACGCTACATCTGAGACCCCACGTCACCTCTCCCGGGTGGGCTCGAACCACCAACCTATTGGTTAACAGCCGAACGCGCTAACCATTGAGCCACGGAAGCTCAGAACTTAAATGGTTGTCACGTATTGTGGAAAAGTTTTGACTTTTTACGCTACATCTGAGACCCCACGTCACCTCTCCCGGGTGGGCTCGAACCACCAACCTTTCGTTTAACAGCTGAACGCGCTAACCATTGCGCCACGGAAGCCCAAAAGTTAAATGTTCGTCAGGTATTGTGGAAAAACTTTTCTTTTTACGTTACATTTGAGACTACACAACACCGCTCCCGGGTGCGCTCGAACCACCAACCTTTCGGTTAACAGCCGAACGCGCTAACCATTGCGCCATGGAAGCCCAAAAATTAAATGTTCGTCAGGTATTGTGGAAAAAGTCTGACTATGCCCTCCTCCAGGAAGGCATAGACGCCATTGGCCCTTATCTGTGCAGGATATTTAGAGCCTGCATTGCTCTGGCGCATATTCCAGATTTCTGGAAGCGCTCGAAGGTTATCTTTATTTCCAAACCTGGGAAGACGAGCTATCTTGAGGCTAAGGCATTCAGACCTATCTGTCTTACCTCTTTCTTCCTAAAGACTTTAGAGAAATTGGTGGACAGGTATCTACGGGATGGTGTTCTATCCCACACACCCCTGTCCACTTTTCAGTTTGCCTATCAGAAAGGCAAGTCCACAGAGACGGCGCTTCATGGCATTTTGAACTGCCTTGACAGGGCCATCGAGTTCAAGGAGATGTCTTTGGCCATCTTCCTTGATATTGAGGGTGCCTTTGATAGGGTCTCTAGTGAAGTCATCCTTCGCGCTGCGGAGCGGTTTGGTATTGACGACACTTTGTGTCGTTGGATAAAATCCATGCTCACGTATTGCAGGGTGACGGCGTCTCTTCTCGGGGAAACCTTGGAGACCTCCACCGACCGTGGCTGTCCTCAGGGAGGGGTTCTTTCCCCTCTTCTTTGGTGCCTGGTGGTGGATGAGCTGCTGGGTCGACTCGGGGAGAGGGAATGTCACTGTTTTGGCTATGCGGATGACATCGCAGTGATTGATACAGGGAGGTTCCCTACAACTATCGCTGCACTGATGAAATCTGTCTTGCATGATGTTGAGGATTGGTGTAGGGGTGTTAACCTAACCGTCAATCCCAACAAGACTGTCCTTGTACCGTTTACTCGGAAAAGGACTAATGACCTATTCAACGATATTTCCTTCTTTGGACAGGTTTTAAAGAAGTCCTCCGAGGTCAAATACCTTGGCGTGACTTTCGATGCCAAGCTTACTTGGAAGTCCCACCTTGATCTGAGTATCAAGAAGGCCGAAATTTTATTTTGGCGTTTAAGAAGTTCAGTCAGCAAGTCCTGGGGCTTAAGCCCTAGGGCTGTAAACTGGATTTATACCAGGATCATCAGGCCAGTGGTTTCCTATGGAGCTCTTGTCTGGTGGCCCAGGGTTCGCCTTAAAACAGCCCAAGATGAACTACGCAAGCTTCAAAGGCTGGCGTGCATCGGTATCACGGGGTCCATGAGAACAGCCCCCACAGCTTCTCTGGAAATCCTTCTCAATATGCTTCCTCTTCACCGCTTTATTGAGGAGGAAGCTATTATGGGAAGCCTGACGAACATTTAATTTTTGGGCTTCCGTGGCGCAATGGTTAGCGCGTTCAGCTGTTAACCGAAAGGTTGGTGGTTCGAGCCCACCCGGGAGAGGTGTTGTGGGGTCTCAGATGTAGCGTGAAAAGTCATAACTTTTCCACAATACCTGACAACCATTTAATTTCTGAGCTTCCGTGGCTCAATGGTTAGCGCGTTCGGCTGTTAACCAACAGGTTGGTTGTTCAAGCCCACCCGGGAGCGGTGTTAAGGGATCTCAAATGTAACGTAAAAAGTCAGAGTTTTTCCACAATACCTGACGAACATTTAATTTTTGGGCTTCCGTGACGCAATAGTTAGCGCGTTCAGCTGTTAACCGAAAGGTTGGTGGTTCGAGCCCACCCGGGAGAGGTGTTGTGGGGTCTCAGATGTAGCTTGAAAAGTCATAACTTTTCCACAATTCCTGACAACCATTTAATTTCTGAGCTTCCGTGGCTCAATGGTTAGCGCGTTCGGCTGTTAACCAACAGGTTGGTTGTTCAAGCCCACCCGGGAGCGGTGTTAAGGGATCTCAAATGTAACGTAAAAAGTCAGAGTTTTTCCACAATACCTGACGAACATTTAATTTTTGGGCTTCCGTGACGCAATGGTTAGCGCGTTCAGCTGTTCACCGAAAGGTTGGTGGTTCGAGCCCACCCGGGAGAGGTGTTGTGGGGTCTCAGATGTAGCGTAAAAAGTCAAAACTTTTCCACATACGTGACAACCATAAAATTTCTAAGCTTCCGTGGCTAAATGTTAAGCGCGTTCGGCTGTTAACCAATAGGTTGGTGGTTCGAGCCCACCCGGGAGCGGTGTTAAGGGATCTCAAATGTAACGTAAAAAGTCAGAGTTTTTTTCACAATACCTGACGAACATTTTATTTTTGGGCTTCCTTGGCGCAATGGTTAGCGCGTTCGGCTGTTAACCGAAAGGTTGGTGGTACGAGCCCACCCGGGAGAGGTGTTGTGGGGTCTCAGATAAAGCTTGAAAAGTCATAACTTTTCCACAATACGTGACAACCATTTAATTTCTGAGCATACGTGGCTCAATGGTTGGCGCTTTCGGCTGTTAACTAATAGGTTCGTGGTTCGAGCCCACAAGGGAGCGGTGTTAAGGGATCTTAAATGTAACGTAAAAAGTCAGAGTTTTTCCACAATACCTGACGAACATTTAGTTTTTGGGCTTCCGTGGCGCAATGGTTAGCGCGTTCGGTTGTTAACCGAAAGGTTGGTGGTTCGAGCGCACCCGGGAGCGGTGTTGTGTAGTCTCAAATGTAACGTAAAAAGAAAAGTTTTTCCACAATACCTGACGAACATTTAATTTTTGGGCTTCCGTGGCGCAATGGTTAGCGCGTTCAGCTGTTAACCGAAAGGTTGGTGGTTCGAGCCCACCCGGGAGAGGTGTTGTGGGGTCTCAGATGTAGCGTGAAAAGTCATAACTTTTCCACAATTCCTGACAACCATTTAATTTCTGAGCTTCCGTGGCTCAATGGTTAGCGCGTTCGGCTGTTAACCAACAGGTTGGTTGTTCAAGCCCACCCGGGAGCGGTGTTAAGGGATCTCAAATGTAACGTAAAAAGTCAGAGTTTTTCCACAATACCTGACGAACATTTAATTTTTGGGCTTCCGTGACGCAATGGTTAGCGCGTTCAGCTGTTCACCGAAAGGTTGGTGGTTCGAGCCCACCCGGGAGAGGTGTTGTGGGGTCTCAGATGTAGCGTAAAAAGTCAAAACTTTTCCACATACGTGACAACCATAAAATTTCTAAGCTTCCGTGGCTAAATGTTAAGCGCGTTCGGCTGTTAACCAATAGGTTGGTGGTTCGAGCCCACCCGGGAGCGGTGTTAAGGGATCTCAAATGTAACGTAAAAAGTCAGAGTTTTTTTCACAATACCTGACGAACATTTTATTTTTGGGCTTCCTTGGCGCAATGGTTAGCGCGTTCGGCTGTTAACCGAAAGGTTGGTGGTACGAGCCCACCCGGGAGAGGTGTTGTGGGGTCTCAGATAAAGCTTGAAAAGTCATAACTTTTCCACAATACGTGACAACCATTTAATTTCTGAGCATACGTGGCTCAATGGTTGGCGCTTTCGGCTGTTAACTAATAGGTTCGTGGTTCGAGCCCACAAGGGAGCGGTGTTAAGGGATCTTAAATGTAACGTAAAAAGTCAGAGTTTTTCCACAATACCTGACGAACATTTAGTTTTTGGGCTTCCGTGGCGCAATGGTTAGCGCGTTCGGTTGTTAACCGAAAGGTTGGTGGTTCGAGCGCACCCGGGAGCGGTGTTGTGTAGTCTCAAATGTAACGTAAAAAGAAAAGTTTTTCCACAATACCTGACGAACATTTAATTTTTGGGCTTCCGTGGCGCAATGGTTAGCGCGTTCAGCTGTTAACCGAAAGGTTGGTGGTTCGAGCCCACCCGGGAGAGGTGTTGTGGGGTCTCAGATGTAGCGTGAAAAGTCATAACTTTTCCACAATACCTGACAACCATTTAATTTCTGAGCTTCCGTGGCTCAATGGTTAGCGCGTTCGGCTGTTAACCAACAGGTTGGTTGTTCAAGCCCACCCGGGAGCGGTGTTAAGGGATCTCAAATGTAACGTAAAAAGTCAGAGTTTTTCCACAATACCTGACGAACATTTAATTTTTGGGCTTCCGTGACGCAATGGTTAGCGCGTTCAGCTGTTAACCGAAAGGTTGGTGGTTCGAGCCCACCCGGGCGAGGTGTTGTGGGGTCTCAGATGTAGCGTAAAAAGTCAAAACGTTTCCACAATACGTGACAACCATTAAATTTCTAAGCTTCCGTGGCTAAATGTTTAGCGCGTTCGGCTGTTAACCAATAGGTTGGTGGTTCGAGCCCACCCGGGAGCGGTGTTAAGGGATCTCAAATGTAACGTAAAAAGTCAGAGTTTTTTTCACAATACCTGACGAACATTTTATTTTTGGGCTTCCTTGGCGCAATGGTTAGCGCGTTCGGCTGTTAACCGAAAGGTTGGTGGTTCGAGCCCACCCGGGAGAGGTGTTGTGGGGTCTCAGATGTAGCGTGAAAAGTCATAACTTTTTCACAATACCTGACAACCATTTAATTTCTAAGCTTCCGTGGCTCAATGGTTAGCGCGTTCGGCTGTTAACCAATAGGTTGGTGGTTCGAGCCCACCTGGGAGCGGTGTTGTGGGGTCTCAGATAAAGCTTGAAAAGTCATAACTTTTCCACAATACGTGACAACCATTTAATTTCTGAGCATCCGTGGCTCAATGGTTAGCGCTTTCGGCTGTTAACCAATAGGTTCGTGGTTCGAGCCCACCCGGGAGCGGTGTTAAGGGATCTTAAATGTAACGTAAAAAGTCAGAGTTTTTCCACAATACCTGACGAACATTTAATTTTTGGGCTTCCGTGACGCAATAGTTAGCGCGTTCAGCTGTTAACCGAAAGGTTGGTGGTTCGAGCCCACCCGGGAGAGGTGTTGTGGGGTCTCAGATGTAGCTTGAAAAGTCATAACTTTTCCACAATTCCTGACAACCATTTAATTTCTGAGCTTCCGTGGCTCAATGGTTAGCGCGTTCGGCTGTTAACCAACAGGTTGGTTGTTCAAGCCCACCCGGGAGCGGTGTTAAGGGATCTCAAATGTAACGTAAAAAGTCAGAGTTTTTCCACAATACCTGACGAACATTTAATTTTTGGGCTTCCGTGACGCAATGGTTAGCGCGTTCAGCTGTTCACCGAAAGGTTGGTGGTTCGAGCCCACCCGGGAGAGGTGTTGTGGGGTCTCAGATGTAGCGTAAAAAGTCAAAACTTTTCCACATACGTGACAACCATAAAATTTCTAAGCTTCCGTGGCTAAATGTTAAGCGCGTTCGGCTGTTAACCAATAGGTTGGTGGTTCGAGCCCACCCGGGAGCGGTGTTAAGGGATCTCAAATGTAACGTAAAAAGTCAGAGTTTTTTTCACAATACCTGACGAACATTTTATTTTTGGGCTTCCTTGGCGCAATGGTTAGCGCGTTCGGCTGTTAACCGAAAGGTTGGTGGTACGAGCCCACCCGGGAGAGGTGTTGTGGGGTCTCAGATAAAGCTTGAAAAGTCATAACTTTTCCACAATACGTGACAACCATTTAATTTCTGAGCATACGTGGCTCAATGGTTGGCGCTTTCGGCTGTTAACTAATAGGTTCGTGGTTCGAGCCCACAAGGGAGCGGTGTTAAGGGATCTTAAATGTAACGTAAAAAGTCAGAGTTTTTCCACAATACCTGACGAACATTTAGTTTTTGGGCTTCCGTGGCGCAATGGTTAGCGCGTTCGGTTGTTAACCGAAAGGTTGGTGGTTCGAGCGCACCCGGGAGCGGTGTTGTGTAGTCTCAAATGTAACGTAAAAAGAAAAGTTTTTCCACAATACCTGACGAACATTTAATTTTTGGGCTTCCGTGGCGCAATGGTTAGCGCGTTCAGCTGTTAACCGAAAGGTTGGTGGTTCGAGCCCACCCGGGAGAGGTGTTGTGGGGTCTCAGATGTAGCGTGAAAAGTCATAACTTTTCCACAATTCCTGACAACCATTTAATTTCTGAGCTTCCGTGGCTCAATGGTTAGCGCGTTCGGCTGTTAACCAACAGGTTGGTTGTTCAAGCCCACCCGGGAGCGGTGTTAAGGGATCTCAAATGTAACGTAAAAAGTCAGAGTTTTTCCACAATACCTGACGAACATTTAATTTTTGGGCTTCCGTGACGCAATGGTTAGCGCGTTCAGCTGTTCACCGAAAGGTTGGTGGTTCGAGCCCACCCGGGAGAGGTGTTGTGGGGTCTCAGATGTAGCGTAAAAAGTCAAAACTTTTCCACATACGTGACAACCATAAAATTTCTAAGCTTCCGTGGCTAAATGTTAAGCGCGTTCGGCTGTTAACCAATAGGTTGGTGGTTCGAGCCCACCCGGGAGCGGTGTTAAGGGATCTCAAATGTAACGTAAAAAGTCAGAGTTTTTTTCACAATACCTGACGAACATTTTATTTTTGGGCTTCCTTGGCGCAATGGTTAGCGCGTTCGGCTGTTAACCGAAAGGTTGGTGGTACGAGCCCACCCGGGAGAGGTGTTGTGGGGTCTCAGATAAAGCTTGAAAAGTCATAACTTTTCCACAATACGTGACAACCATTTAATTTCTGAGCATACGTGGCTCAATGGTTGGCGCTTTCGGCTGTTAACTAATAGGTTCGTGGTTCGAGCCCACAAGGGAGCGGTGTTAAGGGATCTTAAATGTAACGTAAAAAGTCAGAGTTTTTCCACAATACCTGACGAACATTTAGTTTTTGGGCTTCCGTGGCGCAATGGTTAGCGCGTTCGGTTGTTAACCGAAAGGTTGGTGGTTCGAGCGCACCCGGGAGCGGTGTTGTGTAGTCTCAAATGTAACGTAAAAAGAAAAGTTTTTCCACAATACCTGACGAACATTTAATTTTTGGGCTTCCGTGGCGCAATGGTTAGCGCGTTCAGCTGTTAACCGAAAGGTTGGTGGTTCGAGCCCACCCGGGAGAGGTGTTGTGGGGTCTCAGATGTAGCGTGAAAAGTCATAACTTTTCCACAATACCTGACAACCATTTAATTTCTGAGCTTCCGTGGCTCAATGGTTAGCGCGTTCGGCTGTTAACCAACAGGTTGGTTGTTCAAGCCCACCCGGGAGCGGTGTTAAGGGATCTCAAATGTAACGTAAAAAGTCAGAGTTTTTCCACAATACCTGACGAACATTTAATTTTTGGGCTTCCGTGACGCAATGGTTAGCGCGTTCAGCTGTTAACCGAAAGGTTGGTGGTTCGAGCCCACCCGGGCGAGGTGTTGTGGGGTCTCAGATGTAGCGTAAAAAGTCAAAACGTTTCCACAATACGTGACAACCATTAAATTTCTAAGCTTCCGTGGCTAAATGTTTAGCGCGTTCGGCTGTTAACCAATAGGTTGGTGGTTCGAGCCCACCCGGGAGCGGTGTTAAGGGATCTCAAATGTAACTTAAAAAGTCAGAGTTTTTTTCACAATACCTGACGAACATTTTATTTTTGGGCTTCCTTGGCGCAATGGTTAGCGCGTTCGGCTGTTAACCGAAAGGTTGGTGGTTCGAGCCCACCCGGGAGAGGTGTTGTGGGGTCTCAGATGTAGCGTGAAAAGTCATAACTTTTTCACAATACCTGACAACCATTTAATTTCTAAGCTTCCGTGGCTCAATGGTTAGCGCGTTCGGCTGTTAACCAATAGGTTGGTGGTTCGAGCCCACCTGGGAGCGGTGTTGTGGGGTCTCAGATAAAGCTTGAAAAGTCATAACTTTTCCACAATACGTGACAACCATTTAATTTCTGAGCATCCGTGGCTCAATGGTTAGCGCTTTCGGCTGTTAACCAATAGGTTCGTGGTTCGAGCCCACCCGGGAGCGGTGTTAAGGGATCTTAAATGTAACGTAAAAAGTCAGAGTTTTTCTACAATACCTGACGAACATTTAGTTTTTGGGCTTCCGTGGCGCAATGGTTAGCGCGTTCGGTTGTTAACCGAAAGGTTGGTGGTTCGAGCGAACCCGGGAGTGGTGTTGTGTAGTCTCTAATGTAACGTAAAAAGAAAATTTTTCCACAATACCTGACGAACATTTAATTTTTGGGCTTCCGTGGCGCAATGGTTAGCGCGTTCAGCTGTTAACCGAAAGGTTGGTGGTTCGAGCCCACCCGGGAGAGGTGTTGTGGGGTCTCAGATGTAGCGTGAAAAGTCATAACTTTTCCACAATACCTGACAACCATTTAATTTCTGAGCTTCCGTGGCTCAATGGTTAGCGCTTTCGGCTGTTAACCAATAGGTTCGTGGTTCGAGCCCACCCGGGAGCGGTGTTAAGGGATCTTAAATGTAACGTAAAAAGTCAGAGTTTTTCTACAATACCTGACGAACATTTAGTTTTTGGGCTTCCGTGGCGCAATGGTTAGCGCGTTCGGTTGTTAACCGAAAGGTTGGTGGTTCGAGCGCACCCGGGAGCGGTGTTGTGTAGTCTCTAATGTAACGTAAAAAGAAAATTTTTTCCACAATACCTGACGAACATTTAATTTTTGGGCTTCCGTGGCGCAATGGTTAGCGCGTTCAGCTGTTAACCGAAAGGTTGGTGGTTCGAGCCCACCCGGGAGAGGTGTTGTGGGGTCTCAGATGTAGCGTGAAAAGTCATAACTTTTCCACAATACCTGACAACCATTTAATTTCTGAGCTTCCGTGGCTCAATGGTTAGCGCGTTCGGCTGTTAAACAACAGGTTGGTTGTTCAAGCCCACTCGGGAGCGGTGTTAAGGGATCTCAAATGTAACGTAAAAAGTCAGAGTTTTTCCACAATACCTGACGAACATTTAATTTTTGGGCTTCCGTGACGCAATGGTTAGCGCGTTCAGCTGTTAACCGAAAGGTTGGTGGTTCGAGCCCACCCGGGAGAGGTGTTGTGGGGTCTCAGATGTAGCGTAAAAAGTCAAAACTTTTCCACAATACGTGACAACCATAAAATTTCTAAGCTTCCGTGGCTAAATGTTAAGCGCGTTCGGCTGTTAACCAATAGGTTGGTGGTTCGAGCCCACCCGGGAGCGGTGTTAAGGGATCTCAAATGTAACGTAAAAAGTCAGAGTTTTTTTCACAATACCTGACGAACATTTTATTTTTGGGCTTCCTTGGCGCAATGGTTAGCGCGTTCGGCTGTTAACCGAAAGGTTGGTGGTTCGAGCCCACCCGGGAGAGGTGTTGTGGGGTCTCAGATGTAGCGTGAAAAGTCATAACTTTTTCAAAATACCTGACAACCATTTAATTTCTAAGCTTCCGTGGCTCAATGGTTAGCGCGTTCGGCTGTTAACCAATAGGTTGGTGGTTCGAGCCCACCCGGGAGCGGTGTTATGGGGTCTCCAATGTAACGTAAAAAGTCAGAGGTTTTCACAATACCTGACGAACATTTAATTTTTGGGCTTCCGTGGCGCAATGGTTAGCGCGTTCAGCTGTTAACCGAAAGGGTGGTGGTACGAGCCCACCCGGGAGAGGTGTTGTGGGGTCTCAGATGTAGCTTGAAAAGTCATAACTTTTCCACAATACGTGACAACCATTAAATTTCTAAGCTTCCGTGGCTAAATGTTTAGCGCGTTCGGCTGTTAACCAATAGGTTGGTGGTTCGAGCCCACCCGGGAGCGGTGTTAAGGGATCTCAAATGTAACGTAAAAAGTCAGAGTTTTTTTCACAATACCAGACGAACATTTTATTTTTGGGCTTCCTTGGCGCAATGGTTAGCGCGTTCGGCTGTTAACCGAAAGGTTGGTGGTTCGAGCCCACCCGGGAGAGGTGTTGTGGGGTCTCAGATGTAGCGTGAAAAGTCATAACTTTTTCACAATACCTGACAACCATTTAATTTTTGGGCTTCCGTGGCGCAATGGTTAGCGCGTTCAGCTGTTAACCGAAAGGTTGGTGGTACGAGCCCACCCGGGAGAGGTGTTGTGGGGTCTCAGATAAAGCTTGAAAAGTCATAACTTTTCCACAATACGTGACAACCATTTAATTTCTGAGCATCCGTGGCTCAATGGTTAGCGCTTTCGGCTGTTAACCAATAGGTTCGTGGTTCGAGCCCACCCGGGAGCGGTGTTAAGGGATCTTAAATGTAACGTAAAAAGTCAGAGTTTTTCCACAATACCTGACGAACATTTAGTTTTTGGGCTTCCGTGGCGCAATGGTTAGCGCGTTCGGTTGTTAACCGAAAGGTTGGTGGTTCGAGCGCACCCGGGAGCGGTGTTGTGTAGTCTCAAATGTAACGTAAAAAGAAACGTTTTTCACAATACCTGACGAACATTTTATTTTTGGGCTTCCTTGGCGCAATGGTTAGCGCGTTCGGCTGTTAACCGAAAGGTTGGTGGTTCGAGCCCACCCGGGAGAGGTGTTGTGGGGTCTCAGATGTAGCGTGAAAAGTCATAACTTTTTCAAAATACCTGACAACCATTTAATTTCTAAGCTTCCGTGGCTCAATGGTTAGCGCGTTCGGCTGTTAACCAATAGGTTGGTGGTTCGAGCCCACCCGGGAGCGGTGTTATGGGGTCTCCAATGTAACGTAAAAAGTCAGAGGTTTTCCACAATACCTGACGAACATTTAATTTTTGGGCTTCCGTGGCGCAATGGTTAGCGCGTTCAGCTGTTAACCGAAAGGGTGGTGGTACGAGCCCACCCGGGAGAGGTGTTGTGGGGTCTCAGATGTAGCTTGAAAAGTCATAACTTTTCCACAATACGTGACAACCATTTAATTTCTGAGCATCCGTGGCTCAATGGTTAGCGCTTTCGGCTGTTAACCAATAGGTTCGTGATTCGAGCCCACCCGGGAGCGGTGTTAAGGGATCTTAAATGTAACGTAAAAAGTCAGAGTTTTTCCACAATACCTGACGAACATTTAGTTTTTGGGCTTCCGTGGCGCAATGGTTAGCGCGTTCGGTTGTTAACCGAAAGGTTGGTGGTTCGAGCGCACCCGGGAGCGGTGTTGTGTAGTCTCAAATGTAACGTAATATGAAAAGTTTTTCCACAATACCTGACGACCATCTAATTTTTGGGCTTCCGTGGCGCAATGGTAAGCGCGTTTGGCTGTTAACCAATAGGTTGGTGGTTAGAGCCCACCCGTGAGAGGTGTAGTGGGGTCTCAGATGTAGCGTGAAAAGTCATAACTTTTCCACAATACCTGACAACCATTTATTTTCTGAGCTTCCGTGGCTCAATGGTTAGCGCGTTCGGCTGTTAACCAATAGGTTGGTTGTTCGAGCCCACCCGGGAGCGGTGTTATGGGATCTCAAATGTAACGTAGAAAGTCAGAGTTTTTCCACAATACCTGACGAACATTTAATTTTTGGGCTTCCGTGGCGCAATGGTTAGCGCGTTCAGCTGTTAACCGAAAGGTTGGTGGTTCGAGCCCACCCGGGAGAGGTGTTGTGGGGTCTCAGATGTAGCGTGAAAAGTCATAACTTTTCCCCAATACGTGACAACCATTTATTTTCTGAGCTCCCTTGGCTCAATGGTTGTCGCGTTCGGCTGTTAACCAATAGGTTGGTGGTTCGAGCCCACCCGGGAGAGGTGACGTGGGGTCTCAGATGTAGCGTGAAAAGTCATAACTTTTTCACAATACCTGACATCCATTTAATTTCTGAGCTTCCGTGGCTCAATTGTTAGCGCGTTCGGCTGTTAACCAATAGGTTGGTGGTTCGAGCCCACCCGGGAGCGGTGTTATGGGATCTCAAATGTAACGTAAAAAGTCAGAGTTTTTCCACAATACCTGACGAACATTTAATTTTTGGGCTTCCGTGGCGCAATGGTTAGCGCGTTCAGCTGTTAACCGAAAGGTTGGTGGTTCGAGCCCACCCGGGAGCGGTGTTATGGGATCTCGAATGTAACGTAAAAAGTCAGAGTTTTTCCACAATACCTGACGAACATTTAATTTTTGGGCTTCCGTGGCACAATGGTTAGCGCGTTCAGCTGTTAACCGAAAGGGTGGTGTTTCGAGCCCACCCGGGAGAGTTGTTGTGGGGTCTCAGATGTAGCGTGAAAAGTCATAACTTTTCCACAATACATGACAACCATTTAATTTCTGATCTCCGGTGGCTCAATGGTTATCGCGTTCGGCTGTTAACCAATAGTTTGGTGGTTCGAGCCCACCCGGGAGCGGTGTTGTGGGATCTCAAATGTAACGTAAAAAGCCAAAGTTTTTCCACAATACCTGACGACCATCTAATTTTTGGGCTTCCGTGGCACAATGGTAAGCGCGTTCGGCTGTTAACCAATAGGTTGGTGGTTAGAGCCCACCCGGGAGAGGTGTAGTGGGGTCTCAGATGTAGCGTGAAAAGTCATAACTTTTCCACAATACCTGACAACCATTTAATTTCTGAGCTTCCGTGGCTCAATGGTTAGCGCGTTCGGCTGTTAACCAATAGGTTGGTTGTTCGAGCCCACCCGGGAGCGGTGTTATGGGATCTCAAATGTAACGTAGAAAGTCAGAGTTTTTCCACAATACCTGACGAACATTTAATTTTTGGGCTTCCGTGGCGCAATGGTTAGCGCGTTCAGCTGTTAACCGAAAGGTTGGTGGTTCGAGCCCACCCGGGAGAGGTGTTGTGGGGTCTCAGATGTAGCGTGAAAAGTCATAACTTTTCCACAATACCTGACAACCATTTAATTTTTGAGATTCCGTGGCTCAATGGTTAGCGCGTTCGGCTGTTAACCAATAGGTTGGTGGTTCGACCCACCCGGGAGCGGTGTTATGGGATCTCAAATGTAACGTAAAAAGTCAGAGTTTTTCCACAATACCTGACGAACATTTAATTTTTGGGCTTCCGTGGCGCAATGGTTAGCGCGTTCAGCTGTTAACCGAAAGGTTGGTGGTTCGAACCCACCCGGGAGAGGTGTTATGGGATCTCGAATGTAACGTAAAAAGTCAGAGTTTTTCCACAATACCTGACGAACATTTAATTTTTGGGCTTCCGTGGCACAATGGTTAGCGCGTTCAGCTGTTAACCGAAAGGTTGGTGTTTCGAGCCCACCCGGGAGAGGTGTTGTGGGGTCTCAGATGTAGCGTGAAAAGTCATAACTTTTCCACAATACATGACAACTATTTAATTTCTGATCTCCGGTGGCTCAATGGTTATCGCGTTCGGCTGTTAACCAATAGTTTGGTGGTTCGAGCCCACCCGGGAGCGGTGTTGTGGGATCTCAAATGTAACGTAAAAAGCCAAAGTTTTTCCACAATACCTGACGACCATCTAATTTTTGGGCTTCCGTGGCGCAATGGTAAGCGCGTTCGGCTGTTAACCAATAGGTTGGTGGTTAGAGCCCACCCGGGAGAGGTGTAGTGGGGTCTCAGATGTAGCGTGAAAAGTCATAACTTTTCCACAATACCTGACAACCATTTATTTTCTGAGCTTCCGTGGCTCAATGGTTAGCGCGTTCGGCTGTTAACCAATAGGTTGGTTGTTCGAGCCCACCCGGGAGCGGTGTTATGGGATCTCAAATGTAACGTAGAAAGTCAGAGTTTTTCCACAATACCTGACGTACATTTAATTTTTGGGCTTCCGTGGCGCAATGGTTAGCGCGTTCAGCTGTTAACCGAAAGGTTGGTGGTTCGAGCCCACCCGGGAGAGGTGTTGTGGGGTCTCAGATGTAGCGTGAAAAGTCATAACGTTTTCACAATACCTGACATCCATTTAATTTCTGAGCTTCCGTGGCTCAATTGTTAGCGCGTTCGGCTGTTAACCAATAGGTTGGTGGTTCGAGCCCACCCGGGAGCGGTGTTGTGGGATCTCAAATGTAACGTAAAAAGCCAAAGTTTTTCCACAATACCTGACGACCATCTAATTTTTGGGCTTCCGTGGCACAATGGTAAGCGCGTTCGGCTGTTAACCAATAGGTTGGTGGTTAGAGCCCACCCGGGAGAGGTGTAGTGGGGTCTCAGATGTAGCGTGAAAAGTCATAACTTTTCCACAATACCTGACAACCATTTAATTTCTGAGCTTCCGTGGCTCAATGGTTAGCGCGTTCGGCTGTTAACCAATAGGTTGGTTGTTCGAGCCCACCCGGGAGCGGTGTTATGGGATCTCAAATGTAACGTAGAAAGTCAGAGTTTTTCCACAATACCTGACGAACATTTAATTTTTGGGCTTCCGTGGCGCAATGGTTAGCGCGTTCAGCTGTTAACCGAAAGGTTGGTGGTTCGAGCCCACCCGGGAGAGGTGTTGTGGGGTCTCAGATGTAGCGTGAAAAGTCATAACTTTTCCACAATACCTGACAACCATTTAATTTTTGAGATTCCGTGGCTCAATGGTTAGCGCGTTCGGCTGTTACCTCTCCGTGTGACGTAGTCCAGGAGAGGTTCTGTAACGGCCGTGTCTGTGTGTGTGTGTGTGTCTGTGTGTCTGTCTGTCCGTTGTTACACCCACGTGACCGCGTTCGCAGTTTGCGTATCGGAGCAAACGTGTTCGCCATTTCCGAACTGCTTTCACAGTCACGGAAATGGCTCCTCTACTTGAGTTCTCACACCACCAATCTTCTGGTCTTTGTCCATACCACACGGACACTAGTCTGTTCTTACTGGCTGCTAATCACCACCATCTTCTGGTCTTCGTCCATTCCACGTGGACACCAGTCTGTACATACTGGCTTCTAATCACCACCATCTTCTGTTCTTTGTCAATTCCACATTGACACCCGTCTGCACTTACACTGCCTTCTAACACCACCATCCACTGGTCTTCCGTCTATTCCACATAGACACCAATCTGTATCATTGGCTTCTACTCCATTATCATCGTTTGGTTTTAGGATATACGCGGCGATCAGCTAGGGTTACGAGAAACGTCTAGCCTCCCTAAGGTAGGATCGCTACCAAAGGTTTTCGCATTTGCGGTTTTTCCTTACTATTATAATGGAAACGAATCGTATATATACCCCAAAATTTGAAGAAAGCGGGAAGAGGGGTACCCTTCACTTTAAACGTCAATATTAGCAAAGTTTGAGAAGATAATAAGTATAACTTTATTTTAAACGATTTAACTATTATTAATGTTAATTATTGAAGATTAAAATAATTAAAAATAATTATATTTATTTAAATATTAAAGATAAACCTCTCGTGCAAAGAGAGAGATTATCATTGCCTCCTATATCTACCAAGGCCCGTGCATGCGATATATTTCCTTCATTGCCTCCTATATCTATCAAGGCCCGTGCATTGTGATATATTTCATTCATTGCCTCCTATATCTATCATTGCGATATATTTTTCAAAACAACAACAAAAATGGGAAGCTCCTCTCAGAAACATAATAATTTCATTTCTCTGTATATGAAATGAAAATATGGATAATATTGCGCTCCTTTAATGGTATGAATCCTTGCCTGTCTATTAATATTTTACGTAGGAGTAATACGTTTTTAGCGAAGTTTAGAGAGGATAAACATAAGCGAGATTGTTTCGGAAAAAAAAATACTGCTTCCACTAATGGGTTTATACTCCTTGTTACTGTTGTATAGAGTAATCATGATAAAAGCTTAAAAAATTACGAGAGGACAGACCTTTTTTATCCTCTTGTTTTATTTTTAATAAGAATATAAAACATTTATTTTGTATCAAAAAATATTTTTTGCTGCTAAGATTGCTTTTAAAAAATCCAAACGGTTAGGCGTTGGTAAAAAAGACAAATGATATTTTTCAAATCTAATGAGATAACGCCACCTAGTTGAAAATTGGCCTTTTTTTATCCGCGGGAGCCATTCTTAATGAGAATTTCGATGCTAGTAGGTTGTCAATTAAACTAGCGGTATATTATTGTTGTTGGAAATTGGATATTAAGTGGTTGTAAAGAGCCAGCAGGTTTTTGCCACTTCTTTTTGTGAGTATTTGATTTTTGTATGTAAAATGGAGGAAGATAATGTTGAGACTAAGGATGAAATGTGGAAGCGCAAAGCGCGGGAAAGGATGAGGGCAAAAAGGTCGACGTTTTCATTGGATACTTAAGGTTATATAATCTTCTCGACACGGAGAGGTAATATTATGGTTTTCCCAACTTGTTAACCAATAGGTTGGTGGTTCGACCCACCCGGGAGCGGTGTTATGGGATCTCAAATGTAACGTAAAAAGTCAGAGTTTTTCCACAATACCTGACGAACATTTAATTTTTGGGCTTCTGTGGCGCAATGGTTAGCGCGGTCAGCTGTTAACCGAAAGGTTGGTGGTTCGAGCCCACCCGGGAGAGGTGTTATGGGATCTCGAATGTAACGTAAAAAGTCAGAGTTTTTCCACAATACCTGACGAACATTTAATTTTTGGGCTTCCGTGGCACAATGGTTAGCGCGTTCAGCTGTTAACCGAAAGGTTGGTGTTTCGAGCCCACCCGGGAGAGGTGTTGTGGGGTCTCAGATGTAGCGTGAAAAGTCATAACTTTTCCACAATACATGACAACCATTTAATTTCTGATCTCCGGTGGCTCAATGGTTATCGCGTTCGGCTGTTAACCAATAGTTTGGTGGTTCGAGCCCACCCGGGAGCGGTGTTGTGGGATCTCAAATGTAACGTAAAAAGCCAAAGTTTTTCCACAATACCTGACGACCATCTAATTTTTGGGCTTCCGTGGCGCAATGGTAAGCGCGTTCGGCTGTTAACCAATAGGTTGGTGGTTAGAGCCCACCCGGGAGAGGTGTAGTGGGGTCTCAGATGTAGCGTGAAAAGTCATAACTTTTCCACAATACCTGACAACCATTTATTTTCTGAGCTTCCGTGGCTCAATGGTTAGCGCGTTCGGCTGTTAACCAATAGGTTGGTTGTTCGAGCCCACCCGGGAGCGGTGTTATGGGATCTCAAATGTAACGTAGAAAGTCAGAGTTTTTCCACAATACCTGACGTACATTTAATTTTTGGGCTTCCGTGGCGCAATGGTTAGCGCGTTCAGCTGTTAACCGAAAGGTTGGTGGTTCGAGCCCACCCGGGAGAGGTGTTGTGGGGTCTCAGATGTAGCGTGAAAAGTCATAACTTTTCCCCAATACGTGACAACCATTTAATTTCTGAGCTCCCTTGGCTCAATGGTTGTCGCGTTCGGCTGTTAACCAATAGAATGGTGGTTCGAGCCCACCCGGGAGAGGTGACGTGGGGTCTCAGATGTAGCGTGAAAAGTCATAACTTTTTCACAATACCTGACATCCATTTAATTTCTGAGCTTCCGTGGCTCAATTGTTAGCGCGTTCGGCTGTTAACCAATAGGTTGGTGGTTCGAGCCCACCCGGGAGCGGTGTTATGGGATCTCAAATGTAACGTAAAAAGTCAGAGTTTTTCCACAATACCTGACGAACATTTAATTTTTGGGCTTCCGTGGCGCAATGGTTAGAGCGTTCAGCTGTTAACCGAAAGGTTGGTGGTTCGAGCCCACCCGGGAGAGGTGTTATGGGATCTCGAATGTAACGTAAAAAGTCAGAGTTTTTCCACAATACCTGACGAACATTTAATTTTTGGGCTTCCGTGGCACAATGGTTAGCGCGTTCAGCTGTTAACCAAAAGGTTGGTGTTTCGAGCCCACCCGGGAGAGGTGTTGTGGGGTCTCAGATGTAGCGTGAAAAGTCATAACTTTTCCACAATACATGACAACCATTTAATTTCTGATCTCCGGTGGCTCAATGGTTATCGCGTTCGGCTGTTAACCAATAGTTTGGTGGTTCGAGCCCACCCGAGAGCGGTGTTGTGGGATCTCAAATGTAACGTAAAAAGCCAAAGTTTTTCCACAATACCTGACGACCATCTAATTTTTGGGCTTCCGTGGCGCAATGGTAAGCGCGTTCGGCTGTTAACCAATAGGTTGGTGGTTAGATCCCACCCGGGAGAGGTGTAGTGGGGTCTCAGATGTAGCGTGAAAAGTTATAACTTTTCCACAATACCTGACAACCATTTATTTTCTGAGCTTCCGTGGCTCAATGGTTAGCGCGTTCGGCTGTTAACCAATAGGTTGGTTGTTCGAGCCCACCCGGGAGCGGTGTTATGGGATCTCAAATGTAACGTAGAAAGTCAGAGTTTTTCCACAATACCTGACGAACATTTAATTTTTGGGCTTCCGTGGCGCAATGGTTAGCGCGTTCAGCTGTTAACCGAAAGGTTGGTGGTTCGAGCCCACCCGGGAGAGGTGTTGTGGGGTCTCAGATGTAGCGTGAAAAGTCATAACTTTTCCCCAATACGTGACAACCATTTAATTTCTGAGCTCCCTTGGCTCAATGGTTGTCGCGTTCGGCTGTTAACCAATAGGTTGGTGGTTCGAGCCCATCCGGGAGAGGTGACGTGGGGTCTCAGATGTAGCGTGAAAAGTCATAACTTTTTCACAATACCTGACATCCATTTAATTTCTGAGCTTCCGTGGCTCAATTGTTAGCGCGTTCGGCTGTTAACCAATAGGTTGGTGGTTCGAGCCCACCCGGGAGCGGTGTTATGGGATCTCAAATGTAACGTAAAAAGTCAGAGTTTTTCCACAATACCTGACGAACATTTAATTTTTGGGCTTCCGTGGCGCAATGGTTAGCGCGTTCAGCTGTTAACCGAAAGGTTGGTGGTTCGAGCCCACCCGGGAGCGGTGTTATGGGATCTCGAATGTAACGTAAAAAGTCAGAGTTTTTCCACAATACCTGACGAACATTTAATTTTTGGGCTTCCGTGGCACAATGGTTAGCGCGTTCAGCTGTTAACCGAAAGGGTGGTGTTTCGAGCCCACCCGGGAGAGGTGTTGTGGGGTCTCAGATGTAGCGTGAAAAGTCATAACTTTTCCACAATACATGACAACCATTTAATTTCTGATCTCCGGTGGCTCAATGGTTATCGCGTTCGGCTGTTAACCAATAGTTTGGTGGTTCGAGCCCACCCGGGAGCGGTGTTGTGGGATCTCAAATGTAACGTAAAAAGCCAAAGTTTTTCCACAATACCTGACGACCATCTAATTTTTGGGCTTCCGTGGCACAATGGTAAGCGCGTTCGGCTGTTAACCAATAGGTTGGTGGTTAGAGCCCACCCGGGAGAGGTGTAGTGGGGTCTCAGATGTAGCGTGAAAAGTCATAACTTTTCCACAATACCTGACAACCATTTAATTTCTGAGCTTCCGTGGCTCAATGGTTAGCGCGTTCGGCTGTTAACCAATAGGTTGGTTGTTCGAGCCCACCCGGGAGCGGTGTTATGGGATCTCAAATGTAACGTAGAAAGTCAGAGTTTTTCCACAATACCTGACGAACATTTAATTTTTGGGCTTCCGTGGCGCAATGGTTAGCGCGTTCAGCTGTTAACCGAAAGGTTGGTGGTTCGAGCCCACCCGGGAGAGGTGTTGTGGGGTCTCAGATGTAGCGTGAAAAGTCATAACTTTTCCACAATACCTGACAACCATTTAATTTTTGAGATTCCGTGGCTCAATGGTTAGCGCGTTCGGCTGTTAACCAATAGGTTGGTGGTTCGACCCACCCGGGAGCGGTGTTATGGGATCTCAAATGTAACGTAAAAAGACAGAGTTTTTCCACAATACCTGACGAACATTTAATTTTTGGGCTTCCGTGGCGCAATGGTTAGCGCGTTCAGCTGTTAACCCAAAGGTTGGTGGTTCTAGCCCACCCGGGAGAGGTGTTGTGGGGTCTCAGATGTAGCGTAAAAAGTCAGAGTTTTTCCACAATACCTGACGAATATTTAATTGTTGGGCTTCCGTGGCGCAATGGTTAGCGCGTTCGGTTGTTAACCAAAAGGTTGGTGGTTCGAGCGCACCCTGGAGCGGTGTTGTGTAGTCTCAAATGTAACGTAAAAGGAAAAGTTTTTCCACAATACCTGACGAACATTTAATTTTTGGGCTTCCGTGGCGCAATGGTTAGCGCGTTCAGCTGTTAACCGAAAGGTTGGTGGTTCGAGCCCACCCGGGAAAGGTGACGTGGGGTCTCAGATGTAGCGTAAAAAGTCAAAACTTTTCCACAATACGTGACAACCATTTAATTACTGAGCTTCCGTGGCTCAATGGTTAGCGCGTTCGGCTGTTATCCAATAGGTTGGTGGTTCGAGCCCACCCGGGAGAGGTGACGTGGGGTCTCAGATGTAGCGTGAAAATCATAACTTTTCCACAATACCTGACAACCATTTAATTTCTGAGCTTCCGTGGCTCAATGGTTAGCGCGTTCGGCTGTTAACCAATAGGTTGGTGGTTCGAGCCAACCCGGGAGCGGTGTTAAGGGACCTCAAATGTAACGTAAAAAGTCAGAGTTTTTCCACAATACCTGACGAACATTTAATTTTTGGGCTTCCGTGGCGCAATGGTTAGCGCGTTCAGCTGTTAACCGAAAGGTTGGTGGTTCGAGCCCACCCGGGAGAGGTGTTGTGGGGTCTCAGATGTAGCGTGAAAAGTCATAACTTTTCCCCAATACGTGACAACCATTTAATTTCTGAGCTCCCTTGGCTCAATGGTTGTCGCGTTCGGCTGTTAACCAATAGGTTGGTGGTTCGAGCCCACCCGGGAGAGGTGACGTGGGGTCTCAGATGTAGCGTGAAAAGTCATAACTTTTTCACAATACCTGACATCCATTTAATTTCTGAGCTTCCGTGGCTCAATTGTTAGCGCGTTCGGCTGTTAACCAATAGGTTGGTGGTTCGAGCCCACCCGGGAGCGGTGTTATGGGATCTCAAATGTAACGTAAAAAGTCAGAGTTTTTCCACAATACCCGACGAACATTTAATTTTTGGGCTTCCGTGGCACAATGGTTAGCGCGTTCAGCTGTTAACCGAAAGTTTGGTGGTTCGAGCCCACCCGGGAGAGGTGTTATGGGATCTCGAATGTAACGTAAAAAGTCAGAGTTTTTCCACAATACCTGACGAACATTTAATTTTTGGGCTTCCGTGGCACAATGGTTAGCGCGTTCAGCTGTTAACCGAAAGGTTGGTGTTTCGAGCCCACCCGGGAGAGGTGTTGTGGGGTCTCAGATGTAGCGTGAAAAGTCATAACTTTTCCACAATACATGACAACCATTTAATTTCTGATCTCCGGTGGCTCAATGGTTATCGCGTTCGGCTGTTAACCAATAGTTTGGTGGTTCGAGCCCACCCGAGAGCGGTGTTGTGGGATCTCAAATGTAACGTAAAAAGCCAAAGTTTTTCCACAATACCTGACGACCATCTAATTTTTGGGCTTCCGTGGCGCAATGGTAAGCGCGTTCGGCTGTTAACCAATAGGTTGGTGGTTAGATCCCACCCGGGAGAGGTGTAGTGGGGTCTCAGATGTAGCGTGAAAAGTTATAACTTTTCCACAATACCTGACAACCATTTATTTTCTGAGCTTCCGTGGCTCAATGGTTAGCGCGTTCGGCTGTTAACCAATAGGTTGGTTGTTCGAGCCCACCCGGGAGCGGTGTTATGGGATCTCAAATGTAACGTAGAAAGTCAGAGTTTTTCCACAATACCTGACGAACATTTAATTTTTGGGCTTCCGTGGCGCAATGGTTAGCGCGTTCAGCTGTTAACCGAAAGGTTGGTGGTTCGAGCCCACCCGGGAGAGGTGTTGTGGGGTCTCAGATGTAGCGTGAAAAGTCATAACTTTTCCCCAATACGTGACAACCATTTAATTTCTGAGCTCCCTTGGCTCAATGGTTGTCGCGTTCGGCTGTTAACCAATAGGTTGGTGGTTCGAGCCCACCCGGGAGAGGTGACGTGGGGTCTCAGATGTAGCGTGAAAAGTCATAACTTTTTCACAATACCTGACATCCATTTAATTTCTGAGCTTCCGTGGCTCAATTGTTAGCGCGTTCGGCTGTTAACCAATAGGTTGGTGGTTCGAGCCCACCCGGGAGCGGTGTTATGGGATCTCAAATGTAACGTAAAAAGTCAGAGTTTTTCCACAATACCTGACGAACATTTAATTTTTGGGCTTCCGTGGCACAATGGTTAGCGCGTTCAGCTGTTAACCGAAAGTTTGGTGGTTCGAGCCCACCCGGGAGAGGTGTTATGGGATCTCGAATGTAACGTAAAAAGTCAGAGTTTTTCCACAATACCTGACGAACATTTAATTTTTGGGCTTCCGTGGCACAATGGTTAGCGCGTTCAGCTGTTAACCGAAAGGTTGGTGTTTCGAGCCCACCCGGGAGAGGTGTTGTGGGGTCTCAGATGTAGCGTGAAAAGTCATAACTTTTCCACAATACATGACAACCAATTAATTTCTGATCTCCGGTGGCTCAATGGTTATCGCGTTCGGCTGTTAACCAATAGTTTGGTGGTTCGAGCCCACCCGAGAGCGGTGTTGTGGGATCTCAAATGTAACGTAAAAAGCCAAAGTTTTTCCACAATACCTGACGACCATCTAATTTTTGGGCTTCCGTGGCGCAATGGTAAGCGCGTTCGGCTGTTAACCAATAGGTTGGTGGTTAGATCCCACCCGGGAGAGGTGTAGTGGGGTCTCAGATGTAGCGTGAAAAGTTATAACTTTTCCACAATACCTGACAACCATTTATTTTCTGAGCTTCCGTGGCTCAATGGTTAGCGCGTTCGGCTGTTAATTAATAGGTTGGTTGTTCGAGCCCACCCGGGAGCGGTGTTATGGGATCTCAAATGTAACGTAGAAAGTCAGAGTTTTTCCACAATACCTGACGAACATTTAATTTTTGGGCTTCCGTGGCGCAATGGTTAGCGCGTTCAGCTGTTAACCGAAAGGTTGGTGGTTCGAGCCCACCCGGGAGAGGTGTTGTGGGGTCTCAGATGTAGCGTGAAAAGTCATAACTTTTCCCCAATACGTGACAACCATTTAATTTCTGAGCTCCCTTGGCTCAATGGTTGTCGCGTTCGGCTGTTAACCAATAGGTTGGTGGTTCGAGCCCACCCGGGAGAGGTGACGTGGGGTCTCAGATGTAGCGTGAAAAGTCATAACTTTTTCACAATACCTGACATCCATTTAATTTCTGAGCTTCCGTGGCTCAATTGTTAGCGCGTTCGGCTGTTAACCAATAGGTTGGTGGTTCGAGCCCACCCGGGAGCGGTGTTATGGGATCTCAAATGTAACGTAAAAAGTCAGAGTTTTTCCACAATACCTGACGAACATTTAATTTTTGGGCTTCCGTGGCGCAATGGTTAGCGCGTTCAGCTGTTAATCGAAAGGTTGGTGGTTCGAGCCCACCCGGGAGCGGTGTTATGGGATCTCGAATGTAACGTAAAAAGTCAGAGTTTTTCCACAATACCTGACGAACATTTAATTTTTGGGCTTCCGTGGCACAATGGTTAGCGCGTTCAGCTGTTAACCGAAAGTTTGGTGGTTCGAGCCCACCCGGGAGAGGTGTTATGGGATCTCGAATGTAACGTAAAAAGTCAGAGTTTTTCCACAATACCTGACGAACATTTAATTTTTGGGCTTCCGTGGCACAATGGTTAGCGCGTTCAGCTGTTAACCGAAAGGTTGGTGTTTCGAGCCCACCCGGGAGAGGTGTTGTGGGGTCTCAGATGTAGCGTGAAAAGTCATAACTTTTCCACAATACATGACAACCAATTAATTTCTGATCTCCGGTGGCTCAATGGTTATCGCGTTCGGCTGTTAACCAATAGTTTGGTGGTTCGAGCCCACCCGAGAGCGGTGTTGTGGGATCTCAAATGTAACGTAAAAAGCCAAAGTTTTTCCACAATACCTGACGACCATCTAATTTTTGGGCTTCCGTGGCGCAATGGTAAGCGCGTTCGGCTGTTAACCAATAGGTTGGTGGTTAGATCCCACCCGGGAGAGGTGTAGTGGGGTCTCAGATGTAGCGTGAAAAGTTATAACTTTTCCACAATACCTGACAACCATTTATTTTCTGAGCTTCCGTGGCTCAATGGTTAGCGCGTTCGGCTGTTAATTAATAGGTTGGTTGTTCGAGCCCACCCGGGAGCGGTGTTATGGGATCTCAAATGTAACGTAGAAAGTCAGAGTTTTTCCACAATACCTGACGAACATTTAATTTTTGGGCTTCCGTGGCGCAATGGTTAGCGCGTTCAGCTGTTAACCGAAAGGTTGGTGGTTCGAGCCCACCCGGGAGAGGTGTTGTGGGGTCTCAGATGTAGCGTGAAAAGTCATAACTTTTCCCCAATACGTGACAACCATTTAATTTCTGAGCTCCCTTGGCTCAATGGTTGTCGCGTTCGGCTGTTAACCAATAGGTTGGTGGTTCGAGCCCACCCGGGAGAGGTGACGTGGGGTCTCAGATGTAGCGTGAAAAGTCATAACTTTTTCACAATACCTGACATCCATTTAATTTCTGAGCTTCCGTGGCTCAATTGTTAGCGCGTTCGGCTGTTAACCAATAGGTTGGTGGTTCGAGCCCACCCGGGAGCGGTGTTATGGGATCTCAAATGTAACGTAAAAAGTCAGAGTTTTTCCACAATACCTGACGAACATTTAATTTTTGGGCTTCCGTGGCGCAATGGTTAGCGCGTTCAGCTGTTAATCGAAAGGTTGGTGGTTCGAGCCCACCCGGGAGCGGTGTTATGGGATCTCGAATGTAACGTAAAAAGTCAGAGTTTTTCCACAATACCTGACGAACATTTAATTTTTGGGCTTCCGTGGCACAATGGTTAGCGCGTTCAGCTGTTAACCGAAAGTTTGGTGGTTCGAGCCCACCCGGGAGAGGTGTTATGGGATCTCGAATGTAACGTAAAAAGTCAGAGTTTTTCCACAATACCTGACGAACATTTAATTTTTGGGCTTCCGTGGCACAATGGTTAGCGCGTTCAGCTGTTAACCGAAAGGTTGGTGTTTCGAGCCCACCCGGGAGAGGTGTTGTGGGGTCTCAGATGTAGCGTGAAAAGTCATAACTTTTCCACAATACATGACAACCAATTAATTTCTGATCTCCGGTGGCTCAATGGTTATCGCGTTCGGCTGTTAACCAATAGTTTGGTGGTTCGAGCCCACCCGAGAGCGGTGTTGTGGGATCTCAAATGTAACGTAAAAAGCCAAAGTTTTTCCACAATACCTGACGACCATCTAATTTTTGGGCTTCCGTGGCGCAATGGTAAGCGCGTTCGGCTGTTAACCAATAGGTTGGTGGTTAGATCCCACCCGGGAGAGGTGTAGTGGGGTCTCAGATGTAGCGTGAAAAGTTATAACTTTTCCACAATACCTGACAACCATTTATTTTCTGAGCTTCCGTGGCTCAATGGTTAGCGCGTTCGGCTGTTAATTAATAGGTTGGTTGTTCGAGCCCACCCGGGAGCGGTGTTATGGGATCTCAAATGTAACGTAGAAAGTCAGAGTTTTTCCACAATACCTGACGAACATTTAATTTTTGGGCTTCCGTGGCGCAATGGTTAGCGCGTTCAGCTGTTAACCGAAAGGTTGGTGGTTCGAGCCCACCCGGGAGAGGTGTTGTGGGGTCTCAGATGTAGCGTGAAAAGTCATAACTTTTCCCCAATACGTGACAACCATTTAATTTCTGAGCTCCCTTGGCTCAATGGTTGTCGCGTTCGGCTGTTAACCAATAGGTTGGTGGTTCGAGCCCACCCGGGAGAGGTGACGTGGGGTCTCAGATGTAGCGTGAAAAGTCATAACTTTTTCACAATACCTGACATCCATTTAATTTCTGAGCTTCCGTGGCTCAATTGTTAGCGCGTTCGGCTGTTAACCAATAGGTTGGTGGTTCGAGCCCACCCGGGAGCGGTGTTATGGGATCTCAAATGTAACGTAAAAAGTCAGAGTTTTTCCACAATACCTGACGAACATTTAATTTTTGGGCTTCCGTGGCGCAATGGTTAGCGCGTTCAGCTGTTAATCGAAAGGTTGGTGGTTCGAGCCCACCCGGGAGCGGTGTTATGGGATCTCGAATGTAACGTAAAAAGTCAGAGTTTTTCCACAATACCTGACGAACATTTAATTTTTGGGCTTCCGTGGCACAATGGTTAGCGCGTTCAGCTGTTAACCGAAAGTTTGGTGGTTCGAGCCCACCCGGGAGAGGTGTTATGGGATCTCGAATGTAACGTAAAAAGTCAGAGTTTTTCCACAATACCTGACGAACATTTAATTTTTGGGCTTCCGTGGCACAATGGTTAGCGCGTTCAGCTGTTAACCGAAAGGTTGGTGTTTCGAGCCCACCCGGGAGAGGTGTTGTGGGGTCTCAGATGTAGCGTGAAAAGTCATAACTTTTCCACAATACATGACAACCAATTAATTTCTGATCTCCGGTGGCTCAATGGTTATCGCGTTCGGCTGTTAACCAATAGTTTGGTGGTTCGAGCCCACCCGAGAGCGGTGTTGTGGGATCTCAAATGTAACGTAAAAAGCCAAAGTTTTTCCACAATACCTGACGACCATCTAATTTTTGGGCTTCCGTGGCGCAATGGTAAGCGCGTTCGGCTGTTAACCAATAGGTTGGTGGTTAGATCCCACCCGGGAGAGGTGTAGTGGGGTCTCAGATGTAGCGTGAAAAGTTATAACTTTTCCACAATACCTGACAACCATTTATTTTCTGAGCTTCCGTGGCTCAATGGTTAGCGCGTTCGGCTGTTAATTAATAGGTTGGTTGTTCGAGCCCACCCGGGAGCGGTGTTATGGGATCTCAAATGTAACGTAGAAAGTCAGAGTTTTTCCACAATACCTGACGAACATTTAATTTTTGGGCTTCCGTGGCGCAATGGTTAGCGCGTTCAGCTGTTAACCGAAAGGTTGGTGGTTCGAGCCCACCCGGGAGAGGTGTTGTGGGGTCTCAGATGTAGCGTGAAAAGTCATAACTTTTCCCCAATACGTGACAACCATTTAATTTCTGAGCTCCCTTGGCTCAATGGTTGTCGCGTTCGGCTGTTAACCAATAGGTTGGTGGTTCGAGCCCACCCGGGAGAGGTGACGTGGGGTCTCAGATGTAGCGTGAAAAGTCATAACTTTTTCACAATACCTGACATCCATTTAATTTCTGAGCTTCCGTGGCTCAATTGTTAGCGCGTTCGGCTGTTAACCAATAGGTTGGTGGTTCGAGCCCACCCGGGAGCGGTGTTATGGGATCTCAAATGTAACGTAAAAAGTCAGAGTTTTTCCACAATACCTGACGAACATTTAATTTTTGGGCTTCCGTGGCGCAATGGTTAGCGCGTTCAGCTGTTAATCGAAAGGTTGGTGGTTCGAGCCCACCCGGGAGCGGTGTTATGGGATCTCGAATGTAACGTAAAAAGTCAGAGTTTTTCCACAATACCTGACGAACATTTAATTTTTGGGCTTCCGTGGCACAATGGTTAGCGCGTTCAGCTGTTAACCGAAAGGGTGGTGTTTCGAGCCCACCCGGGAGAGGTGTTGTGGGGTCTCAGATGTAGCGTGAAAAGTCATAACTTTTCCACAATACATGACAACCATTTAGTTTCTGATCTCCGGTGGCTCAATGGTTATCGCGTTCGGCTGTTAACCAATAGTTTGGTGGTTCGAGCCCACCCGGGAGCGGTGTTGTGGGATCTCAAATGTAACGTAAAAAGCCAAAGTTTTTCCACAATACCTGACGACCATCTAATTTTTGGGCTTCCGTGGCACAATGGTAAGCGCGTTCGGCTGTTAACCAATAGGTTGGTGGTTAGAGCCCACCCGGGAGAGGTGTAGTGGGGTCTCAGATGTAGCGTGAAAAGTCATAACTTTTCCACAATACCTGACAACCATTTAATTTCTGAGCTTCCGTGGCTCAATGGTTAGCGCGTTCGGCTGTTAACCAATAGGTTGGTTGTTCGAGCCCACCCGGGAGCGGTGTTATGGGATCTCAAATGTAACGTAGAAAGTCAGAGTTTTTCCACAATACCTGACGAACATTTAATTTTTGGGCTTCCGTGGCGCAATGGTTAGCGCGTTCAGCTGTTAACCGAAAGGTTGGTGGTTCGAGCCCACCCGGGAGAGGTGTTGTGGGGTCTCAGATGTAGCGTGAAAAGTCATAACTTTTCCACAATACCTGACAACCATTTAATTTTTGAGATTCCGTGGCTCAATGGTTAGCGCGTTCGGCTGTTAACCAATAGGTTGGTGGTTCGACCCACCCGGGAGCGGTGTTATGGGATCTCAAATGTAACGTAAAAAGACAGAGTTTTTCCACAATACCTGACGAACATTTAATTTTTGGGCTTCCGTGGCGCAATGGTTAGCGCGTTCAGCTGTTAACCGAAAGGTTGGTGGTTCGAGCCCACCCGGGAGAGGTGACGTGGGGTCTCAGATGTAGCGTAAAAAGTCAAAACTTTTCCACAATACGTGACAACCATTTAATTACTGAGCTTCCGTGGCTCAATGGTTAGCGCGTTCGGCTGTTAACCAATAGGTTGGTGGTTAGATCCCACCCGGGAGAGGTGTAGTGGGGTCTCAGATGTAGCGTGAAAAGTTATAACTTTTCCACAATACCTGACAACCATTTATTTTCTGAGCTTCCGTGGCTCAATGGTTAGCGCGTTCGGCTGTTAACCAATAGGTTGGTGGTTCGAGCCAACCCGGGAGCGGTGTTAAGGGACCTCAAATGTAACGTAAAAAGTCAGAGTTTTTCCACAATACCTGACGAACATTTAATTTTTGGGCTTCCGTGGCGCAATGGTTAGCGCGTTCAGCTGTTAACCGAAAGGTTGGTGGTTCGAGCCCACCCGGGAGAGGTGTTGTGGGGTCTCAGATGTAGCGTGAAAAGTCATAACTTTTCCCCAATACGTGACAACCATTTAATTTCTGAGCTCCCTTGGCTCAATGGTTGTCGCGTTCGGCTGTTAACCAATAGGTTGGTGGTTCGAGCCCACCCGGGAGAGGTGACGTGGGGTCTCAGATGTAGCGTGAAAAGTCATAACTTTTTCACAATACCTGACATCCATTTAATTTCTGAGCTTCCGTGGCTCAATTGTTAGCGCGTTCGGCTGTTAACCAATAGGTTGGTGGTTCGAGCCCACCCGGGAGCGGTGTTATGGGATCTCAAATGTAACGTAAAAAGTCAGAGTTTTTCCACAATACCTGACGAACATTTAATTTTTGGGCTTCCGTGGCACAATGGTTAGCGCGTTCAGCTGTTAACCGAAAGTTTGGTGGTTCGAGCCCACCCGGGAGAGGTGTTATGGGATCTCGAATGTAACGTAAAAAGTCAGAGTTTTTCCACAATACCTGACGAACATTTAATTTTTGGGCTTCCGTGGCACAATGGTTAGCGCGTTCAGCTGTTAACCGAAAGGTTGGTGTTTCGAGCCCACCCGGGAGAGGTGTTGTGGGGTCTCAGATGTAGCGTGAAAAGTCATAACTTTTCCACAATACATGACAACCATTTAATTTCTGATCTCCGGTGGCTCAATGGTTATCGCGTTCGGCTGTTAACCAATAGTTTGGTGGTTCGAGCCCACCCGGGAGCGGTGTTGTGGGATCTCAAATGTAACGTAAAAAGCCAAAGTTTTTCCACAATACCTGACGACCCTCTAATTTTTGGGCTTCCGTGGCGCAATGGTAAGCGCGTTCGGCTGTTAACCAATAGGTTGGTGGTTAGAGCCCACACGGGAGAGGTGTAGTGGGGTCTCAGATGTAGCGTGAAAAGTCATAACTTTTCCACAATACCTGACAACCATTTATTTTCTGAGCTTCCGTGGCTCAATGGTTAGCGCGTTCGGCTGTTAACCAATAGGTTGGTTGTTCGAGCCCACCCGGGAGCGGTGTTATGGGATCTCAAATGTAACGTAGAAAGTCAGAGTTTTTCCACAATACCTGACGAACATTTAATTTTTGGGCTTCCGTGGCGCAATGGTTAGCGCGTTCAGCTGTTAACCGAAAGGTTGGTGGTTCGAGCCCACCCGGGAGAGGTGTTGTGGGGTCTCAGATGTAGCGTGAAAAGTCATAACTTTTCCACAATACCTGACGACCATTTTTATTTTTGGGCTTCCGTGGCGCAATGGTTAGCACGTTCGGCTGTTAACCGAAAGGTTGGTGGTTCGAGCACACCCGGGAGCGGTGTTGTGTAGTCTCAAAGGTTACGTAAAAAGAAAAGTTTTTCCACAATACCTGACGACCATTTATTTTTTGGGCTTCCTTGGCGCAATGGTTAGCTTGTTCGGCTGTTATCCAATAGGTTGGTGGTTCGAGCCCACCCGGGAGAGGTGACGTGGGGTCTCAGATGTAGCGTGAAAAGTCATAACTTTTCCACAATACCTGACAACCATTTAATTTCTGAGCTTCCGTGGCTCAATGGTTAGCGCGTTCGGCTGTTAACCAATAGGTTGGTGGTTCGAGCACACCCGGGAGCGGTGTTAAGGGACCTCAAATGTAACGTAAAAAGTCAGAGTTTTTCCACAATACCTGACGAAAATTTAATTTCTGAGCTTCCGTGGCTCAATGGTTAGCGCGTTCGGCTGTTAACCAATAGGTTGGTGGTTCGAGCACACCCGGGAGCGGTGTTAAGGGACCTCAAATGTAACGTAAAAAGTCAGAGTTTTTCCACAATACCTGACGAAAATTTAATTTTTGGGCTTCCGTGGCGCAATGGTTAGCGCGTTCAGCTGTTAACCGAAAGGTTGGTGGTTCGAGCCCACCCGGGAGAGGTGTTATGGGATCTCGAATGTAACGTAAAAAGTCAGAGTTTTTCCACAATACCTGACGAACATTTAATTTTTGGGCTTCCGTGGCACAATGGTTAGCGCGTTCAGCTGTTAACCGAAAGGTTGGTGTTTCGAGCCCACCCGGGAGAGGTGTTGTGGGGTCTCAGATGTAGCGTGAAAAGTCATAACTTTTCCACAATACATGACAACCATTTAATTTCTTATCTCCGGTGGCTCAATGGTTATCGCGTTCGGCTGTTAACCAATAGTTTGGTGGTTCGAGCCCACCCGGGAGCGGTGTTGTGGGATCTCAAATGTAACGTAAAAAGCCAAAGTTTTTCCACAATACCTGACGACCCTCTAATTTTTGGGCTTCCGTGGCGCAATGGTAAGCGCGTTCGGCTGTTAACCAATAGGTTGGTGGTTAGAGCCCACCCGGGAGAGGTGTAGTGGGGTCTCAGATGTAGCGTGAAAAGTCATAACTTTTCCACAATACCTGACAACCATTTATTTTCTGAGCTTCCGTGGCTCAATGGTTAGCGCGTTCGGCTGTTAACCAATAGGTTGGTTGTTCGAGCCCACCCGGGAGCGGTGTTATGGGATCTCAAATGTAACGTAGAAAGTCAGAGTTTTTCCACAATACCTGACGAACATTTAATTTTTGGGCTTCCGTGGCGCAATGGTTAGCGCGTTCAGCTGTTAACCGAAAGGTTGGTGGTTCGAGCCCACCCGGGAGAGGTGTTGTGGGGTCTCAGATGTAGCGTGAAAAGTCATAACTTTTCCACAATACCTGACGACCATTTTTATTTTTGGGCTTCCGTGGCGCAATGGTTAGCACGTTCGGCTGTTAACCGAAAGGTTGGTGGTTCGAGCACACCCGGGAGCGGTGTTGTGTAGTCTCAAAAGTTACGTAAAAAGAAAAGTTTTTCCACAATACCTGACGACCATTTATTTTTTGGGCTTCCTTGGCGCAATGGTTAGCTTGTTCGGCTGTTAACCGAAAGGTTGGTGGTTCGAGCCCACCCGAGAGAGGTGTTGTGGGGTCTCTGATGTAGCGTAAAAAGTCAAAACTTTTCCACAATACGTGACAAACATTTATTTTCTGAGCTTCCGTGGCTCAATGGTTAGCGCGTTCGGCTGTTAACAAATAGTTTGGTGGTTCGAGCCCACCCGGGAGCGGTGTTGTGGGATCTCAAATGTAACGTAAAAAGCCAAAGTTTTTCCACAATACCTGACGACCATCTAAATTTTGGGCTTCCGTGGCGCAATGGTAAGCGCGTTCGGCTGTTAACCGAAAGGTTGGTGGTTCGAGCCCACCCGGGAGAGGTGTTGTGGGGTCTCAGATGTAGCGTGAAAAGTCATAACTTTTCCACAATACCTGACGACCATTTTTATTTTTGGGCTTCCGTGGCGCAATGGTTAGCACGTTCGGCTGTTAACCGAAAGGTTGGTGGTTCGAGCACACCCGGGAGCGGTGTTGTGTAGTCTCAAAGGTTACGTAAAAAAAAAAGTTTTTCCACAATACCTGACGACCATTTATTTTTTGGGCTTCCTTGGCGCAATGGTTAGCTTGTTCGGCTGTTATCCAATAGGTTGGTGGTTCGAGCCCACCCGGGAGAGGTGTTGTGGGGTCTCAGATGTAGCGTGAAAAGTCATAACTTTTCCACAATACCTGACGACCATTTTTATTTTTGGGCTTCCGTGGCGCAATGGTTAGCACGTTCGGCTGTTAACCGAAAGGTTGGTGGTTCCAGCACACCCGGGAGCGGTGTTGTGTAGTCTCAAAGGTTACGTAAAAAGAAAAGTTTTTCCACAATACCTGACGACCATCTAATTTTTGGGCTTCCGTGGCGCAATGGTAAGCGCGTTCGGCTGTTAACCAATAGGTTGGTGGTTAGAGCCCACCCGGGAGAGGTGTAGTGGGGTCTCAGATGTAGCGTGAAAAGTCATAACTTTTCCACAATACCTGACAACCATTTATTTTCTCAGCTTCCGTGGCTCAATGGTTAGCGCGTTCGGCTGTTAACCAATAGGTTGGTTGTTCGAGCCCACCCGGGAGCGGTGTTATGGGATCTCAAATGTAACGTAGAAAGTCAGAGTTTTTCCACAATACCTGACGAACATTTAATTTTTGGGCTTCCGTGGCGCAATGGTTAGCGCGTTCAGCTGTTAACCGAAAGGTTGGTGGTTCGAGCCCACCCGGGAGAGGTGTTGTGGGGTCTCAGATGTAGCGTGAAAAGTCATAACTTTTCCACAATACCTGACGACCATTTTTATTTTTGGGCTTCCGTGGCGCAATGGATAGCACGTTCGGCTGTTAACCGAAAGGTTGGTGGTTCGAGCCCACCCGGGAGCGGTGTTGTGTAGTCTCAAAGGTTACGTAAAAAGAAAAGTTTTTCCACAATACCTGACGACCATTTATTTTTTGGGCTTCCTTGGCGCAATGGTTAGCTTGTTCGGCTGTTAACCGAAAGGTTGGTGGTTCGAGCCCACCCGAGAGAGGTGTTGTGGGGTCTCAGATGTAGCGTAAAAAGTCAAAACTTTTCCACAATACATGACAAACATTTATTTTCTGAGCTTCCGTGGCTCAATGGTTAGCGTGTTCGGCTTGTTAACCAATAAGTTGGTGGTTCGAGCCCACCCGGGAGCGGTGTTATGGGATCTCAAATGTAACGTAAAAAGTCAGAGTTTTTCCACAATACCTGACGAACATTTAATTTTTGGGCTTCCGTGGCACAATGGTTAGCGCGTTCAGCTGTTAACCGAAAGGTTGGTGGTTCGAGCCCACCCGGGAGAGGTGTTGTGGGGTCTCAGATGTAGCGTTTAAAGTCATAACTTTTCCACAATACCTGACAACCATTTAATTTCTGAGCTTCCGTGGCTCAATGGTTAGCGCGTTCGGCTGTTAACCAATAGGTTGGTTGTTCGAGCCCACCCGGGAGCGGTGTTATGGGATCTCAAATGTAACGTAGAAAGTCAGAGTTTTTCCACAATACCTGACGAACATTTAATTTTTGGGCTTCCGTGGCGCAATGGTTAGCGCGTTCAGCTGTTAACCGAAAGGTTGGTGGTTCGAGCACACCCGGGAGCGGTGTTGTGGGGTCTCAGATGTAGCGTGAAAAGTCATAACTTTTCCACAATACCTGACGACCATTTTTATTTTTGGGCTTCCGTGGCGCAATGGTTAGCACGTTCGGCTGTTAACCGAAAGGTTGGTGGTTCGAGCACACCCGGGAGCGGTGTTGTGTAGTCTCAAAGGTTACGTAAAAAGAAAAGTTTTTCCACAATACCTGACGACCATTTATTTTTTGGGCTTCCTTGGCGCAATGGTTAGCTTGTTCGGCTGTTAACCGAAAGGTTGGTGGTTCGAGCCCACCCGAGAGAGGTGTTGTGGGGTCTCAGATGTAGCGTAAAAAGTCAAAACTTTTCCACAATACGTGACAAACATTTATTTTCTGAGCTTCCGTGGCTCAATGGTTAGCGCGTTCGGCTGTTAACCAATAGTTTGGTGGTTCGAGCCCACCCGGGAGCGGTGTTGTGGGATCTCAAATGTAACGTAAAAAGCCAAAGTTTTTCCACAATACCTGACGACCATCTAATTTTTGGGCTTCCGTGGCGCAATGGTAAGCGCGTTCGGCTGTTAACCAATAGGTTGGTGGTTAGAGCCCACCCGGGAGAGGTGTAGTGGGGTCTCAGATGTAGCGTGAAAAGTTATAACTTTTCCACAATACCTGACAACCATTTATTTTCTCAGCTTTCGTGGCTCAATGGTTAGCGCGTTCGGCTGTTAACCAATAGGTTGGTTGTTCGAGCCCACCCGGGAGCGGTGTTATGGGATCTCAAATGTAACGTAGAAAGTCAGAGTTTTTCCACAATACCTGACGAACATTTAATTTTTGGGCTTCCGTGGCGCAATGGTTAGCGCGTTCAGCTGTTAACCGAAAGGTTGGTGGTTCGAGCCCACCCGGGAGAGGTGTTGTGGGGTCTCAGATGTAGCGTGAAAAGTCATAACTTTTCCACAATACCTGACAACCATTTAATTTTTGAGATTCCGTGGCTCAATGGTTAGCGCGTTCGGCTGTTAACCAATAGGTTGGTGGTTCGACCCACCCGGGAGCGGTGTTATGGGATCTCAAATGTAACGTAAAAAGACAGAGATTTTCCACAATACCTGACGAACATTTAATTTTTGGGCTTCCGTGGCGCAATGGTTAGCGCGTTCAGCTGTTAACCCAAAGGTTGGTGGTTCGAGCCCACCCGAGAGAGGTGTTGTGGGGTCTCAGATGTAGCGTAAAAAGTCAAAACTTTTCCACAATACGTGACAAACATTTATTTTCTGAGCTTCCGTGGCTCAATGGTTAGCGTGTTCGGCTGTTAACCAATAGTTTGGTGGTTCGAGCCCACCCGGGAGCGGTGTTGTGGGATCTCAAATGTAACGTAAAAACCCAAAGTTTTTCCACAATACCTGACGACCATCTAATTTTTGGGCTTCCGTGGCTCAATGGTTAGCGCGTTCGGCTGTTAACCAATAGGTTGGTGGTTCGACCCACCCGGGAGCGGTGTTATGGGATCTCAAATGTTACGTAAAAAGACAGAGTTTTTCCACAATACCTGACGAACATTTAATTTTTGGGCTTCCGTGGCGCAATGGTTAGCGCGTTCAGCTGTTAACCCAAAGGTTGGTGGTTCTAACCCACCCGGGAGAGGTGTTGTGGGGTCTCAGATGTAGCGTAAAAAGTCAAAACCTTTAAACAATACGTGACAAATATTTAATTTCTGAGCTTCCGTGGCTCAATGGTTAGCGCGTTCGGCTCTTAACCAATAGGTTGGTGGTTCGAGCCCACCCGGGAGCGGTGTTATGGGATCTCAAATGTAACGTAGAAAGTCAGAGTTTTTCCACAATACCTGACGAACATTTAATTTTTGGGCTTCCGTGGCGCAATGGTTAGCGCGTTCAGCTGTTAACCGAAAGGTTGATGGTTCGAGCCCACCCGGGAGAGGTGTTGTGGGGTCTCAGATGTAGCGTGAAAAGTCATAACTTTTCCACAATACCTGACAACCATTTAATTTTTGAGATTCCGTGGCTCAATGGTTAGCGCGTTCGGCTGTTAACCAATAGGTTGGTGGTTCGACCCACCCGGGAGCGGTGTTATGGGATCTCAAATGTAACGTAAAAAGACAGAGTTTTTCCACAATACCTGACGAACATTTAATTTTTGGGCTTCCGTGGCGCAATGGTTAGCGCGTTCAGCTGTTAACCCAAAGGTTGGTGGTTCTAACCCACCCGGGAGAGGTGTTGTGGGGTCTCAGATGTAGCGTAAAAAGTCAAAACTTTTAAACAATACGTGACAAATATTTAATTTCTGAGCTTCCGTGGCTCAATGGTTAGCGCGTTCGGCTCTTAACCAATAGGTTGGTGGTTCGAGCCCACCCGGGAGCGGTGTTATGGGATCTCAAATGTAACGTAGAAAGTCAGAGTTTTTCCACAATACCTGACGAACATTTAATTTTTGGGCTTCCGTGGCGCAATGGTTAGCGCGTTCAGCTGTTAACCGAAAGGTTGGTGGTTCGAGCCCACCCGGGAGAGGTGTTGTGGGGTCTCAGATGTAGCGTGAAAAGTCATAACTTTTCCACAATACCTGACGACCATATTTATTTTTGGGCTTCCGTGGCGCAATGGTTAGCACGTTCGGCTGTTAACCGAAAGGTTGGTTGTTCGAGCCCACCCGGGAGCGGTGTTATGGGATCTCAAATGTAACGTAGAAAGTCAGAGTTTTTCCACAATACCTGACGAACATTTAATTTTTGGGCTTCCGTGGCGCAATGGTTAGCGCGTTCAGCTGTTAACCGAAAGGTTGGTGGTTCGAGCCCACCCGGGAGAGGTGTTGTGGGGTCTCAGATGTAGCGTGAAAAGTCATAACTTTTCCACAATACCTGACAACCATTTAATTTTTGAGATTCCGTGGCTCAATGGTTAGCGCGTTCGGCTGTTAACCAATAGGTTGGTGGTTCGACCCACCCGGGAGCGGTGTTATGGGATCTCAAATGTAACGTAAAAAGACAGAGTTTTTCCACAATACCTGACGAACATTTAATTTTTGGGCTTCCGTGGCGCAATGGTTAGCACGTTCAGCTGTTAACCCAAAGGTTGGTGGTTCTAACCCACCCGGGAGAGGTGTTGTGGGGTCTCAGATGTAGCGTAAAAAGTCAAAACTTTTAAACAATACGTGACAAATATTTAATTTCTGAGCTTCCGTGGCTCAATGGTTAGCGCGTTCGGCTCTTAACCAATAGGTTGGTGGTTCGAGCCCACCCGGGAGCGGTGTTATGGGATCTCAAATGTAACGTAGAAAGTCAGAGTTTTTCCACAATACCTGACGAACATTTAATTTTTGGGCTTCCGTGGCGCAATGGTTAGCGCGTTCAGCTGTTAACCGAAAGGTTGGTGGTTCGAGCCCACCCGGGAGAGGTGTTGTGGGGTCTCAGATGTAGCGTGAAAAGTCATAACTTTTCCACAATACCTGACAACCATTTAATTTTTGAGATTCCGTGGCTCAATGGTTAGCGCGTTCGGCTGTTAACCAATAGGTTGGTGGTTCGACCCACCCGGGAGCGGTGTTATGGGATCTCAAATGTAACGTAAAAAGACAGAGTTTTTCCACAATACCTGACGAACATTTAATTTTTGGGCTTCCGTGGCGCAATGGTTAGCGCGTTCAGCTGTTAACCCAAAGGTTGGTGGTTCTAACCCACCCGGGAGAGGTGTTGTGGGGTCTCAGATGTAGCGTAAAAAGTCAAAACCTTTAAACAATACGTGACAAATATTTAATTTCTGAGCTTCCGTGGCTCAATGGTTAGCGCGTTCGGCTCTTAACCAATAGGTTGGTGGTTCGAGCCCACCCGGGAGCGGTGTTATGGGATCTCAAATGTAACGTAGAAAGTCAGAGTTTTTCCACAATACCTGACGAACATTTAATTTTTGGGCTTCCCTGGCGCAATGGTTAGCGCGTTCAGCTGTTAACCGAAAGGTTGATGGTTCGAGCCCACCCGGGAGAGGTGTTGTGGGGTCTCAGATGTAGCGTTAAAAGTCATAACTTTTCCACAATACCTGACAACCATTTAATTTTTGAGATTCCGTGGCTCAATGGTTAGCGCGTTCGGCTGTTAACCAATAGGTTGGTGGTTCGACCCACCCGGGAGCGGTGTTATGGGATCTCAAATGTAACGTAAAAAGACAGAGTTTTTCCACAATACCTGACGAACATTTAATTTTTGGGCTTCCGTGGCGCAATGGTTAGCGCGTTCAGCTGTTAACCCAAAGGTTGGTGGTTCTAACCCACCCGGGAGAGGTGTTGTGGGGTCTCAGATGTAGCGTAAAAAGTCAAAACTTTTAAACAATACGTGACAAATATTTAATTTCTGAGCTTCCGTGGCTCAATGGTTAGCGCGTTCGGCTCTTAACCAATAGGTTGGTGGTTCGAGCCCACCCGGGAGCGGTGTTATGGGATCTCAAATGTAACGTAGAAAGTCAGAGTTTTTCCACAATACCTGACGAACATTTAATTTTTGGGCTTCCGTGGCGCAATGGTTAGCGCGTTCAGCTGTTAACCGAAAGGTTGGTGGTTCGAGCCCACCCGGGAGAGGTGTTGTGGGGTCTCAGATGTAGCGTGAAAAGTCATAACTTTTCCACAATACCTGACGACCATTTTTATTTTTGGGCTTCCGTGGCGCAATGGTTAGCACGTTCGGCTGTTAACCGAAAGGTTGGTTGTTCGAGCCCACCCGGGAGCGGTGTTATGGGATCTCAAATGTAACGTAGAAAGTCAGAGTTTTTCCACAATACCTGACGAACATTTAATTTTTGGGCTTCCGTGGCGCAATGGTTAGCGCGTTCAGCTGTTAACCGAAAGGTTGGTGGTTCGAGCCCACCCGGGAGAGGTGTTGTGGGGTCTCAGATGTAGCGTGAAAAGTCATAACTTTTCCACAATACCTGACAACCATTTAATTTTTGAGATTCCGTGGCTCAATGGTTAGCGCGTTCGGCTGTTAACCAATAGGTTGGTGGTTCGACCCACCCGGGAGCGGTGTTATGGGATCTCAAATGTAACGTAAAAAGACAGAGTTTTTCCACAATACCTGACGAACATTTAATTTTTGGGCTTCCGTGGCGCAATGGTTAGCACGTTCAGCTGTTAACCCAAAGGTTGGTGGTTCTAACCCACCCGGGAGAGGTGTTGTGGGGTCTCAGATGTAGCGTAAAAAGTCAAAACTTTTAAACAATACGTGACAAATATTTAATTTCTGAGCTTCCGTGGCTCAATGGTTAGCGCGTTCGGCTCTTAACCAATAGGTTGGTGGTTCGAGCCCACCCGGGAGCGGTGTTATGGGATCTCAAATGTAACGTAGAAAGTCAGAGTTTTTCCACAATACCTGACGAACATTTAATTTTTGGGCTTCCGTGGCGCAATGGTTAGCGCGTTCAGCTGTTAACCGAAAGGTTGGTGGTTCGAGCCCACCCGGGAGAGGTGTTGTGGGGTCTCAGATGTAGCGTGAAAAGTCATAACTTTTCCACAATACCTGACGACCATTTTTATTTTTGGGCTTCCGTGGCGCAATGGTTAGCACGTTCGGCTGTTAACCGAAAGGTTGGTGGTTCGAGCACACCCGGGAGCGGTGTTGTGTAGTCTCAAAGGTTACGTAAAAAGAAAAGTTTTTCCACAATACCTGACGACCATTTATTTTTTGGGCTTCCTTGGCGCAATGGTTAGCTTGTTCGGCTGTTAACCAATAGGTTGGTGGTTCGACCCACCCGGGAGCGGTGTTATGGGATCTCAAATGTAACGTAAAAAGACAGAGTTTTTCCACAATACCTGACGAACATTTAATTTTTGGGCTTCCGTGGCGCAATGGTTAGCACGTTCAGCTGTTAACCCAAAGGTTGGTGGTTCTAACCCACCCGGGAGAGGTGTTGTGGGGTCTCAGATGTAGCGTAAAAAGTCAAAACTTTTAAACAATACGTGACAAATATTTAATTTCTGAGCTTCCGTGGCTCAATGGTTAGCGCGTTCGGCTCTTAACCAATAGGTTGGTGGTTCGAGCCCACCCGGGAGCGGTGTTATGGGATCTCAAATGTAACGTAGAAAGTCAGAGTTTTTCCACAATACCTGACGAACATTTAATTTTTGGGCTTCCGTGGCGCAATGGTTAGCGCGTTCAGCTGTTAACCGAAAGGTTGGTGGTTCGAGCCCACCCGGGAGAGGTGTTGTGGGGTCTCAGATGTAGCGTGAAAAGTCATAACTTTTCCACAATACCTGACAACCATTTAATTTTTGAGATTCCGTGGCTCAATGGTTAGCGCGTTCGGCTGTTAACCAATAGGTTGGTGGTTCGACCCACCCGGGAGCGGTGTTATGGGATCTCAAATGTAACGTAAAAAGACAGAGTTTTTCCACAATACCTGACGAACATTTAATTTTTGGGCTTCCGTGGCGCAATGGTTAGCGCGTTCAGCTGTTAACCCAAAGGTTGGTGGTTCTAACCCACCCGGGAGAGGTGTTGTGGGGTCTCAGATGTAGCGTAAAAAGTCAAAACCTTTAAACAATACGTGACAAATATTTAATTTCTGAGCTTCCGTGGCTCAATGGTTAGCGCGTTCGGCTCTTAACCAATAGGTTGGTGGTTCGAGCCCACCCGGGAGCGGTGTTATGGGATCTCAAATGTAACGTAGAAAGTCAGAGTTTTTCCACAATACCTGACGAACATTTAATTTTTGGGCTTCCCTGGCGCAATGGTTAGCGCGTTCAGCTGTTAACCGAAAGGTTGATGGTTCGAGCCCACCCGGGAGAGGTGTTGTGGGGTCTCAGATGTAGCGTTAAAAGTCATAACTTTTCCACAATACCTGACAACCATTTAATTTTTGAGATTCCGTGGCTCAATGGTTAGCGCGTTCGGCTGTTAACCAATAGGTTGGTGGTTCGACCCACCCGGGAGCGGTGTTATGGGATCTCAAATGTAACGTAAAAAGACAGAGTTTTTCCACAATACCTGACGAACATTTAATTTTTGGGCTTCCGTGGCGCAATGGTTAGCGCGTTCAGCTGTTAACCCAAAGGTTGGTGGTTCTAACCCACCCGGGAGAGGTGTTGTGGGGTCTCAGATGTAGCGTAAAAAGTCAAAACTTTTAAACAATACGTGACAAATATTTAATTTCTGAGCTTCCGTGGCTCAATGGTTAGCGCGTTCGGCTCTTAACCAATAGGTTGGTGGTTCGAGCCCACCCGGGAGCGGTGTTATGGGATCTCAAATGTAACGTAGAAAGTCAGAGTTTTTCCACAATACCTGACGAACATTTAATTTTTGGGCTTCCGTGGCGCAATGGTTAGCGCGTTCAGCTGTTAACCGAAAGGTTGGTGGTTCGAGCCCACCCGGGAGAGGTGTTGTGGGGTCTCAGATGTAGCGTGAAAAGTCATAACTTTTCCACAATACCTGACGACCATTTTTATTTTTGGGCTTCCGTGGCGCAATGGTTAGCACGTTCGGCTGTTAACCGAAAGGTTGGTTGTTCGAGCCCACCCGGGAGCGGTGTTATGGGATCTCAAATGTAACGTAGAAAGTCAGAGTTTTTCCACAATACCTGACGAACATTTAATTTTTGGGCTTCCGTGGCGCAATGGTTAGCGCGTTCAGCTGTTAACCGAAAGGTTGGTGGTTCGAGCCCACCCGGGAGAGGTGTTGTGGGGTCTCAGATGTAGCGTGAAAAGTCATAACTTTTCCACAATACCTGACAACCATTTAATTTTTGAGATTCCGTGGCTCAATGGTTAGCGCGTTCGGCTGTTAACCAATAGGTTGGTGGTTCGACCCACCCGGGAGCGGTGTTATGGGATCTCAAATGTAACGTAAAAAGACAGAGTTTTTCCACAATACCTGACGAACATTTAATTTTTGGGCTTCCGTGGCGCAATGGTTAGCACGTTCAGCTGTTAACCCAAAGGTTGGTGGTTCTAACCCACCCGGGAGAGGTGTTGTGGGGTCTCAGATGTAGCGTAAAAAGTCAAAACTTTTAAACAATACGTGACAAATATTTAATTTCTGAGCTTCCGTGGCTCAATGGTTAGCGCGTTCGGCTCTTAACCAATAGGTTGGTGGTTCGAGCCCACCCGGGAGCGGTGTTATGGGATCTCAAATGTAACGTAGAAAGTCAGAGTTTTTCCACAATACCTGACGAACATTTAATTTTTGGGCTTCCGTGGCGCAATGGTTAGCGCGTTCAGCTGTTAACCGAAAGGTTGGTGGTTCGAGCCCACCCGGGAGAGGTGTTGTGGGGTCTCAGATGTAGCGTGAAAAGTCATAACTTTTCCACAATACCTGACGACCATTTTTATTTTTGGGCTTCCGTGGCGCAATGGTTAGCACGTTCGGCTGTTAACCGAAAGGTTGGTGGTTCGAGCACACCCGGGAGCGGTGTTGTGTAGTCTCAAAGGTTACGTAAAAAGAAAAGTTTTTCCACAATACCTGACGACCATTTATTTTTTGGGCTTCCTTGGCGCAATGGTTAGCTTGTTCGGCTGTTATCCAATAGGTTGGTGGTTCGAGCCCACCCGGGAGCGGTGTTAAGGGACCTCAAATGTAACGTAAAAAGTCAGAGGTTTTCCACAATACCTGACGAACATTTAATTTCTGAGCTCCCTTGGCTCAATGGTTGTCGCGTTCGGCTGTTAACCAATAGGTTGGTGGTTCGAGCCCACCCGGGAGAGGTGACGTGGGGTCTCAGATGTAGCGTGAAAAGTCATAACTTTTTCACAATACCTGACATCCATTTAATTTCTGAGCTTCCGTGGCTCAATTGTTAGCGCGTTCGGCTGTTAACCAATAGGTTGGTGGTTCGAGCCCACCCGGGAGCGGTGTTATGGGATCTCAAATGTAACGTAAAAAGTCAGAGTTTTTCCACAATACCTGACGAACATTTAATTTTTGGGCTTCCGTGGCGCAATGGTTAGCGCGTTCAGCTGTTAACCGAAAGGTTGGTGGTTCGAGCCCACCCGGGAGAGGTGTTATGGGATCTCGAATGTAACGTAAAAAGTCAGAGTTTTTCCACAATACCTGACGAACATTTAATTTTTGGGCTTCCGTGGCACAATGGTTAGCGCGTTCAGCTGTTAACCGTAAGGTTGGTGTTTCGAGCCCACCCGGGAGAGGTGTTGTTGGGTCTCAGATGTAGCGTGAAAAGTCATAACTTTTCCACAATACATGACAACCATTTAATTTCTGATCTCCGGTGGCAAAATGGTTATCGCGTTCGGCTGTTAACCAATAGTTTGGTGGTTCGAGCCCACCCGGGAGCGGTGTTGTGGGATCTCAAATGTAACGTAAAAAGCCAAAGTTTTTCCACAATACCTGACGACCCTCTAATTTTTGGGCTTCTTTGGCGCAATGGTAAGCGCGTTCGGCTGTTAACCAATAGTTTGGTGGTTAGAGCCCACCCGGGAGAGGTGTAGTGGGGTCTCAGATGTAGCGTGAAAAGTCATAACTTTTCCACAATACCTGACAACCATTTATTTTCTGAGCTTCCGTGGCTCAATGGATAGCGCGTTCGGCTGTTAACCAATAGGTTGGTTGTTCGAGCCCACCCGGGAGCGGTGTAGTGGGGTCTCAGATGTAGCGTGAAAAGTCATAACTTTTCCACAATACGTGACAAACATTTATTTTCTGAGCTTCCGTGGCTCAATGGTTAGCGCGTTCGGCTTGTTAACCAATAAGTTGGTGGTTCGAGCCCACCCGGGAGCGGTGTTATGGGATCTCAAATGTAACGTAAAAAGTCAGAGTTTTTCCACAATACCTGACGAACATTTAATTTTTGGGCTTCCGTGGCACAATGGTTAGCGCGTTCAGCTGTTAACCGAAAGGTTGGTGTTTCGAGCCCACCCGGGAGAGGTGTTGTGGGGTCTCAGATGTAGCGTGAAAAGTCATAACTTTTCCACAATACATGACAACCATTTAATTTCTGATCTCCGGTGGCTCAATGGTTATCGCGTTCGGCTGTTAACCAATAGTTTGGTGGTTCGAGCCCACCCGGGAGCGGTGTTGTGGGATCTCAAATGTAACGTAAAAAGCCAAAGTTTTTCCACAATACCTGACGACCATCTAATTTTTGGGCTTCCGTGGCGCAATGGTAAGCGCGTTCGGCTGTTAACCAATAGGTTGGTGGTTAGAGCCCACCCGGGAGAGGTGTAGTGGGGTCTCAGATGTAGCGTGAAAAGTCATAACTTTTCCACAATACCTGACAACCATTTATTTTCTCAGCTTCCGTGGCTCAATGGTTAGCGCGTTCGGCTGCTAACCAATAGGTTGGTTGTTCGAGCCCACCCGGGAGCGGTGTTATGGGATCTCAAATGTAACGTAGAAAGTCAGAGTTTTTCCACAATACCTGACGAACATTTAATTTTTGGGCTTCCGTGGCGCAATGGTTAGCGCGTTCAGCTGTTAACCGAAAGGTTGGTGGTTCGAGCCCACCCGGGAGAGGTGTTATGGGGTCTCAGATGTAGCGTGAAAAGTCATAACTTTTCCACAATACCTGACGACCATTTTTATTTTTGGGCTTCCGTGGCGCAATGGTTAGCACGTTCGGCTGTTAACCGAAAGGTTGGTGGTTCGAGCCCACCCGGGAGCGGTGTTAAGGGACCTCAAATGTAACGTAAAAAGTCAGAGGTTTTCCACAATACCTGACGAACATTTAATTTCTGAGCTCCCTTGGCTCAATGGTTGTCGCGTTCGGCTGTTAACCAATCGGTTGGTGGTTCGAGCCCACCCGGGAGAGGTGACGTGGGGTCTCAGATGTAGCGTGAAAAGTCATAACTTTTTCACAATACCTGACATCCATTTAATTTCTGAGCTTCCGTGGCTCAATTGTTAGCGCGTTCGGCTGTTAACCAATAGGTTGGTGGTTCGAGCCCACCCGGGAGCGGTGTTATGGGATCTCAAATGTAACGTAAAAAGTCAGAGTTTTTCCACAATACCTGACGAACATTTAATTTTTGGGCTTCCGTGGCGCAATGGTTAGCGCGTTCAGCTGTTAACCGAAAGGTTGGTGGTTCGAGCCCACCCGGGAGAGGTGTTATGGGATCTCGAATGTAACGTAAAAAGTCAGAGTTTTTCCACAATACCTGACGAACATTTAATTTTTGGGCTTCCGTGGCACAATGGTTAGCGCGTTCAGCTGTTAACCGTAAGGTTGGTGTTTCGAGCCCACCCGGGAGAGGTGTTGTTGGGTCTCAGATGTAGCGTGAAAAGTCATAACTTTTCCACAATACATGACAACCATTTAATTTCTGATCTCCGGTGGCAAAATGGTTATCGCGTTCGGCTGTTAACCAATAGTTTGGTGGTTCGAGCCCACCCGGGAGCGGTGTTGTGGGATCTCAAATGTAACGTAAAAAGCCAAAGTTTTTCCACAATACCTGACGACCCTCTAATTTTTGGGCTTCTTTGGCGCAATGGTAAGCGCGTTCGGCTGTTAACCAATAGGTTGGTGGTTAGAGCCCACCCGGGAGAGGTGTAGTGGGGTCTCAGATGTAGCGTGAAAAGTCATAACTTTTCCACAATACCTGACAACCATTTATTTTCTGAGCTTCCGTGGCTCAATGGATAGCGCGTTCGGCTGTTAACCAATAGGTTGGTTGTTCGAGCCCACCCGGGAGCGGTGTAGTGGGGTCTCAGATGTAGCGTGAAAAGTCATAACTTTTCCACAATACGTGACAAACATTTATTTTCTGAGCTTCCGTGGCTCAATGGTTAGCGCGTTCGGCTTGTTAACCAATAAGTTGGTGGTTCGAGCCCACCCGGGAGCGGTGTTATGGGATCTCAAATGTAACGTAAAAAGTCAGAGTTTTTCCACAATACCTGACGAACATTTAATTTTTGGGCTTCCGTGGCACAATGGTTAGCGCGTTCAGCTGTTAACCGAAAGGTTGGTGTTTCGAGCCCACCCGGGAGAGGTGTTGTGGGGTCTCAGATGTAGCGTGAAAAGTCATAACTTTTCCACAATACATGACAACCATTTAATTTCTGATCTCCGGTGGCTCAATGGTTATCGCGTTCGGCTGTTAACCAATAGTTTGGTGGTTCGAGCCCACCCGGGAGCGGTGTTGTGGGATCTCAAATGTAACGTAAAAAGCCAAAGTTTTTCCACAATACCTGACGACCATCTAATTTTTGGGCTTCCGTGGCGCAATGGTAAGCGCGTTCGGCTGTTAACCAATAGGTTGGTGGTTAGAGCCCACCTGGGAGAGGTGTAGTGGGGTCTCAGATGTAGCGTGAAAAGTCATAACTTTTCCACAATACCTGACAACCATTTATTTTCTCAGCTTCCGTGGCTCAATGGTTAGCGCGTTCGGCTGCTAACCAATAGGTTGGTTGTTCGAGCCCACCCGGGAGCGGTGTTATGGGATCTCAAATGTAACGTAGAAAGTCAGAGTTTTTCCACAATACCTGACGAACATTTAATTTTTGGGCTTCCGTGGCGCAATGGTTAGCGCGTTCAGCTGTTAACCGAAAGGTTGGTGGTTCGAGCCCACCCGGGAGAGGTGTTATGGGGTCTCAGATGTAGCGTGAAAAGTCATAACTTTTCCACAATACCTGACGACCATTTTTATTTTTGGGCTTCCGTGGCGCAATGGTTAGCACGTTCGGCTGTTAACCGAAAGGTTGGTGGTTCGAGCCCACCCGGGAGCGGTGTTAAGGGACCTCAAATGTAACGTAAAAAGTCAGAGGTTTTCCACAATACCTGACGAACATTTAATTTCTGAGCTCCCTTGGCTCAATGGTTGTCGCGTTCGGCTGTTAACCAATAGGTTGGTGGTTCGAGCCCACCCGGGAGAGGTGACGTGGGGTCTCAGATGTAGCGTGAAAAGTCATAACTTTTTCACAATACCTGACATCCATTTAATTTCTGAGCTTCCGTGGCTCAATTGTTAGCGCGTTCGGCTGTTAACCAATAGGTTGGTGGTTCGAGCCCACCCGGGAGCGGTGTTATGGGATCTCAAATGTAACGTAAAAAGTCAGAGTATTTCCACAATACCTGACGAACATTTAATTTTTGGGCTTCCGTGGCGCAATGGTTAGCGCGTTCAGCTGTTAACCGAAAGGTTGGTGGTTCGAGCCCACCCGGGAGAGGTGTTATGGGATCTCGAATGTAACGTAAAAAGTCAGAGTTTTTCCACAATACCTGACGAACATTTAATTTTTGGGCTTCCGTGGCACAATGGTTAGCGCGTTCAGCTGTTAACCGTAAGGTTGGTGTTTCGAGCCCACCCGGGAGAGGTGTTGTTGGGTCTCAGATGTAGCGTGAAAAGTCATAACTTTTCCACAATACATGACAACCATTTAATTTCTGATCTCCGGTGGCAAAATGGTTATCGCGTTCGGCTGTTAACCAATAGTTTGGTGGTTCGAGCCCACCCGGGAGCGGTGTTGTGGGATCTCAAATGTAACGTAAAAAGCCAAAGTTTTTCCACAATACCTGACGACCCTCTAATTTTTGGGCTTCTTTGGCGCAATGGTAAGCGCGTTCGGCTGTTAACCAATAGGTTGGTGGTTAGAGCCCACCCGGGAGAGGTGTAGTGGGGTCTCAGATGTAGCGTGAAAAGTCATAACTTTTCCACAATACCTGACAACCATTTATTTTCTGAGCTTCCGTGGCTCAATGGTTAGCGCGTTCGGCTGTTAACCAATAGGTTGGTTGTTCGAGCCCACCCGGGAGCGGTGTAGTGGGGTCTCAGATGTAGCGTGAAAAGTCATAACTTTTCCACAATACGTGACAAACATTTATTTTCTGAGCTTCCGTGGCTCAATGGTTAGCGCGTTCGGCTTGTTAACCAATAAGTTGGTGGTTCGAGCCCACCCGGGAGCGGTGTTATGGGATCTCAAATGTAACGTAAAAAGTCAGAGTTTTTCCACAATACCTGACGAACATTTAATTTTTGGGCTTCCGTGGCACAATGGTTAGCGCGTTCAGCTGTTAACCGAAAGGTTGGTGTTTCGAGCCCACCCGGGAGAGGTGTTGTGGGGTCTCAGATGTAGCGTGAAAAGTCATAACTTTTCCACAATACATGACAACCATTTAATTTCTGATCTCCGGTGGCTCAATGGTTATCGCGTTCGGCTGTTAACCAATAGTTTGGTGGTTCGAGCCCACCCGGGAGCGGTGTTGTGGGATCTCAAATGTAACGTAAAAAGCCAAAGTTTTTCCACAATACCTGACGACCATCTAATTTTTGGGCTTCCGTGGCGCAATGGTAAGCGCGTTCGGCTGTTAACCAATAGGTTGGTGGTTAGAGCCCACCCGGGAGAGGTGTAGTGGGGTCTCAGATGTAGCGTGAAAAGTCATAACTTTTCCACAATACCTGACAACCATTTATTTTCTCAGCTTCCGTGGCTCAATGGTTAGCGCGTTCGGCTGCTAACCAATAGGTTGGTTGTTCGAGCCCACCCGGGAGCGGTGTTATGGGATCTCAAATGTAACGTAGAAAGTCAGAGTTTTTCCACAATACCTGACGAACATTTAATTTTTGGGCTTCCGTGGCGCAATGGTTAGCGCGTTCAGCTGTTAACCGAAAGGTTGGTGGTTCGAGCCCACCCGGGAGAGGTGTTATGGGGTCTCAGATGTAGCGTGAAAAGTCATAACTTTTCCACAATACCTGACGACCATTTTTATTTTTGGGCTTCCGTGGCGCAATGGTTAGCACGTTCGGCTGTTAACCGAAAGGTTGGTGGTTCGAGCCCACCCGGGAGCGGTGTTAAGGGACCTCAAATGTAACGTAAAAAGTCAGAGGTTTTCCACAATACCTGACGAACATTTAATTTCTGATCTCCCTTGGCTCAATGGTTGTCGCGTTCGGCTGTTAACCAATAGGTTGGTGGTTCGAGCCCACCCGGGAGAGGTGACGTGGGGTCTCAGATGTAGCGTGAAAAGTCATAACTTTTTCACAATACCTGACATCCATTTAATTTCTGAGCTTCCGTGGCTCAATTGTTAGCGCGTTCGGCTGTTAACCAATAGGTTGGTGGTTCGAGCCCACCCGGGAGCGGTGTTATGGGATCTCAAATGTAACGTAAAAAGTCAGAGTTTTTCCACAATACCTGACGAACATTTAATTTTTGGGCTTCCGTGGCGCAATGGTTAGCGCGTTCAGCTGTTAACCGAAAGGTTGGTGGTTCGAGCCCACCCGGGAGAGGTGTTATGGGATCTCGAATGTAACGTAAAAAGTCAGAGTTTTTCCACAATACCTGACGAACATTTAATTTTTGGGCTTCCGTGGCACAATGGTTAGCGCGTTCAGCTGTTAACCGTAAGGTTGGTGTTTCGAGCCCACCCGGGAGAGGTGTTGTTGGGTCTCAGATGTAGCGTGAAAAGTCATAACTTTTCCACAATACATGACAACCATTTAATTTCTGATCTCCGGTGGCAAAATGGTTATCGCGTTCGGCTGTTAACCAATAGTTTGGTGGTTCGAGCCCACCCGGGAGCGGTGTTGTGGGATCTCAAATGTAACGTAAAAAGCCAAAGTTTTTCCACAATACCTGACGACCCTCTAATTTTTGGGCTTCTTTGGCGCAATGGTAAGCGCGTTCGGCTGTTAACCAATAGGTTGGTGGTTAGAGCCCACCCGGGAGAGGTGTAGTGGGGTCTCAGATGTAGCGTGAAAAGTCATAACTTTTCCACAATACCTGACAACCATTTATTTTCTGAGCTTCCGTGGCTCAATGGTTAGCGCGTTCGGCTGTTAACCAATAGGTTGGTTGTTCGAGCCCACGCGGGAGCGGTGTAGTGGGGTCTCAGATGTAGCGTGAAAAGTCATAACTTTTCCACAATACGTGACAAACATTTATTTTCTGAGCTTCCGTGGCTCAATGGTTAGCGCGTTCGGCTTGTTAACCAATAAGTTGGTGGTTCGAGCCCACCCGGGAGCGGTGATATGGGATCTCAAATGTAACGTAAAAAGTCAGAGTTTTTCCACAATACCTGACGAACATTTAATTTTTGGGCTTCCGTGGCACAATGGTTAGCGCGTTCAGCTGTTAACCGAAAGGTTGGTGTTTCGAGCCCACCCGGGAGAGGTGTTGTGGGGTCTCAGATGTAGCGTGAAAAGTCATAACTTTTCCACAATACATGACAACCATTTAATTTCTGATCTCCGGTGGCTCAATGGTTATCGCGTTCGGCTGTTAACCAATAGTTTGGTGGTTCGAGCCCACCCGGGAGCGGTGTTGTGGGATCTCAAATGTAACGTAAAAAGCCAAAGTTTTTCCACAATACCTGACGACCATCTAATTTTTGGGCTTCCGTGGCGCAATGGTAAGCGCGTTCGGCTGTTAACCAATAGGTTGGTGGTTAGAGCCCACCCGGGAGAGGTGTAGTGGGGTCTCAGATGTAGCGTGAAAAGTCATAACTTTTCCACAATACCTGACAACCATTTATTTTCTCAGCTTCCGTGGCTCAATGGTTAGCGCGTTCGGCTGCTAACCAATAGGTTGGTTGTTCGAGCCCACCCGGGAGCGGTGTTATGGGATCTCAAATGTAACGTAGAAAGTCAGAGTTTTTCCACAATACCTGACGAACATTTAATTTTTGGGCTTCCGTGGCGCAATGGTTAGCGCGTTCAGCTGTTAACCGAAAGGTTGGTGGTTCGAGCCCACCCGGGAGAGGTGTTATGGGGTCTCAGATGTAGCGTGAAAAGTCATAACTTTTCCACAATACCTGACGACCATTTTTATTTTTGGGCTTCCGTGGCGCAATGGTTAGCACGTTCGGCTGTTAACCGAAAGGTTGGTGGTTCGAGCCCACCCGGGAGCGGTGTTAAGGGACCTCAAATGTAACGTAAAAAGTCAGAGGTTTTCCACAATACCTGACGAACATTTAATTTCTGATCTCCCTTGGCTCAATGGTTGTCGCGTTCGGCTGTTAACCAATAGGTTGGTGGTTCGAGCCCACCCGGGAGAGGTGACGTGGGGTCTCAGATGTAGCGTGAAAAGTCATAACTTTTTCACAATACCTGACATCCATTTAATTTCTGAGCTTCCGTGGCTCAATTGTTAGCGCGTTCGGCTGTTAACCAATAGGTTGGTGGTTCGAGCCCACCCGGGAGCGGTGTTATGGGATCTCAAATGTAACGTAAAAAGTCAGAGTTTTTCCACAATACCTGACGAACATTTAATTTTTGGGCTTCCGTGGCGCAATGGTTAGCGCGTTCAGCTGTTAACCGAAAGGTTGGTGGTTCGAGCCCACCCGGGAGAGGTGTTATGGGATCTCGAATGTAACGTAAAAAGTCAGAGTTTTTCCACAATACCTGACGAACATTTAATTTTTGGGCTTCCGTGGCACAATGGTTAGCGCGTTCAGCTGTTAACCGTAAGGTTGGTGTTTCGAGCCCACCCGGGAGAGGTGTTGTTGGGTCTCAGATGTAGCGTGAAAAGTCATAACTTTTCCACAATACGTGACAACCATTTAATTTCTGAGCTTCCGTGGCTCAATAGTTAGCGCGTTCGGCTGTTAACCAATAGGTTCGTGGTTCGAGCCTACCCGGGAGCGGTGTTAAGGGATCTTAAATGTAACGTAAAAAGTCAGAGTTTTTCCATAATACCTGACGAACATTTAATTTTTGGGCTTCCGTGAAGCAATGGTTAGCGCGTTCGGTTGTTAACCGAAAGGTTGGTGGTTCGAGCGCACCCAGGAGCGGTGTTGTGTAGTCTCAAATGTAACGTAAAAAGAAAAGTTTTCCACAATACCTGACGAACATTTAATTTTTGGGCTTCCGTGGCGCAATGGTTAGCGCGTTCAGCTGTTAACCAATAGGTTCGTGGTTCGAGCCTACCCGGGAGCGGTGTTAAGGGATCTTAAATGAAACGTAAAAAGTCAGAGTTTTTCCACAATACCTGACGAACATTTAATTTTTGGGCTTCCGTGAAGCAATGGTTAGTGCGTTCAGCTGTTAACCGAAAGGTTGGTGGTTCGAGCCCACCCGGGAGAGGTGTTGTGGGGTCTCAGATGTAGCGTAAAAAGTCAAAACTTTTCCACAATACGTGACAACCATTACATTTCTAAGCTTGCGTGGCTAAATGTTTAGCGCGTTCGGCTGTTAACCAATAGGTTGGTGGTTCGAGCCCACCCGGGAGCGGTGTTGTGTAGTCTCAAATGTAACGTAAAAAGAAAAGTTTTTCCACAATACCTGACGAACATTTAATTTTTGGGCTTCCGTGGCGCAATGGTTAGCGCGTTCAGCTGTTATCCAAAAGGTTGGTGGTTCGAGCCCACCCGGGAGAGGTGACGTGGGGTCTCAGATGTAGCGTGAAAACTCATAACTTTTCCACAATACCTGACAACCATTTAATTTCTGAGCTTCCGTGGCTCAATGGTTAGCGCGTTCGGCTGTTAACCAATAGGTTGGTGGTTCGAGCCCACCCGGGAGCGGTGTTAAGGGACCTCAAATGTAACGTAAAAAGTCAGAGTTTTTCCACAATACCTGACGAACATTTAATTTTTGGGCTTCCGTGGTGCAATGGTTAGCGCGTTCAGCTGTTAACCGAAAGGTTGGTGGTTCGAGCCCACCCGGGAGAGGTGACGTGGGGTCTCAGATGTAGCGTAAAAAGTCAAAACTTTTCCACAATACGTGACAACCATTTAATTTCTGAGCTTCCGTGGCTCAATGGTTAGCGCGTTCGGCTGTTAACCAATAGGTTGGTGGTTCGAGCCCACCCGGGAGAGGTGACGTGGGGTCTCAGATGTAGCGTGAAAAGTCATAACTTTTCCCCTATACGTGACAACCATTTAATTTCTGAGCTCCCGTGGCTCAATGGTTGTCGCGTTCGGCTGTTAACCAATAGGTTGGTGGTTCGAGCCCACCCGGGAGAGGTGACGTGGGGTCTCAGATGTAGCGTAAAAAGTCAAAACTTTTCCACAATACGTGACAACCATTTAATTTCTGAGCTTCCGTGGCTCAATAGTTAGCGCGATCGGCTGTTAACCAATAGGTTCGTGGTTCGAGCCTACCCGGGAGCGGTGTTAAGGGATCTTAAATGTAACGTAAAAAGTCAGAGTTTTTCCACAATACCTGACGAACATTTAATTTTTGGGCTTCCGTGAAGCAATGGTTAGCGCGTTCGGTTGTTAACCGAAAGGTTGGTGGTTCGAGCGCACCCGGGAGCGGTGTTGTGTAGTCTCAAATGTAACGTAAAAAGAAAAGTTTTCCACAATACCTGACGAACATTTAATTTTTGGGCTTCCGTGGCGCAATGGTTAGCGCGTTCAGCTGTTAACCGAAAGGTTGGTGGTTCGAGCCCACCCGGGAGAGGTGTTGTGGGGTCTCAGATGTAGCGTGAAAAGTCATAACTTTTCCACAATACCTGACAACCATTTAATTTCTGAGCTTCCGTGGCTCAATGGTTAGCGCGTTCGGCTGTTAACCAATAGGTTGGTTGTTCAAGCCCACCCGGGAGCGGTGTTAAGGGATCTCAAATGTAACGTAAAAAGTCAGAGTTTTTCCACAATACCTGACGAATATTTAATTGTTGGGCTTCCGTGGCGCAATGGTTAGCGCGTTCGGTTGTTAACCGAAAGTTTGGTGGTTCGAGCGCACCCTGGAGCGGTGTTGTGTAGTCTCAAATGTAACGTAAAAAGAAATGTTTTTCCACAATACCTGACGAACATTTAATTTTTGGGCTTCCGTGGCGCAATGGTTAGCGCGTTCAGCTGTTAACCGAAAGGTTGGTGGTTCGAGCCCACCCGGGAGAGGTGACGTGGGGTCTCAGATGTAGCGTAAAAAGTCAAAACTTTTCCACAATACGTGACAACCATTTAATTTCTGAGCTTCCGTGGCTCAATGGTTAGCGCGTTCGGCTGTTAACCAATAGGTTGGTGGTTCGAGCCCACCCGGGAGAGGTGACGTGGGGTCTCAGATGTAGCGTGAAAAGTCATAACTTTTCCCCTATACGTGACAACCATTTAATTTCTGAGCTCCCGTGGCTCAATGGTTGTCGCGTTCGGCTGTTAACCAATAGGTTGGTGGTTCGAGCCCACCCGGGAGAGGTGACGTGGGGTCTCAGATGTAGCGTAAAAAGTCAAAACTTTTCCACAATACGTGACAACCATTTAATTTCTGAGCTTCCGTGGCTCAATGGTTAGCGCGTTCGGCTGTTAACCAATAGGTTGGTGGTTCGAGCCCACCCGGGAGAGGTGACGTGGGGTCTCAGATGTAGCGTGAAAAGTCCTAACTTTTCCCCTATACGTGACAACCATTTAATTTCTGAGCTCCCGTGGCTCAATGGTTGTCGCGTTCGGCTGTTAACCAATAGGTTGGTGGTTCGAGCCCACCCGGGAGAGGTGACGTGGGGTCTCAGATGTAGCGTAAAAAGTCAAAACTTTTCCACAATACGTGACAACCATTTAATTTCTGAGCTTCCGTGGCTCAATAGTTAGCGCGATCGGCTGTTAACCAATAGGTTCGTGGTTCGAGCCTACCCGGGAGCGGTGTTAAGGGATCTTAAATGTAACGTAAAAAGTCAGAGTTTTTCCACAATACCTGACGAACATTTAATTTTTGGGCTTCCGTGAAGCAATGGTTTGCGCGTTCGGTTGTTAACCGAAAGGTTGGTGGTTCGAGCGCACCCGGGAGCGGTGTTGTGTAGTCTCAAATGTAACGTAAAAAGAAAAGTTTTCCACAATACCTGACGAACATTTAATTTTTGGGCTTCCGTGGCGCAATGGTTAGCGCGTTCAGCTGTTAACCGAAAGGTTGGTGGTTCGAGCCCACCCGGGAGAGGTGTTGTGGGGTCTCAGATGTACCGTGAAAATCATAACTTTTCCACAATACCTGACAACCATTTAATTTCTGAGCTTCCGTGGCTCAATGGTTAGCGCGTTCGGCTGTTAACCAACAGGTTGGTTGTTCAAGCCCACCCGGGAGCGGTGTTAAGGGATCTTAAATGAAACGTAAAAAGTCAGAGTTTTTCCACAATACCTGACGAACATTTAATTTTTGGGCTTCCGTGGCGCAATGGTTAGCGCGTTCAGCTGTTAACCAAAAGGTTGGTGGTTCGAGCCCACCCGGGAGAGGTGTTGTGGGGTCTCAGATGTACCGTGAAAATCATAACTTTTCCACAATACCTGACAACCATTTAATTTCTGAGCTTCCGTGGCTCAATGGTTAGCGCGTTCGGCTGTTAACCAATAGGTTGGTGGTTCGAGCCCACCCGGGAGCGGTGTTAAGGGACCTCAAATGTAACGTAAAAAGTCAGGGTTTTTCCACAATACCTGACGAACATTTAATTTTTGGGCTTCCGAGGCGCAATGGTTAGCGCGTTCAGCTGTTAACCGAAAGGTTGGTGGTTCGAGCCCACCCGGGAGAGGTGACTTGGTGTCTCAGATGTAGCGTAAAAAGTCAAAACTTTTCCACAATACGTGACAACCATTTAATTTCTGAGCTTCCGTGGCTCAATGGTTAGCGCGTTCGTATGTTAACCAATAGGTTGGTGGTTCGAGCCCACCCGGGAGAGGTGACGTGGGGTCTCAGATGTAGCGTGAAAAGTCATAACTTTTCCCCTATACGTGACAACCATTTAATTTCTGAGCTCCCGTGGCTCAATGGTTGTCGCGTTCGGCTGTTAACCAATAGGTTGGTGGTTCGAGCCCACCCGGGAGAGGTGACGTGGGGTCTCAGATGTAGCGTAAAAAGTCAAAACTTTTCTACAATACGTGACAACCATTTAATTTCTGAGCTTCCGTGGCTCAATTGTTAGCGCGTTCGGCTGTTAACCAATAGGTTCGTGGTTCGAGCCTACCCGGGAGCGGTGTTAAGGGATCTTAAATGTAACGTAAAAAGTCAGAGTTTTTCCATAATACCTGACGAACATTTAATTTTTGGGCTTCCGTGAAGCAATGGTTAGCGCGTTCGGTTGTTAACCGAAAGGTTGGTGGTTCGAGCGCACCCAGGAGCGGTGTTGTGTAGTCTCAAATGTAACGTAAAAAGAAAAGTTTTCCACAATACCTGACGAACATTTAATTTTTGGGCTTCCGTGGCGCAATGGTTAGCGCGTTCAGCTGTTAACCAATAGGTTCGTGGTTCGAGCCTACCCGGGAGCGGTGTTAAGGGATCTTAAATGAAACGTAAAAAGTCAGAGTTTTTCCACAATACCTGACGAACATTTAATTTTTGGGCTTCCGTGAAGCAATGGTTAGTGCGTTCAGCTGTTAACCGAAAGGTTGGTGGTTCGAGCCCACCCGGGAGAGGTGTTGTGGGGTCTCAGATGTAGCGTAAAAAGTCAAAACTTTTCCACAATACGTGACAACCATTACATTTCTAAGCTTGCGTGGCTAAATGTTTAGCGCGTTCGGCTGTTAACCAATAGGTTGGTGGTTCGAGCCCACCCGGGAGCGGTGTTGTGTAGTCTCAAATGTAACGTAAAAAGAAAAGTTTTTCCACAATACCTGACGAACATTTAATTTTTGGGCTTCCGTGGCGCAATGGTTAGCGCGTTCAGCTGTTAACCAAAAGGTTGGTGGTTCGAGCCCACCCGGGAGAGGTGACGTGGGGTCTCAGATGTAGCGTGAAAACTCTTAACTTTTCCACAATACCTGACAACCATTTAATTTCTGAGCTTCCGTGGCTCAATGGTTAGCGCGTTCGGCTGTTAACCAATAGGTTGGTGGTTCGAGCCCACCCGGGAGCGGTGTTAAGGGACCTCAAATGTAACGTAAAAAGTCAGAGTTTTTCCACAATACCTGACGAACATTTAATTTTTGGGCTTCCGTGGTGCAATGGTTAGCGCGTTCAGCTGTTAACCGAAAGGTTGGTGGTTCGAGCCCACCCGGGAGAGGTGACGTGGGGTCTCAGATGTAGCGTAAAAAGTCAAAACTTTTCCACAATACGTGACAACCATTTAATTTCTGAGCTTCCGTGGCTCAATGGTTAGCGCGTTCGGCTGTTAACCAATAGGTTGGTGGTTCGAGCCCACCCGGGAGAGGTGACGTGGGGTCTCAGATGTAGCGTGAAAAGTCATAACTTTTCCCCTATACGTGACAACCATTTAATTTCTGAGCTCCCGTGGCTCAATGGTTGTCGCGTTCGGCTGTTAACCAATAGGTTGGTGGTTCGAGCCCACCCGGGAGAGGTGACGTGGGGTCTCAGATGTAGCGTAAAAAGTCAAAACTTTTCCACAATACGTGACAACCATTTAATTTCTGAGCTTCCGTGGCTCAATAGTTAGCGCGATCGGCTGTTAACCAATAGGTTCGTGGTTCGAGCCTACCCGGGAGCGGTGTTAAGGGATCTTAAATGTAACGTAAAAAGTCAGAGTTTTTCCACAATACCTGACGAACATTTAATTTTTGGGCTTCCGTGAAGCAATGGTTAGCGCGTTCGGTTGTTAACCGAAAGGTTGGTGGTTCGAGCGCACCCGGGAGCGGTGTTGTGTAGTCTCAAATGTAACGTAAAAAGAAAAGTTTTCCACAATACCTGACGAACATTTAATTTTTGGGCTTCCGTGGCGCAATGGTTAGCGCGTTCAGCTGTTAACCGAAAGGTTGGTGGTTCGAGCCCACCCGGGAGAGGTGTTGTGGGGTCTCAGATGTAGCGTGAAAAGTCATAACTTTTCCACAATACCTGACAACCATTTAATTTCTGAGCTTCCGTGGCTCAATGGTTAGCGCGTTCGGCTGTTAACCAACAGGTTGGTTGTTCAAGCCCACCCGGGAGCGGTGTTAAGGGATCTCAAATGTAACGTAAAAAGTCAGAGTTTTTCCACAATACCTGACGAATATTTAATTGTTGGGCTTCCGTGGCGCAATGGTTAGCGCGTTCGGTTGTTAACCGAAAGTTTGGTGGTTCGAGCGCACCCTGGAGCGGTGTTGTGTAGTCTCAAATGTAACGTAAAAAGAAAAGTTTTTCCACAATACCTGACGAACATTTAATTTTTGGGCTTCCGTGGCGCAATGGTTAGCGCGTTCAGCTGTTAACCAAAAGGTTGGTGGTTCGAGCCAACCCGGGAGAGGTGACGTGGGTCTCAGATGTAGCGTGAAAAGTCATAACTTTTCCACAATACCTGACAACCATTTAATTTCTGAGCTTCCGTGGCTCAATGGTTAGCGCGTTCGGCTGTTAACCAATAGGTTGGTGGTTCGAGCCCACCCGGGAGCGGTGTTAAGGGACCTCAAATGTAACGTAAAAAGTCAGAGTTTTTCCACAATACCTGACGAACATTTAATTTTTGGGCTTCCGTGGCGCAATGGTTAGCGCGTTCAGCTGTTAACCGAAAGGTTGGTGGTTCGAGCCCACCCGGGAGAGGTGACGTGGGGTCTCAGATGTAGCGTAAAAAGTCAAAACTTTTCCACAATACGTGACAACCATTTAATTTCTGAGCTTCCGTGGCTCAATGGTTAGCGCGTTCGGCTGTTAACCAATAGGTTGGTGGTTCGAGCCCACCCGGGAGAGGTGACGTGGGGTCTCAGATGTAGCGTGAAAAGTCATAACTTTTCCCCTATACGTGACAACCATTTAATTTCTGAGCTCCCGTGGCTCAATGGTTGTCGCGTTCGGCTGTTAACCAATAGGTTGGTGGTTCGAGCCCACCCGGGAGAGGTGACGTGGGGTCTCAGATGTAGAGTAAAAAGTCAAAACTTTTCCACAATACGTGACAACCATTTAATTTCTGAGCTTCCGTGGCTCAATGGTTAGCGCGTTCGGCTGTTAACCAATAGGTTGGTGGTTCGAGCGCACCCGGGAGCGGTGTTGTGCAGTCTCAAATGTAACGTAAAAAGAAAAGTTTTTCCACAATACCTGACGAACATTTAATTTTTGGGCTTCCGTGGCGCAATGGTTAGCGCGTTCAGCTGTTAACCAAAAGGTTGGTGGTTCGAGCCAACCCGGGAGAGGTGACGTGGGTCTCAGATGTAGCGTGAAAAGTCATAACTTTTCCACAATACCTGACAACCATTTAATTTCTGAGCTTCCGTGGCTCAATGGTTAGCGCGTTCGGCTGTTAACCAATAGGTTGGTGGTTCGAGCCCACCCGGGAGCGGTGTTAAGGGACCTCAAATGTAACGTAAAAAGTCAGAGTTTTTCCACAATACCTGACGAACATTTAATTTTTGGGCTTCCGTGGCGCAATGGTTAGCGCGTTTAGCTGTTAACCGAAAGGTTGGTGGTTCGAGCCCACCCGGGAGAGGTGACGTGGGGTCTCAGATGTAGCGTAAAAAGTCAAAACTTTTCCACAATACGTGACAACCATTTAATTTCTGAGCTTCCGTGGCTCAATGGTTAGCGCGTTCGGCTGTTAACCAATAGGTTGGTGGTTCGAGCCCACCCGGGAGAGGTGACGTGGGGTCTCAGATGTAGCGTGAAAAGTCATAACTTTTCCCCTATACGTGACAACCATTTAATTTCTGAGCTCCCGTGGCTCAATGGTTGTCGCGTTCGGCTGTTAACCAATAGGTTGGTGGTTCGAGCCCACCCGGGAGAGGTGACGTGGGGTCTCAGATGTAGCGTAAAAAGTCAAAACTTTTCCACAATACGTGACAACCATTTAATTTCTGAGCTTCCGTGGCTCAATGGTTAGCGCGTTCGGCTGTTAACCAATAGGTTGGTGGTTCGAGCCCACCCGGGAGAGGTGACGTGGGGTCTCAGATGTAGCGTGAAAAGTCATAACTTTTCCCCTATACGTGACAACCATTTAATTTCTGAGCTCCCGTGGCTCAATGATTGTCGCGTTCGGCTGTTAACCAATAGGTTGGTGGTTCGAGCCCACCCGGGAGAGGTGACGTGGGGTCTCAGATGTAGCGTAAAAAGTCAAAACTTTTCCACAATACGTGACAACCATTTAATTTCTGAGCTTCCGTGGCTCAATAGTTAGCGCGATCGGCTGTTAACCAATAGGTTCGTGGTTCGAGCCTACCCGGGAGCGGTGTTAAGGGATCTTAAATGTAACGTAAAAAGTCAGAGTTTTTCCACAATACCTGACGAACATTTAATTTTTGGGCTTCCGTGAAGCAATGGTTAGCGCGTTCGGTTGTTAACCGAAAGGTTGGTGGTTCGAGCGCACCCGGGAGCGGTGTTGTGTAGTCTCAAATGTAACGTAAAAAGAAAAGTTTTCCACAATACCTGACGAACATTTAATTTTTGGGCTTCCGTGGCGCAATGGTTAGCGCGTTCAGCTGTTAACCGAAAGGTTGGTGGTTCGAGCCCACCCGGGAGAGGTGTTGTGGGGTCTCAGATGTAGCGTGAAAATCATAACTTTTCCACAATACCTGACAACCATTTAATTTCTGAGCTTCCGTGGCTCAATGGTTAGCGCGTTCGGCTGTTAACCAACAGGTTGGTTGTTCAAGCCCACCCGGGAGCGGTGTTAAGGGATCTCAAATGTAACGTAAAAAGTCAGAGTTTTTCCACAATACCTGACGAACATTTAATTTTTGGGCTTCCGTGACGCAATGGTTAGCGCGTTCAGCTGTTAACCGAAAGGTTGGTGGTTCGAGCCCACCCGGGAGAGGTGTTGTGGGGTCTCAGATGTAGCGTAAAAAGTCAAAACTTTTCCACAATACGTGACAAACATTTAATTTCTAAGCTTGCGTGGCTAAATGTTTAGCGCGTTCGGCTGTTAACCAATAGGTTGGTGGTTCGAGCCCACCCGGGAGCGGTGTTAAGGGACCTCAAATGTAACGTAAAAAGTCAGAGTTTTTCCACAATACCTGACGAACATTTAATTTTTGGGCTTCCGTGGCGCAATGGTTAGCGCGTTCAGCTGTTATCCGAAAGGTTGGTGGTTCGAGCCCACCCGGGAGAGGTGTTATGGGATCTCGAATGTAACGTAAAAAGTCAGAGTTTTTCCACAATACCTGACGAACATTTAATTTTTGGGCTTCCGTGGCACAATGGTTAGCGCGTTCAGCTGTTAACCGAAAGGTTGGTGTTTCGAGCCCACCCGGGAGAGGTGTTGTGGGGTCTCAGATGTAGCGTGAAAAGTCATAACTTTTCCACAATACATGACAACCATTTAATTTCTGATCTCTGGTGGCTCAATGGTTATCGCGTTCGGCTGTTAACCAATAGTTTGGTGGTTCGAGCCCACCCGGGAGCGGTGTTGTGGGATTTCAAATGTAACGTAAAAAGCCAAAGTTTTTCCACAATACCTGACGACCATCTAATTTTTGGGCTTCCGTGGCGCAATGGTAAGCGCGTTCGGCTGTTAACCAATAGGTTGGTGGTTAGAGCCCACCCGGGAGAGGTGTAGTGGGGTCTCAGATGTAGCGTGAAAAGTCATAACTTTTCCACAATACCTGACAACCATTTATTTTCTGAGCTTCCGTGGCTCAATGGTTAGCGCGTTCGGCTGTTAACCAATAGGTTGGTTGTTCAAGCCCACCCGGGAGCGGTGTTATGGGATCTCAAATGTAACGTAGAAAGTCAGTGTTTTTCCACAATACCTGACGAACATTTAAATTTTGGGCTTCCGTGGCGCAATGGTTAGCGCGTTCAGCTGTTAACCGAAAGGTTGGTGGTTCGAGCCCACCCGGGAGAGGTGTTGTGGGGTCTCAGATGTAGCGTGAAAAGTCATAACTTTTCCACAATACCTGACGACCATTTTTATTTTTGGGCTTCCGTGGCGCAATGGTTAGCACGTTCGGCTGTTAACCGAAAGGTTGGTGGTTCGAGCCCACCCGGGAGCGGTGTTGTGTAGTCTCAAAGGTTACGTAAAAAGAAAAGTTTTTCCACAATACCCGACGACCATTTATTTTTTGGGCTTCCTTGGCGCAATGGTTAGCTTGTTCGGCTGTTAACCGAAAGGTTGGTGGTTCGAGCCCACCCGAGAGAGGTGTTGTGGGGTCTCAGATGTAGCGTAAAAAGTCAAAACTTTTCCACAATACGTGACAAACATTTATTTTCTGAGCTTCCGTGGCTCAATGGTTAGCGCGTTCGGCTGTAAACCAATAAGTTGGTGGTTCGAGCCCACCCGGGAGCGGTGTTATGGGATCTCAAATGTAACGTAAAAAGTCAGAGTTTTTCCACAATACCTGACGAACATATAATTTTTGGGCTTCCGTGGCGCAATGGTTAGCGCGTTCAGCTGTTAACCGAAAGGTTGGTGGTTCGAGCCCACCCGGGAGAGGTGTTGTTGGGTCTCAGATGTAGCGTTTAAAGTCATAACTTTTCCACAATACCTGACAACCATTTAATTTCTGAGCTTCCGTGGCTCAATGGTTAGCGCGTTCGGCTGTAAACCAATAGGTTGGTGGTTCGAGCCCACCCGGGAGAGGTGTTGTGGGGTCTCAGATGTAGCGTAAAAAGTCAAAACTTTTCCACAATACGTGACAACCATTAAATTTCTAAGCTTGCGTGGCTAAATGTTTAGCGCGTTCGGCTGTTAACCAATAGGTTGGTGGTTCGAGCCCACCCGGGAGCGGTGTTAAGGGATCTTAAATGTAACGTAAAAAGTCAGAGTTTTTCCACAATACCTGACGAACATTTAATTTTTGGGCTTCCGTGGCGCAATGGTTAGCGCGTTCAGCTGTTAACCGAAAGGTTGGTGGTTCGAGCCCACCCGGGAGAGGTGACGTGGGGTCTCAGATGTAGCGTAAAAAGTCAAAACTTTTCCACAATACGTGACAACCATTTAATTTCTGAGCTTCCGTGGCTCAATGGTTAGCGCGTTCGGCTGTTAACCAATAGGTTGGTGGTTCGAGCCCACCCGGGAGAGGTGACGTGGGGTCTCAGATGTAGCGTGAAAAGTCATAACTTTTCCACAATACCTGACAACCATGTAATTTCTGAGCTTCCGTGGCTCAATGGTTAGCGCGTTCGGCTGTTAACCAATAGGTTGGTGGTTCGAGCCCACCCGGGAGCGGTGTTAAGGGACCTCAAATGTAACGTAAAAAGTCAGAGTTTTTCCACAATACCTGACGAACATTTGATTTTTGGGCTTCCGTGGCGCAATGGTTAGCGCGTTCAGCTGTTAACCGAAAGGTTGGTGGTTCGAGCCCACCCGGGAGAGGTGATGTGGGGTCTCAGATGTAGCGTGAAAAGTCATAACTTTTCCCCAATACGTGACAACCATTTAATTTCTGAGCTCCCTTGGCTCAATGGTTGTCGCGTTCGGCTGTTAACCAATAGGTTGGTGGTTCGAGCCCACCCGGGAGAGGTGACGTGGGGTCTCAGATGTAGCGTGAAAAGTCATAACTTTTTCACAATACCTGACATCCATTTAATTTCTGAGCTTCCGTGGCTCAATTGTTAGCGCGTTCGGCTGTTAACCAATAGGTTGGTGGTTCGAGCCCACCCGGGAGCGGTGTTATGGGATCTCAAATGTAACGTAAAAAGTCAGAGTTTTTCCACAATACCTGACGAACATTTAATTTTTGGGCTTCCGTGGCGCAATGGTTAGCGCGTTCAGCTGTTAACCGAAAGGTTGGTGGTTCGAGCCCACCCGGGAGAGGTGTTATGGGATCTCGAATGTAACGTAAAAAGTCAGAGTTTTTCCACAATACCTGACGAACATTTAATTTTTGGGCTTCCGTGGCACAATGGTTAGCGCGTTCAGCTGTTAACCGAAAGGTTGGTGGTTCGAGCCCACCCGGGAGAGGTGTTGTGGGGTCTCAGATGTAGCGTGAAAAGTCATAACTTTTCCCCAATACGTGACAACCATTTAATTTCTGAGCTCCCTTGGCTCAATGGTTTTCGCGTTCGGCTGTTAACCAATAGGTTGGTGGTTCGAGCCCACCGGGGAGAGGTGACGTGGGGTCTCAGATGTAGCGTGAAAAGTCATAACTTTTTCACAATACCTGACATCCATTTAATTTCTGAGCTTCCGTGGCTCAATTGTTAGCGCGTTCGGCTGTTAACCAATAGGTTGGTGGTTCGAGCCCACCCGGGAGCGGTGTTATGGGATCTCAAATGTAACGTAAAAAGTCAGAGTTTTTCCACAATACCTGACGAACATTTAATTTTTGGGCTTCCGTGGCGCAATGGTTAGCGCGTTCAGCTGTTAACCGAAAGGTTGGTGGTTCGAGCCCACCCGGGAGAGGTGTTGTGGGGTCTCAGATGTAGCGTGAAAAGTCATAACTTTTCCCCAATACGTGACAACCATTTAATTTCTGAGCTCCCTTGGCTCAATGGTTGTCGCGTTCGGCTGTTAACCAATAGGTTGGTGGTTCGAGCCCACCCGGGAGAGGTGACGTGGGGTCTCAGATGTAGCGTGAAAAGTCATAACTTTTTCACAATACCTGACATCCATTTAATTTCTGAGCTTCCGTGGCTCAATTGTTAGCGCGTTCGGCTGTTAACCAATAGGTTGGTGGTTCGAGCCCACCCGGGAGCGGTGTTTTGGGATCTCAAATGTAACGTAAAAAGTCAGAGTTTTTCCACAATACCTGACGAACATTTAATTTTTGGGCTTCCGTGACGCAATGGTTAGCGCGTTCAGCTGTTTACCGAAAGGTTGGTGGTTCGAGCCCACCCGGGAGAGGTGTTATGGGATCTCGAATGTAACGTAAAAAGTCAGAGTTTTTCCACAATACCTGACGAACATTTAATTTTTGGGCTTCCGTGGCACAATGGTTAGCGCGTTCAGCTGTTAACCGAAAGGTTGGTGTTTCGAGCCCACCCGGGAGAGGTGTTGTGGGGTCTCAGATGTAGCGTGAAAAGTCATAACTTTTCCACAATACATGACAACCATTTAATTTCTGATCTCCGGTGGCTCAATGGTTATCGCGTTCGGCTGTTAACCAATAGTTTGGTGGTTCGAGCCCACCCGGGAGCGGTGTTGTGGGATCTCAAATGTAACGTAAAAAGCCAAAGTTTTTCCACAATACCTGACGACCATCTAATTTTTGGGCTTCCGTGGCGCAATGGTAAGCGCGTTCGGCTGTTAACCAATAGGTTGGTGGTTAGAGCCCACCCGTGAGAGGTGTAGTGGGGTCTCAGATGTAGCGTGAAAAGTCATAACTTTTCCACAATACCTGACAACCATTTATTTTCTGAGCTTCCGTGGCTCAATGGTTAGCGCGTTCGGCTGTTAACCAATAGGTTGGTTGTTCGAGCCCACCCGGGAGCGGTGTTATGGGATCTCAAATGTAACGTAGAAAGTCAGAGTTTTTCCACAATACCTGACGAACATTTAATTTTTGGGCTTCCGTGGCGCAATGGTTAGCGCGTTCAGCTGTTAACCGAAAGGTTGGTGGTTCGAGCCCACCCGGGAGAGGTGTTGTGGGGTCTCAGATGTAGCGTGAAAAGTCATAACTTTTGCCCAATACGTGACAACCATTTAATTTCTGAGCTCCCTTGGCTCAATGGTTGTCGCGTTCGGCTGTTAACCAATAGGTTGGTGGTTCGAGCCCACCCGGGAGAGGTGACGTGGGGTCTCAGATGTAGCGTGAAAAGTCATAACTTTTTCACAATACCTGACATCCATTTAATTTCTGAGCTTCCGTGGCTCAATTGTTAGCGCGTTCGGCTGTTAACCAATAGGTTGGTGGTTCGAGCCCACCCGGGAGCGGTGTTATGGGATCTCAAATGTAACGTAAAAAGTCATAGTTTTTCCACAATACCTGACGAACATTTAATTTTTGGGCTTCCGTGGCGCAATGGTTAGCGCGTTCAGCTGTTAACCGAAAGGTTGGTGGTTCGAGCCCACCCGGGAGCGGTGTTATGGGATCTCGAATGTAACGTAAAAAGTCAGAGTTTTTCCACAATACCTGACGAACATTTAATTTTTGGGCTTCCGTGGCACAATGGTTAGCGCGTTCAGCTGTTAACCGAAAGGGTGGTGTTTCGAGCCCACCCGGGAGAGGTGTTGTGGGGTCTCAGATGTAGCGTGAAAAGTCATAACTTTTCCACAATACATGAAAACCATTTAATTTCTGATCTCCGGTGGCTCAATGGTTATCGCGTTCGGCTGTTAACCAATAGTTTGGTGGTTCGAGCCCACCCGGGAGCGGTGTTGTGGGATCTCAAATGTAACGTAAAAAGCCAAAGTTTTTCCACAATACCTGACGACCATCTAATTTTTGGGCTTCCGTGGCGCAATGGTAAGCGCGTTCGGCTGTTAACCAATAGGTTGGTGGTTAGAGCCCACCCGTGAGAGGTGTAGTGGGATCTCAGATGTAGCGTGAAAAGTCATAACTTTTCCACAATACCTGACAACCATTTATTTCCTGAGCTTCCGTGGCTCAATGGTTAGCGCGTTCGGCTGTTAACCGAAAGGTTGGTGGTTCGAGCCCACCCGGGAGAGGTGTTGTGGGGTCTCAGATGTAGCGTGAAAAGTCAGAGTTTTTCAACAATACCTGACGAACATTTAACTTTTGGGCTTCCGTGGAGCAATGGTTAGCGCGTTCAGCTGTTAACCGAAAGGTTGGTGGTTCGAACCCACCCGGGAGAGGTGTTGTGGGGTCTCAGATGTAGCGTAAAAAGTCAAAACTTTTCCACAATACGTGACAAACATTTAATTTCTGAGCTTCCGTGGCTCAATGGTTAGCGCTTTCGGCTGTTAACCAATAGGTTGGTGGTTCGAACCCACCCGGGAGCGGTGTTATGGGATCTCAAATGTAACGTAAAAAGTCAGAGTTTTTCCACAATACCTGACGAACATTTAATTTTTGGGCTTCCGTGGCGCAATGGTTATCGCGTTCGGCTCTTAACCAATAGGTTGCTGGTTCGAGCCCACCCGGGAGCGGTGTTGTGAAGTCTCAAATGTGACGTAAAAAGCCAAAGTTTTTCCACAATACCTGAAGACCTTTTCATTTCTGTGCTTGTTTGGCTCCATGGTTAGCGCGTTCGGCTGTTAACCGAAAGGTTGGTGGTTCGAGCCCACCCGGGAGAGGTGTTTCGGTGTCTCAGATGTAGCGTAAAAAGTCAAAACGTTTCCACAATACGTGACAAAAATTTAATTTCTTAGCTTCCGTGGCTCAATGGTTAGCGCGTTCGGCTGTTAACCAATAGGTTTGGTGGTTCGAGCCCACACGGGAGCGGCGTTATGGGATCTCAAATGTAACGTAAAAAGTCAGAGTTTTTCCACAATACCTGATGAACATTTAATTTTTGGGCCACCGTGGCGCAATGGTTAGCGCGTTCGGCTGTTAACCGAAAGGTTGCTGGTTCGAGCCCACCCGGGAGAGGTGTTGTGGGGTCTCAGATGTTGCGTAAAAAGTCAAAACTTTTCCACAATACGTGACAAACATTTAATTTCTGAGCTTCCGTGGCTCAATGGTTAGCGCTTTCGGCTGTTAACCAATAGGTTGGTGGTTCGAACCCAGCCGGGAGCGGTGTTATGGGATCTCAAATGTAACGTAAAAAGTCAGAGTTTTTCCACAATACCTGACGAACATTTAATTTTTGAGCTTCCTTGGCGCAATGGTTAGCGCGTTCAGCTGTTAACCGAAAGGTTGGTGGTTCGAGCCCAAGGGGTGCTTATTTGCGAAAAAAAACGTCTCGCTGAAAGGAAAATTCTCTCTCCTCTCCGGGCAGTCGCGAGTGACGTAGCTGGATCCCAACAGCCTTTGGAAAGTAGATTTTTGGGGGTATTACGCGGATTTCAAAAATGTCTGTCTTAGCAAAATGCGTGAAGTGGAATATTTTTCTATTGCATATTATAACGTATACGTTTCCAAATTCTTAACACAGTAGACCTAAATGAATATATAACTTCTTAATTTTTGATTCTATAAATTCAGCTCTCAATAGTCCATTTTATTTTTAACAAAAATGAGGTAGAAATTTAGAAAATTATCACATACTTTAGCTTTAACATGTGTTGTAATTAGGACACTTTGTTTACAATAAAATTTATTGACTAGCCTAGAAACGCTAGTGTAATACTGTATCAACTGTAGAACCAAATTTATCACAAATGTATCTGAGAATTATAAATATTCTGTTTCTACATAGTGAGCTTTTCCATTTTCTTCTCCCGATATACCTTTTGTCCTTATTAATGAATTATCACAGTCAAGCACGGAGCACCGCAGGCCAGGCATTTTATTTCAGCTGTAACTTAAAATGAGATGCAGTCTGAACTTAGGCAGATTACAAATTGAATTGATGTTCAATCTTAATTCTTAAATGGAAAGTTGGAGCTAAGCCTTGGTCGCTATAATTTATGAAATTTAGAGTTTAATAGTAATACCACTCATGTATTGCTTGAAATTAGCATAAAAGGGGTTTATTCTTACGTTATTTGAAACTTGAAAAACTTTCAAAGCTCGACATTTTTAATTTTCATTTTTAACCAACCGCGGTGAACCGCCGCAGGACGCGGCAAGTCCCCGGCCAAACTTCGCACTCGAGTCGTTACTGGGTTCCCGGCTTCCCGCGTTTAACTTTCCTCCTATAGGAGGAACGGGCCATTATTCGAGAGGATGCTCAAACGCGAAGTCTTGTTTCCTTTGGTTCCCCGGGATCCAACCACGTCATAAGAAGGGAAAAAACCAAAGTATTGCCCCCCGTTTTTCGAGCCAGATTTTTCGTTTTAAAAAACGGCTTTATAAGCCAACCTTATAATACGAAGTTTCTATAAGAACCTTGGTTCGAGCCCACCCGGGAGAGGTGTTGTGGGGTCTCAGATGTAGCGTGAAAAGTCATAACTTTTCCACAATACCTGACAACCATTTAATTTCTGAGCTTCCGTGGCTCAATGGTTAGTGCGTTCGGCAGTTAACCAATAGGTTGGTGGTTCGAGCCCACCCGGGAGCGGTGTTATATAGTCTCAAATGTAACGTTAAAAGAAAAGTTTTTCCACAATACCTGACGGACATTTAATTTTTGGGCTTCCTTGGCGCAATGGTTAGCGCGTTCGGCTGTTAACCGAAAGGTTGGTGGTTCGATCACACCCGGGAGCGGTGTTGTGTAGTCTCAAATGTAACGTAAAAAGAAAAGTTTTTCCACAATACCTGACGAACATTTAATTTTTGGGCTTCCGTGGCGCAATGGTTAGCGCGTTCAGCTGTTAACTGAAAGGTTGGTGGTTCGAGCCCACCCGGGAGAGGTGTTGTGGGGTCTCAGATGTTGCGTAAAAAGTCAAAACTTTTCCACAATACCTGACAACCATTTAATTTCTGAGCTTCCGTGGCTCAATGGTTAGCGCGTTCGGCTGTTAACCGAAAGGTTGGTGGTTCGAGCCCACCCGGGAGCGGTGTTAAGGGATCTCAAATGTAACGTAAAAAGTCAAAGTTTTTCCACAATACCTGAAGACCTTTTCATTCCTGAGCTTGTTTGGCTCCATGGTTAGCGCGTTCGGCTGTTAACCAATAAGTTGGTGGTTCGAGCCCATCCGGGAGAGGTGACGTGGGGTCTCAGATGTAGCGTGAAAAGTCTTAACTTTTCCACAATACCTGACAACCATTTAATTTCTGAGCTTCCGTGGCTCAATGGTTAGTGCGTTCGGCAGTTAACCAATAGGTTGGTGGTTCGAGCCCACCCGGGAGCGGTGTTATATAGTCTCAAATGTAACGTTAAAAGAAAAGTTTTTCCACAATACCTGACGGACATTTAATTTTTGGGCTTCCTTGGCGCAATGGTTAGCGCGTTCGGCTGTTAACCGAAAGGTTGGTGGTTCGATCACACCCGGGAGCGGTGTTGTGTAGTCTCAAATGTAACGTAAAAAGAAAAGTTTTTCCACAATACCTGACGAACATTTAATTTTTGGGCTTCCGTGGCGCAATGGTTAGCGCGTTCAGCTGTTAACTGAAAGGTTGGTGGTTCGAGCCCACCCGGGAGCGGTGTTAAGGGATCTCAAATGTAACGTAAAAAGTCAAAGTTTTTCCACAATACCTGAAGACCTTTTCATTTCTGTGCTTGTTTGGCTCCATGGTTAGCGCGTTCGGCTGTTAACCGTAAGGTTGGTGGTTCGAGCCCACCCGGGAGAGGTGTTTCGGTGTCTCAGATGTAGCGTAAAAAGTCAAAACTTTTCCACAATACGTGACAAAAATTTAATTTCTGAGCTTCCGTGGCTCAATGGTTAGCGCGTTCGGCTGTTAACCAATAGGTTTGGTGGTTCGAGCCCACACGGGAGCGGCGTTATGGGATCTCAAATGTAACGTAAAAAGTCAGAGTTTTTCCACAATACCTGATGAACATTTAATTTTTGGGCCACCGTGGCGCAATGGTTAGCGCGTTCGGCTGTTAACCGAAAGGTTGCTGGTTCGAGCTCACCCGGGAGAGGTGTTGTGGGGTCTCAGATGTTGCGTAAAAAGTCAAAACTTTTCCACAATACCTGACAACCATTTAATTTCTGAGCTTCCGTGGCTCAATGGTTAGCGCGTTCGGCTGTTAACCGAAAGGTTGGTGGTTCGAGCCCACCCGGGAGCGGTGTTAAGGGATCTCAAATGTAACGTATAAAGTCAAAGTTTTTCCACAATACCTGAAGACCTTTTCATTCCTGAGCTTTTTTGGCTCCATGGTTAGCGCGTTCGGCTGTTAACCAATAAGTTGGTGGTTCGAGCCCATCCGGGAGAGGTGACGTGGGGTCTCAGATGTAGCGTGAAAAGTCATAACATTTCCACAATACCTGACAATCATTTAATTTCTGAGCTTCCGTGGCTCAATGGTTAGCGCGTTCGGCAGTTAACCAATAGGTTGGTGGTTCGAGCCCACCCAGGAGCGGTGTTATATAGTCTCAAATGTAACGTTAAAAGAAAAGTTTTTCCACAATACCTGACGGACATTTAATTTTTGGGCTTCCTTGGCGCAATGGTTAGCGCGTTCGGCTGTTAACCGAAAGGTTGGTGGTTCGAGCCCACCCGGGAGAGGTGTTTCGGTGTCTCAGATGTAGCGTAAAAAGTCAAAACGTTTCCACAATACGTGACAAAAATTTAATTTCTTAGCTTCCGTGGCTCAATGGTTAGCGCGTTCGGCTGTTAACCAATAGGTTTGGTGGTTCGAGCCCACACGGGAGCGGCGTTATGGGATCTCAAATGTAACGTAAAAAGTCAGAGTTTTTCCACAATACCTGATGAACATTTAATTTTTGGGCCACCGTGGCGCAATGGTTAGCGCGTTCGGCTGTTAACCGAAAGGTTGCTGGTTCGAGCCCACCCGGGAGAGGTGTTGTGGGGTCTCAGATGTTGCGTAAAAAGTCAAAACTTTTCCACAATACGTGACAAACATTTAATTTCTGAGCTTCCGTGGCTCAATGGTTAGCGCTTTCGGCTGTTAACCAATAGGTTGGTGGTTCGAACCCAGCCGGGAGCGGTGTTATGGGATCTCAAATGTAACGTAAAAAGTCAGAGTTTTTCCACAATACCTGACGAACATTTAATTTTTGAGCTTCCTTGGCGCAATGGTTAGCGCGTTCAGCTGTTAACCGAAAGGTTGGTGGTTCGAGCCCAAGGGGTGCTTATTTGCGAAAAAAAACGTCTCGCTGAAAGGAAAATTCTCTCTCCTCTCCGGGCAGTCGCGAGTGACGTAGCTGGATCCCAACAGCCTTTGGAAAGTAGATTTTTGGGGGTATTACGCGGATTTCAAAAATGTCTGTCTTAGCAAAATGCGTGAAGTGGAATATTTTTCTATTGCATATTATAACGTATACGTTTCCAAATTCTTAACACAGTAGACCTAAATGAATATATAACTTCTTAATTTTTGATTCTATAAATTCAGCTCTCAATAGTCCATTTTATTTTTAACAAAAATGAGGTAGAAATTTAGAAAATTATCACATACTTTAGCTTTAACATGTGTTGTAATTAGGACACTTTGTTTACAATAAAATTTATTGACTAGCCTAGAAACGCTAGTGTAATACTGTATCAACTGTAGAACCAAATTTATCACAAATGTATCTGAGAATTATAAATATTCTGTTTCTACATAGTGAGCTTTTCCATTTTCTTCTCCCGATATACCTTTTGTCCTTATTAATGAATTATCACAGTCAAGCACGGAGCACCGCAGGCCAGGCATTTTATTTCAGCTGTAACTTAAAATGAGATGCAGTCTGAACTTAGGCAGATTACAAATTGAATTGATGTTCAATCTTAATTCTTAAATGGAAAGTTGGAGCTAAGCCTTGGTCGCTATAATTTATGAAATTTAGAGTTTAATAGTAATACCACTCATGTATTGCTTGAAATTAGCATAAAAGGGGTTTATTCTTACGTTATTTGAAACTTGAAAAACTTTCAAAGCTCGACATTTTTAATTTTCATTTTTAACCAACCGCGGTGAACCGCCGCAGGACGCGGCAAGTCCCCGGCCAAACTTCGCACTCGAGTCGTTACTGGGTTCCCGGCTTCCCGCGTTTAACTTTCCTCCTATAGGAGGAACGGGCCATTATTCGAGAGGATGCTCAAACGCGAAGTCTTGTTTCCTTTGGTTCCCCGGGATCCAACCACGTCATAAGAAGGGAAAAAACCAAAGTATTGCCCCCCGTTTTTCGAGCCAGATTTTTCGTTTTAAAAAACGGCTTTATAAGCCAACCTTATAATACGAAGTTTCTATAAGAACCTTGGTTCGAGCCCACCCGGGAGAGGTGTTGTGGGGTCTCAGATGTAGCGTGAAAAGTCATAACTTTTCCACAATACCTGACAACCATTTAATTTCTGAGCTTCCGTGGCTCAATGGTTAGTGCGTTCGGCAGTTAACCAATAGGTTGGTGGTTCGAGCCCACCCGGGAGCGGTGTTATATAGTCTCAAATGTAACGTTAAAAGAAAAGTTTTTCCACAATACCTGACGGACATTTAATTTTTGGGCTTCCTTGGCGCAATGGTTAGCGCGTTCGGCTGTTAACCGAAAGGTTGGTGGTTCGATCACACCCGGGAGCGGTGTTGTGTAGTCTCAAATGTAACGTAAAAAGAAAAGTTTTTCCACAATACCTGACGAACATTTAATTTTTGGGCTTCCGTGGCGCAATGGTTAGCGCGTTCAGCTGTTAACTGAAAGGTTGGTGGTTCGAGCCCACCCGGGAGAGGTGTTGTGGGGTCTCAGATGTTGCGTAAAAAGTCAAAACTTTTCCACAATACCTGACAACCATTTAATTTCTGAGCTTCCGTGGCTCAATGGTTAGCGCGTTCGGCTGTTAACCGAAAGGTTGGTGGTTCGAGCCCACCCGGGAGCGGTGTTAAGGGATCTCAAATGTAACGTAAAAAGTCAAAGTTTTTCCACAATACCTGAAGACCTTTTCATTCCTGAGCTTGTTTGGCTCCATGGTTAGCGCGTTCGGCTGTTAACCAATAAGTTGGTGGTTCGAGCCCATCCGGGAGAGGTGACGTGGGGTCTCAGATGTAGCGTGAAAAGTCTTAACTTTTCCACAATACCTGACAACCATTTAATTTCTGAGCTTCCGTGGCTCAATGGTTAGTGCGTTCGGCAGTTAACCAATAGGTTGGTGGTTCGAGCCCACCCGGGAGCGGTGTTATATAGTCTCAAATGTAACGTTAAAAGAAAAGTTTTTCCACAATACCTGACGGACATTTAATTTTTGGGCTTCCTTGGCGCAATGGTTAGCGCGTTCGGCTGTTAACCGAAAGGTTGGTGGTTCGATCACACCCGGGAGCGGTGTTGTGTAGTCTCAAATGTAACGTAAAAAGAAAAGTTTTTCCACAATACCTGACGAACATTTAATTTTTGGGCTTCCGTGGCGCAATGGTTAGCGCGTTCAGCTGTTAACTGAAAGGTTGGTGGTTCGAGCCCACCCGGGAGCGGTGTTAAGGGATCTCAAATGTAACGTAAAAAGTCAAAGTTTTTCCACAATACCTGAAGACCTTTTCATTTCTGTGCTTGTTTGGCTCCATGGTTAGCGCGTTCGGCTGTTAACCGTAAGGTTGGTGGTTCGAGCCCACCCGGGAGAGGTGTTTCGGTGTCTCAGATGTAGCGTAAAAAGTCAAAACTTTTCCACAATACGTGACAAAAATTTAATTTCTGAGCTTCCGTGGCTCAATGGTTAGCGCGTTCGGCTGTTAACCAATAGGTTTGGTGGTTCGAGCCCACACGGGAGCGGCGTTATGGGATCTCAAATGTAACGTAAAAAGTCAGAGTTTTTCCACAATACCTGATGAACATTTAATTTTTGGGCCACCGTGGCGCAATGGTTAGCGCGTTCGGCTGTTAACCGAAAGGTTGCTGGTTCGAGCTCACCCGGGAGAGGTGTTGTGGGGTCTCAGATGTTGCGTAAAAAGTCAAAACTTTTCCACAATACCTGACAACCATTTAATTTCTGAGCTTCCGTGGCTCAATGGTTAGCGCGTTCGGCTGTTAACCGAAAGGTTGGTGGTTCGAGCCCACCCGGGAGCGGTGTTAAGGGATCTCAAATGTAACGTAAAAAGTCAAAGTTTTTCCACAATACCTGAAGACCTTTTCATTCCTGAGCTTTTTTGGCTCCATGGTTAGCGCGTTCGGCTGTTAACCAATAAGTTGGTGGTTCGAGCCCATCCGGGAGAGGTGACGTGGGGTCTCAGATGTAGCGTGAAAAGTCATAACATTTCCACAATACCTGACAATCATTTAATTTCTGAGCTTCCGTGGCTCAATGGTTAGCGCGTTCGGCAGTTAACCAATAGGTTGGTGGTTCGAGCCCACCCAGGAGCGGTGTTATATAGTCTCAAATGTAACGTTAAAAGAAAAGTTTTTCCACAATACCTGACGGACATTTAATTTTTGGGCTTCCTTGGCGCAATGGTTAGCGCGTTCGGCTGTTAACCGAAAGGTTGGTGGTTCGAGCCCACCCGGGAGAGGTGTTTCGGTGTCTCAGATGTAGCGTAAAAAGTCAAAACTTTTCCACAATACGTGACAAAAATTTAATTTCTGAGCTTCCGTGGCTCAATGTTTAGCGCGTTCGGCTGTTAACCAATAGGTTTGGTGGTTCGAGCCCACACGGGAGCGGCGTTATGGGATCTCAAATGTAACGTAAAAAGTCAGAGTTTTTCCACAATACCTGACGAACATTTAATTTGTGGGCTTCCGTGGCGCAATGGTTAGCGCGTTCAGCTGTTAACCGAAAGGTTGGGGTCTCAGATGTAGCGTGAAAAGACATAACTTTTCCACAATACCTGACAACCATTTAATTTCTGAGCTTCCGTGGCTCAATGGTTAGCGCGTTCGGCTGTTAACCAATAGGTTGGTGGTTCGAGCCCACCCGGGAGCGGTGTTATGGAGTCTCAAATGTAACGTAAAAAGAAAAGTTTTTCCACAATACCTGACGGACATTTAATTTTTGGGCTTCCGTGGCGCAATGGTTAGCGCGTTCGGCTGTTAACCGAAAGGGTGGTGGTTCGATCACACCCGGGAGCGGTGTTGTGTAGTCTCAAATGTAACGTAAAAAGAAAAGTTTTTCCACAATACCTGACGAACATTTAATATTTGGGCTTCCGTGGCGCAATGGTTAGCGCGTTCAGCTGTTAACCGAAAGGTTGGTGGTTCGAGCCCACCCGGGAGCGGTGTTAAGGGATCTCAAATGTAACGTAAAAAGTCAAAGTTTTTCCACAATACCTGAAGACCTTTTCATTTCTGATCTTGTTTGGCTCGATGGTTAGCGCGTTCGGCTGTTAACCAATAGGTTGGTGGTTCGAGCCCACCAGGGAGAGGTGACGTGGGGTCTCAGAAGTAGCGTGAAAAGTCATAACTTTTCCACAATACCTGACAACCATTCAATTTCTGAGCTTCCGTGGCTCAATGGTTAGCGCGTTCGGCTGTTAACCAATAGGTTGATGGTTCGAGCCCACCCGGGAGCGGTGTTAAGGGTTCTCAAATGTAACGTAAAAAGAAAAGTTTTTCCACAATACCTGACTGAAATTTGATTTTTGGGCTTCCGTTGCGCAATGCTTAGCGCGTTCGGCTGTTAACCGAAAGGTTGGTGGTTCGATCACACCCGGGAGCGGTGTTGTGTAGTCTCAAATGTAACGTAAAAAGAAAAGTTTTTCCACAATACCTGACGAACATTTAATTTTTGGGCTTCCGTGGCGCAATGGTTAGCGCGTTCGGCTGTTAACCGAAAGGGTGGTGGTTCGATCACAACCGGGAGCGGTGTTGTGTAGTCTCAAATGTAACGTAAAAAGAAAGGTTTTTCCACAATACCTGACGAACATTTAATTTTTGGGCTTCCGTGGCGCAATGGTTAGCGCGTTCAGCTGTTAACCGAAAGGTTGGTTGTTCGAGCCCACCCGGGAGCGGTGTTAAGGGATCTCAAATGTAACGTAAAAAGTCAAAATTTTTCCACAATACCTGAAGACCTTTTCATTTCTGAGCTTGTTTGGCTCCATGGTTAGCGCGTTCGGCTGTTAACCAATAGGTTGGTGGTTCGAGCCCACCCGGGAGAGGTGACGTGGGGTCTCAGAAGTAGCGTGAAAAGTCATAACTTTTCCACAATACCTGACAACCATTTAATTTCTGAGCTTCCGTGGCTCAATGGTTAGCGCGTTCGGCTGTTAACCAATAGGTTGATGGTTCGAGCCCACCCGGGAGCGGTGTTAAGGGTTCTCAAATGTAACGTAAAAAGTCAGAGTTTTTCCACAATACCTGACGAACATTTAATTTGTGGGCTTCCGTGGCGCAATGGTTAGCGCGTTCGGCAGTTAACCAATAGGTTGGTGGTTCCATCACACCCGGGAGCGGCGTTGTGTAGTCTCAAATGTAACGTAAAAACAAAAGTTTTTCCACAATACCTGACGAACATTTAATTTTTGGGCTTCCGTGGCGCAATGGTTAGCGCGTTCAGCTGTTAACCGAAAGGTTGGGGTCTCAGATGTAGCGTGAAAAGACATAACTTTTCCACAATACCTGACAACCATTTAATTTCTGAGCTTCCGTGGCTCAATGGTTAGCGCGTTCGGCTGTTAACCAATAGGTTGGTGGTTCGAGCCCACCCGGGAGCGGTGTTATGTAGTCTCAAATGTAACGTAAAAAGAAAAGTTTTTCCACAATACCTGACGGACATTTAATTTTTGGGCTTCCGTGGCGCAATGGTTAGCGCGTTCGGCTGTTAACCGAAAGGTTGGGGTCTCAGATGTAGCGTGAAAAGACATAACTTTTCCACAATACCTGACAACCATTTAATTTCTGAGCTTCCGTGGCTCAATGGTTAGCGCGTTCGGCTGTTAACCAATAGGTTGGTGGTTCGAGCCCACCCGGGAGCGGTGTTATGTAGTCTCAAATGTAACGTAAAAAGAAAAGTTTTTCCACAATACCTGACGGACATTTAATTTTTGGGCTTCCTTGGCGCAATGGTTAGCGCGTTCGGCTGTTAACCGAAAGGTTGGTGGTTCGAGCCCACCCGGGAGAGGTGTTTCGGTGTCTCAGATGTAGCGTAAAAAGTCAAAACTTTTCCACAATACGTGACAAAAATTTAATTTCTGAGCTTCCGTGGCTCAATGTTTAGCGCGTTCGGCTGTTAACCAATAGGTTTGGTGGTTCGAGCCCACACGGGAGCGGCGTTATGGGATCTCAAATGTAACGTAAAAAGTCAGAGTTTTTCCACAATACCTGACGAACATTTAATTTGTGGGCTTCCGTGGCGCAATGGTTAGCGCGTTCAGCTGTTAACCGAAAGGTTGGGGTCTCAGATGTAGCGTGAAAAGACATAACTTTTCCACAATACCTGACAACCATTTAATTTCTGAGCTTCCGTGGCTCAATGGTTAGCGCGTTCGGCTGTTAACCAATAGGTTGGTGGTTCGAGCCCACCCGGGAGCGGTGTTATGTAGTCTCAAATGTAACGTAAAAAGAAAAGTTTTTCCACAATACCTGACGGACATTTAATTTTTGGGCTTCCGTGGCGCAATGGTTAGCGCGTTCGGCTGTTAACCGAAAGGTTGGGGTCTCAGATGTAGCGTGAAAAGACATAACTTTTCCACAATACCTGACAACCATTTAATTTCTGAGCTTCCGTGGCTCAATGGTTAGCGCGTTCGGCTGTTAACCAATAGGTTGATGGTTCGAGCCCACCCGGGAGCGGTGTTAAGGTTTCTCAAATGTAACGTAAAAAGTCAGAGTTTTTCCACAATACCTGACGAGCATGTAATTTTTGGGCTTCCTTGGCTCCATGGTTAGCGCGTTCGGCTGTTAACCAATAGGTTGGTGGTTCGAGCCCACCCGGGAGAGGTGACGTGGGGTCTCAGAAGTAGCGTGAAAAGTCATAACTTTTCCACAATACCTGACAACCATTTAATTTCTGAGCTTCCGTGGCTCAATGGTTAGCGCGTTCGGCTGTTAACCAATAGGTTGGTGGTTCGAGCCCACCCGGGAGCGGTGTTATGTAGTCTCAAATGTAACGTAAAAAGAAAAGTTTTTCCACAATACCTGACGGACATTTAATTTTTGGGCTTCCTTGGCGCAATGGTTAGCGCGTTCGGCTGTTAACCGAAAGGTTGGTGGTTCGAGCCCACCCGGGAGAGGTGTTTCGGTGTCTCAGATGTAGCGTAAAAAGTCAAAACTTTTCCACAATACGTGACAAAAATTTAATTTCTGAGCTTCCGTGGCTCAATGTTTAGCGCGTTCGGCTGTTAACCAATAGGTTTGGTGGTTCGAGCCCACACGGGAGCGGCGTTATGGGATCTCAAATGTAACGTAAAAAGTCAGAGTTTTTCCACAATACCTGACGAACATTTAATTTGTGGGCTTCCGTGGCGCAATGGTTAGCGCGTTCAGCTGTTAACCGAAAGGTTGGGGTCTCAGATGTAGCGTGAAAAGACATAACTTTTCCACAATACCTGACAACCATTTAATTTCTGAGCTTCCGTGGCTCAATGGTTAGCGCGTTCGGCTGTTAACCAATAGGTTGGTTGTTCGAGCCCACCCTGGAGCGGTGTTATGTAGTCTCAAATGTAACGTAAAAAGAAAAGTTTTTCCACAATACCTGACGGACATTTAATTTTTGGGCTTCCGTGGCGCAATGGTTAGCGCGTTCGGCTGTTAACCGAAAGGTTGGGGTCTCAGATGTAGCGTGAAAAGACATAACTTTTCCACAATACCTGACAACCATTTAATTTCTGAGCTTCCGTGGCTCAATGGTTAGCGCGTTCGGCTGTTAACCAATAGGTTGGTGGTTCGAGCCCACCCGGGAGCGGTGTTATGTAGTCTCAAATGTAACGTAAAAAGAAAAGTTTTTCCACAATACCTGACGGACATTTAATTTTTGGGCTTCCTTGGCGCAATGGTTAGCGCGTTCGGCTGTTAACCGAAAGGTTGGTGGTTCGAGCCCACCCGGGAGAGGTGTTTCGGTGTCTCAGATGTAGCGTAAAAAGTCAAAACTTTTCCACAATACGTGACAAAAATTTAATTTCTGAGCTTCCGTGGCTCAATGTTTAGCGCGTTCGGCTGTTAACCAATAGGTTTGGTGGTTCGAGCCCACACGGGAGCGGCGTTATGGGATCTCAAATGTAACGTAAAAAGTCAGAGTTTTTCCACAATACCTGACGAACATTTAATTTGTGGGCTTCCGTGGCGCAATGGTTAGCGCGTTCAGCTGTTAACCGAAAGGTTGGGGTCTCAGATGTAGCGTGAAAAGACATAACTTTTCCACAATACCTGACAACCATTTAATTTCTGAGCTTCCGTGGCTCAATGGTTAGCGCGTTCGGCTGTTAACCAATAGGTTGGTGGTTCGAGCCCACCCGGGAGCGGTGTTATGGAGTCTCAAATGTAACGTAAAAAGAAAAGTTTTTCCACAATACCTGACGGACATTTAATTTTTGGGCTTCCTTGGCGCAATGGTTAGCGCGTTCGGCTGTTAACCGAAAGGTTGGTGGTTCGAGCCCACCCGGGAGAGGTGTTTCGGTGTCTCAGATGTAGCGTAAAAAGTCAAAACTTTTCCACAATACGTGACAAAAATTTAATTTCTGAGCTTCCGTGGCTCAATGTTTAGCGCGTTCGGCTGTTAACCAATAGGTTTGGTGGTTCGAGCCCACACGGGAGCGGCGTTATGGGATCTCAAATGTAACGTAAAAAGTCAGAGTTTTTCCACAATACCTGACGAACATTTAATTTGTGGGCTTCCGTGGCGCAATGGTTAGCGCGTTCAGCTGTTAACCGAAAGGTTGGGGTCTCAGATGTAGCGTGAAAAGACATAACTTTTCCACAATACCTGACAACCATTTAATTTCTGAGCTTCCGTGGCTCAATGGTTAGCGCGTTCGGCTGTTAACCAATAGGTTGGTGGTTCGAGCCCACCCGGGAGCGGTGTTATGTAGTCTCAAATGTAACGTAAAAAGAAAAGTTTTTCCACAATACCTGACGGACATTTAATTTTTGGGCTTCCGTGGCGCAATGGTTAGCGCGTTCGGCTGTTAACCGAAAGGTTGGGGTCTCAGATGTAGCGTGAAAAGACATAACTTTTCCACAATACCTGACAACCATTTAATTTCTGAGCTTCCGTGGCTCAATGGTTAGCGCGTTCGGCTGTTAACCAATAGGTTGGTGGTTCGAGCCCACCCGGGAGCGGTGTTATGTAGTCTCAAATGTAACGTAAAAAGAAAAGTTTTTCCACAATACCTGACGGACATTTAATTTTTGGGCTTCCTTGGCGCAATGGTTAGCGCGTTCGGCTGTTAACCGAAAGGTTGGTGGTTCGAGCCCACCCGGGAGAGGTGTTTCGGTGTCTCAGATGTAGCGTAAAAAGTCAAAACTTTTCCACAATACGTGACAAAAATTTAATTTCTGAGCTTCCGTGGCTCAATGTTTAGCGCGTTCGGCTGTTAACCAATAGGTTTGGTGGTTCGAGCCCACACGGGAGCGGCGTTATGGGATCTCAAATGTAACGTAAAAAGTCAGAGTTTTTCCACAATACCTGACGAACATTTAATTTGTGGGCTTCCGTGGCGCAATGGTTAGCGCGTTCAGCTGTTAACCGAAAGGTTGGGGTCTCAGATGTAGCGTGAAAAGACATAACTTTTCCACAATACCTGACAACCATTTAATTTCTGAGCTTCCGTGGCTCAATGGTTAGCGCGTTCGGCTGTTAACCAATAGGTTGGTGGTTCGAGCCCACCCGGGAGCGGTGTTATGGAGTCTCAAATGTAACGTAAAAAGAAAAGTTTTTCCACAATACCTGACGGACATTTAATTTTTGGGCTTCCGTGGCGCAATGGTTAGCGCGTTCGGCTGTTAACCGAAAGGGTGGTGGTTCGATCACACCCGGGAGCGGTGTTGTGTAGTCTCAAATGTAACGTAAAAAGAAAAGTTTTTCCACAATACCTGACGAACATTTAATTTTTGGGCTTCCGTGGCGCAATGGTTAGCGCGTTCAGCTGTTAACCGAAAGGTTGGTGGTTCGAGCCCACCCGGGAGCGGTGTTAAGGGATCTCAAATGTAACGTAAAAAGTCAAAGTTTTTCCACAATACCTGAAGACCTTTTCATTTCTGATCTTGTTTGGCTCGATGGTTAGCGCGTTCGGCTGTTAACCAATAGGTTGGTGGTTCGAGCCCACCAGGGAGAGGTGACGTGGGGTCTCAGAAGTAGCGTGAAAAGTCATAACTTTTCCACAATACCTGACAACCATTCAATTTCTGAGCTTCCGTGGCTCAATGGTTAGCGCTTTCGGCTGTTAACCAATAGGTTGATGGTTCGAGCCCACCCGGGAGCGGTGTTAAGGGTTCTCAAATGTAACGTAAAAAGAAAAGTTTTTCCACAATACCTGACTGAAATTTGATTTTTGGGCTTCCGTTGCGCAATGCATAGCGCGTTCGGCTGTTAACCGAAAGGTTGGTGGTTCGATCACACCCGGGAGCGGTGTTGTGTAGTCTCAAATGTAACGTAAAAAGAAAAGTTTTTCCACAATACCTGACGAACATTTAATTTTTGGGCTTCCGTGGCGCAATGGTTAGCGCGTTCGGCTGTTAACCGAAAGGGTGGTGGTTCGATCACAACCGGGAGCGGTGTTGTGTAGTCTCAAATGTAACGTAAAAAGAAAGGTTTTTCCACAATACCTGACGAACATTTAATTTTTGGGCTTCCGTGGCGCAATGGTTAGCGCGTTCAGCTGTTAACCGAAAGGTTGGTTGTTCGAGCCCACCCGGGAGCGGTGTTAAGGGATCTCAAATGTAACGTAAAAAGTCAAAATTTTTCCACAATACCTGAAGACCTTTTCATTTCTGAGCTTGTTTGGCTCCATGGTTAGCGCGTTCGGCTGTTAACCAATAGGTTGGTGGTTCGAGCCCACCCGGGAGAGGTGACGTGGGGTCTCAGAAGTAGCGTGAAAAGTCATAACTTTTCCACAATACCTGACAACCATTTAATTTCTGAGCTTCCGTGGCGCAATGGTTAGCGCGTTCGGCAGTTAACCAATAGGTTGGTGGTTCCATCACACCCGGGAGCGGCGTTGTGTAGTCTCAAATGTAACGTAAAAACAAAAGTTTTTCCACAATACCTGACGAACATTTAATTTTTGGGCTTCCGTGGCGCAATGGTTAGCGCGTTCAGCTGTTAACCGAAAGGTTGGGGTCTCAGATGTAGCGTGAAAAGACATAACTTTTCCACAATACCTGACAACCATTTAATTTCTGAGCTTCCGTGGCTCAATGGTTAGCGCGTTCGGCTGTTAACCAATAGGTCGGTGGTTCGAGCCCACCCGGGAGCGGTGTTATGTAGTCTCAAATGTAACGTAAAAAGAAAAGTTTTTCCACAATACCTGACGGACATTTAATTTTTGGGCTTCCGTGGCGCAATGGTTAGCGCGTTCGGCTGTTAACCGAAAGGTTGGGGTCTCAGATGTAGCGTGAAAAGACATAACTTTTCCACAATACCTGACAACCATTTAATTTCTGAGCTTCCGTGGCTCAATGGTTAGCGCGTTCGGCTGTTAACCAATAGGTTGGTGGTTCGAGCCCACCCGGGAGCGGTGTTATGTAGTCTCAAATGTAACGTAAAAAGAAAAGTTTTTCCACAATACCTGACGGACATTTAATTTTTGGGCTTCCGTGGCGCAATGGTTAGCGCGTTCGGCTGTTAACCGAAAGGGTGGTGGTTCGATCACACCCGGGAGCGGTGTTGTGTAGTCTCAAATGTAACGTAAAAAGAAAAGTTTTTCCACAATACCTGACGAACATTTAATTTTTGGGCTTCCGTGGCGCAATGGTTAGCGCGTTCAGCTGTTAACCGAAAGGTTGGTGGTTCGAGCCCACCCGGGAGCTGTGTTAAGGGATCTCAAATGTAACGTAAAAAGTCAAAGTTTTTCCACAATACCTGAAGACCTTTTCATTTCTGATCTTGTTTGGCTCCATGGTTAGCGCGTTCGGCTGTTAACCAATAGGTTGGTGGTTCGAGCCCACCAGGGAGAGGTGACGTGGGGTCTCAGAAGTAGCGTGAAAAGTCATAACTTTTCCACAATAGCTGACAACCATTCAATTTCTGAGCTTCCGTGGCTCAATGGTTAGCGCGTTCGGCTGTTAACCAATAGGTTGATGGTTCGAGCCCACCCGGGAGCGGTGTTAAGGGTTCTCAAATGTAACGTAAAAAGAAAAGTTTTTCCACAATACCTGACTGAAATTTAATTTTTGGGCTTCCGTTGAGCAATGCTTAGCGCGTTCGGCTGTTAACCGAAAGGTTGGTGGTTCGATCACACCCGGGAGCGGTGTTGTGTAGTCTCAAATGTAACGTAAAAAGAAAAGTTTTTCCACAATACCTGACGAACATTTAATTTTTGGGCTTCCGTGGCGCAATGGTTAGCGCGTTCGGCTGTTAACCGAAAGGTTGGTGGTTCGAGCGCACCCGGGAGCGGTGTTGTGCAGTCTCAAATGTAACGTAAAAAGTCAGAGTTTTTCCACAATACCTGACGAGCATTTAATTTTTGGGCTTCCTTGGCGCAAAGTTTAGCGCGTTCAGCTGTTAACCGAAAGCTTGGTGGTTCGAGCCCACCCGGGAGAGGTGTTTTGGTGTCTCAGATGTAGCGTAAAAAGTCAAAACTTTTCCACAATACGTGACAAACATTTAATTTCTGAGCTTCCGTGGCTCAATGGTTAGCACGTTCGGCTGTTAACCAATAGGTTAGTGGTTCGAGCCCACCCGGGAGCGGCGTTATGGGATCTCAAATGTAACGTAAAAAGTTGAGTTTTTCCACAATACCTGACGAGCATTTAATTTTTGGGCTTCCTTGGCGCAATGGTTAGCGCGTTCAGCTGTTAACCGAAGGGTTGGTGGTTCGAGCCCACCCGGGAGAGGTGTTTTGGTGTCTCAGATGTAGCGTAAAAATTCAAAACTTTTCCACAATACGTGACAAACATTTAATTTCTGAGCTTCCGTGGCTCAATGGTTAGCGCGTTCGGCTGTTAACCAATAGGTTGGTGGTTCGAGCCCACCCGGGAGCGTTGTTATGTAGTCTCAAATTTAACGTTAAAAGAAAAGTTTTTCCACAATACCTGACGGACATTTAATTTTTGGGCTTCCGTGGCGCAATGGTTAGCGCGTTCAGCTGTTAACTGAAAGGTTGGTGGTTCGAGCCCACAGGGGAGCGGTGTTAAGGGATCTCAAATGTAACGTAAAAAGTCAAAGTTTTTCCACAATACCTGAAGACCTTTTCATTTCTGAGCTTCCTTGGCGCAATGGTTAGCGCGTTCGGCTGTTAACCAATAGGTTGGTAGTTCGAGCCCACCCGGGAGAGGTAACGTGGGGTCTCAGATGTAGCGTGAAAAGTCATAACTTTTCCACAATACCTGACAACCATTTAATTTCTGAGCTTCCGTGGCTCAATGGTTAGCGCGTTCGGCTCTTAACCAATAGGTTGGTGGTTCGAGCCCACCCGGGAGCGGTGTTAAGGGATCTCAAATGTAACGTAAAAAGTCAGAGTTTTTCCACAATACCTGACGAGCATTTAATTTTTGGGCTTCCTTGGCGCAATGGTTAGCGCGTTCAGCTGTTAACCGAAGGGTTGGTGGTTCGAGCCCACCCGGGAGAGGTGTTTTGGTGTCTCAGATGTAGCGTAAAAATTCAAAACTTTTCCACAATAGGTGACAAACATTTAATTTCTGAGCTTCCGTGGCTCAATGGTTAGCGCGTTCGGCTGTTAACCAATAGGTTGGTGGTTCGAGCCCACCCGGGAGCGTTGTTATGTAGTCTCAAATTTAACGTTAAAAGAAAAGTTTTTCCACAATACCTGACGGACATTTAATTTTTGGGCTTCCGTGGCGCAATGGTTAGCACGTTCGGCTGTTAACCGAAAGGTTGGTGGTTCGATCACACCCGGGAGCGGTGTTGTGTAGTCTCAAATGTAACGTAAAAAGAAAAGTTTTTCCACAATACCTGACGAACATTTAATTTTTGGGCTTCCGTGGCGCAATGGTTAGCGCGTTCAGCTGTTAACTGAAAGGTTGGTGGTTCGAGCCCACAGGGGAGCGGTGTTAAGGGATCTCAAATGTAACGTAAAAAGTCAAAGTTTTTCCACAATACCTGAAGACCTTTTCATTTCTGAGCTTCCTTGGCGCAATGGTTAGCGCGTTCGGCTGTTAACCAATAGGTTGGTGGTTCGAGCCCACCCGGGAGAGGTAACGTGGGGTCTCAGATGTAGCGTGAAAAGTCATAACTTTTCCACAATACCTGACAACCATTTAATTTCTGAGCTTCCGTAGCTCAATGGTTAGCGCGTTCGGCTCTTAACCAATAGGTTGGTGGTTCGAGCCCACCCGGGAGCGGTGTTAAGGGATCTCAAATGTAACGTAAAAAGTCAGAGTTTTTCCACAATACCTGACGAGCATTTAATTTTTGGGCTTCCTTGGCGCTATGGTTAGCGCGTTCAGCTGTTAACCGAAGGGTTGGTGGTTCGAGCCCACCCGGGAGAGGTGTTTTGGTGTCTCAGATGTAGCGTAAAAATTCAAAACTTTTCCACAATAGGTGACAAACATTTAATTTCTGAGCTTCCGTGGCTCAATGGTTAGCGCGTTCGGCTGTTAACCAATAGGTTGGTGGTTCGAGCCCACCCGGGAGCGTTGTTATGTAGTCTCAAATTTAACGTTAAAAGAAAAGTTTTTCCACAATACCTGACGGACATTTAATTTTTGGGCTTCCGTGGCGCAATGGTTAGCACGTTCGGCTGTTAACCGAAAGGTTGGTGGTTCGATCACACCCGGGAGCGGTGTTGTGTAGTCTCAAATGTAACGTAAAAAGAAAAGTTTTTCCACAATACCTGACGAACATTTAATTTTTGGGCTTCCGTGGCGCAATGGTTAGCGCGTTCAGCTGTTAACTGAAAGGTTGGTGGTTCGAGCCCACAGGGGAGCGGTGTTAAGGGATCTCAAATGTAACGTAAAAAGTCAAAGTTTTTCCACAATACCTGAAGACCTTTTCATTTCTGAGCTTCCTTGGCGCAATGGTTAGCGCGTTCGGCTGTTAACCAATAGGTTGGTGGTTCGAGCCCACCCGGGAGAGGTAACGTGGGGTCTCAGATGTAGCGTGAAAAGTCATAACTTTTCCACAATACCTGACAACCATTTAATTTCTGAGCTTCCGTGGCTCAATGGTTAGCGCGTTCGGCTCTTAACCAATAGGTTGGTGGTTCGAGCCCACCCGGGAGCGGTGTTAAGGGATCTCAAATGTAACGTAAAAAGTCAGAGTTTTTCCACAATACCTGACGGACATTTAATTTTTGAGCTTCCGTGGCGCAATGGTTAGCGCGTTCGGCTGTTAACCGAAAGGGTGGTGGTTCGATCACACCCGGGAGCGGTGTTGTGTAGTCTCAAATGTAAAGTAAAAAGAAAAGTTTTTCCACAATACCTGACGAACATTTAATTTTTGGGCTTCCGTGGCGCAATGGTTAGCGCGTTCAGCTGTTAACCGAAAGGTTGGTGGTTCGAGCCCACCCGGGAGAGGTGTTGTGGGGTCTCAGATGTAGCGTGAAAAGACATAACTTTTCCACAATACCTGACAACCATTTAATTTCTGAGCTTCCGTGGCTCAATGGTTAGCGCGTTCTGCTCTTAACCAATAGGTTGGTGGTTCGAGCCCACCCGGGAGCGGTGTTAAGGGATCTCAAATGTAACGTAAAAAGTCAGAGTTTTTCCACAATATCTGACGAACATTTAATTTTTGGGCTTCCGTGGCGCAATGGTTAGCGCGTTCAGCTGTTAACCGAAAGGTTGGTGGTTCGAGCCCACCCGGGAGAGGTGTTGTGGGGTCTCAGATGTAGCGTGAAAAGTCAGAGTTTTTCTCAATACCTGACGAACATTTAACTTTTGGGCTTCCGTGGCGCAATGGTTAGCGCCCACCCGGAAGAGGTGTTGTGCATTCAAAAGTGTACCGAAAAAATCGCATGTTTTTTTCTTCAAGATACAAAATCCGTGACAACGATTTCTTATTGAAAATTGAATTTGAACAGTTTTTTGAATGAATATCGTTACATTTGCTTGAATTACAGCAAAAAATACAAAAATAATGGTTTCAGTGGTTATATTTGAAAATAGTGAAAAAATTTTAAAATGTGCTTTTCTGGTCGAGAAACGTCGATTTTGAAAACGGTATTAAAAATCGAGGTACATTTTTATTTTTTGATCAATCGAGATGAAATCACTTTTAATGAGTATTTTATAGGTAATTAAGCTGAATTCGGTCAAACATTTGTCCAGAAAAAAATGCATTCAAAAGTGTACCGAAAAAATCGCATGTTTTTTTTATTCAAGATACAAAATCCGTGACAACGATTTCTTATTGAAAATTGAATTTATACAGTTTTTTGAATGAATATCGTTACATTTGTTTGAATTAAAGCAAAAAGTACAAAAATAATGGTTTCAGTGGTCATATTTGAAAATAGTGAAAAAATACTCAAAATGTGCTTCTCTGGTCGAGAAACGTCGATTTTGAAAGTGGTATTAAAAATCGAGGTACATTTTTGTTTAGTGATCAATCGAGATGAAATCACTTTTAATGAGTATTTTATAGGTAATTAAGCTGAATTCGGTCAAACATTTGTCCAGAAAAAAATGCATTCAAAAGTGTACCGAAAAAATCGCATGTTTTTTTTCTTCAAGATACAAAATCCGTGACAACGATTTCTTATTGAAAATTGAATTTGAACAGTTTTTTGAATGAATATCGTTACATTTGCTTGAATTACAGCAAAAAATACAAAAATAATGGTTTCAGTGGTTATATTTGAAAATAGTGAAAAAATTCTAAAAATGTGCTTTTCTGGTCGAGAAACGTCGATTTTGAAAACGGTATTAAAAATCGAGGTACATTTTTATTTTTTGATCAATCGAGATGAAATCACTTTTAATGAGTATTTTATAGGTAATTAAGCTGAATTCGGTCAAACATTTGTCCAGAAAAAAATGCATTCAAAAGTGTACCGAAAAAATCGCATGTTTTTTTTATTCAAGATACAAAATCCGTGACAACGATTTCTTATTGAAAATTGAATTTATACAGTTTTTTGAATGAATATCGTTACATTTGTTTGAATTAAAGCAAAAAGTACAAAAATAATGGTTTCAGTGGTCATATTTGAAAATAGTGAAAAAATACTCAAAATGTGCTTCTCTGGTCGAGAAACGTCGATTTTGAAAGTGGTATTAAAAATCGAGGTACATTTTTGTTTAGTGATCAATCGAGATGAAATCACTTTTAATGAGTATTTTATAGGTAATTAAGCTGAATTCGGTCAAACATTTGTCCAGAAAAAAATGCATTCAAAAGTGTACCGAAAAAATCGCATGTTTTTTTTCTTCAAGATACAAAATCCGTGACAACGATTTCTTATTGAAAATTGAATTTGAACAGTTTTTTGAATGAATATCGTTACATTTGCTTGAATTACAGCAAAAAATACAAAAATAATGGTTTCAGTGGTTATATTTGAAAATAGTGAAAAAATTCTAAAAATGTGCTTTTCTGGTCGAGAAACGTCGATTTTGAAAACGGTATTAAAAATCGAGGTACATTTTTATTTTTTGATCAATCGAGATGAAATCACTTTAAATGAGTATTTTATAGGTAATTAAGCTGAATTCGGTCAAACATTTGTCCAGAAAAAAATGCATTCAAAAGTATACCGAAAAAATCGCATGTTTTTTTTCTTCAAGATACAAAATCCGTGACAACGATTTCTTATTGAAAATTGAATTTATACAGTTTTTTGAATGAATATCGTTACATTTGCTTGAATTAAAGCAAAAAGTACAAAAATAATGGTTTCAGTGGTCATATTTGAAAATAGTGAAAAAATACTCAAAATGTGCTTTTCTGGTCGAGAAACGTCGATTTTGAAAATGGTATTAAAAATCGAGGTACATTTTTATTTATTGATCAATCGAGATGAAATCACTTTTAATGAGTATTTTATAGGTAATTAAGCTGAATTCGGTGAAACATTTGTCCAGAAAAAAATTCATTCAAAAGTGTACCGAAAAAATCGCATGTTTTTTTTCTTCAAGATACAAAATCCGTGACAACGATTTCTTATTGAAAATTGAATTTGAACAGTTTTTTGAATGAATATCGTTACATTTGCTTGAATTACAGCAAAAAAATACAAAAATAATGGTTTCAGTGGTTATATTTGAAAATAGTGAAAAAATTCTAAAAATGTGCTTTTCTGGTCGAGAAACGTCGATTTTGAAAACGGTATTAAAAATCGAGGTACATTTTTATTTTTTGATCAATCGAGATGAAATCACTTTTAATGAGTATTTTATAGGTAATTAAGCTGAATTCGGTCAAACATTTGTCCAGAAAAAAATGCATTCAAAAGTGTACCGAAAAAATCGCATGTTTTTTTTCTTCAAGATACAAAATCCGTGACAACGATTTCTTATTGAAAATTGAATTTATACAGTTTTTTGAATGAATATCGTTACATTTGCTTGAATTAAAGCAAAAAGTACAAAAATAATGGTTTCAGTGGTCATATTTGAAAATAGTGATAAAATACTCAAAATGTGCTTTTCTGGTCGAGAAACGTCAATTTTGAAAATGGTATTAAAAATCGAGGTACATTTTTATTTATTGATCAATCGAGATGAAATCCCTTTTAATGAGTATTTTATAGGTAATTAAGCTGAATTCGGTCAAACATTTGTCCAGAAAAAAATGCATTCAAAAGTGTACCGAAAAAATCGCATGTTTTTTTTCTTCAAGATACAAAATCCGTGACAACGATTTCTTATTGAAAATTGAATTTGAACAGTTTTTTGAATGAATATCGTTACATTTGCTTGAATTACAGCAAAAAAATACAAAAATAATGGTTTCAGTGGTTATATTTGAAAATAGTGAAAAAATTTTAAAATGTTCTTTTCTGGTCGAGAAGCGTCGATTTTGAAAATGGTATTAAAAATCGATTTACATTTTTATTTATTGATCAATCGAGATGAAATCACTTTTATTGAATATTTTGTAGGTAATTAAGCTGAATACGGTCAAACATTTGTCCAGAAAAAAATGCATTCAAAAGTGTACCGAAAAAATCGCATGTTTTTTTTCTTCAAGATACAAAATCCGTGACAACGATTTCTTATTGAAAATTGAATTTGAACAGTTTTTTGAATGAATATCGTTACATTTGCTTGAATTACAGCAAAAAATACAAAAATAATGGTTTCAGTGGTTATATTTGAAAATAGTGAAAAAATTCTAAAAATGTGCTTTTCTGGTCGAGAAACGTCGATTTTGAAAACGGTATTAAAAATCGAGGTACATTTTTATTTTTTGATCAATCGAGATGAAATCACTTTTAATGAGTATTTTATAGGTAATTAAGCTGAATTTGGTCAAACATTTGTCCAGAAAAAAATGCATTCAAAAGTGTACCGAAAAAATCGCATGTTTTTTTTCTTCAAGATACAAAATCCGTGACAACGATTTCTTATTGAAAATTGAATTTGAACAGTTTTTTGAATGAATATCGTTACATTTGCTTGAATTACAGCAAAAAATACAAAAATAATGGTTTCAGTGGTTATATTTGAAAATAGTGAAAAAATTCTAAAAATGTGCTTTTCTGGTCGAGAAACGTCGATTTTGAAAACGGTATTAAAAATCGAGGTACATTTTTATTTTTTGATCAATCGAGATGAAATCACTTTTAATGAGTATTTTATAGGTAATTAAGCTGAATTCGGTCAAACATTTGTCCAGAAAAAAATGCATTCAAAAGTGTACCGAAAAAATCGCATGTTTTTTTTCTTCAAGATACAAAATCCGTGACAACGATTTCTTATTGAAAATTGAATTTATACAGTTTTTTGAATGAATATCGTTACATTTGCTTGAATTAAAGCAAAAAGTACAAAAATAATGGTTTCAGTGGTCATATTTGAAAATAGTGATAAAATACTCAAAATGTGCTTTTCTGGTCGAGAAACGTCAATTTTGAAAATGGTATTAAAAATCGAGGTACATTTTTATTTATTGATCAATCGAGATGAAATCCCTTTTAATGAGTATTTTATAGGTAATTAAGCTGAATTCGGTCAAACATTTGTCCAGAAAAAAATGCATTCAAAAGTGTACCGAAAAAATCGCATGTTTTTTTTCTTCAAGATACAAAATCCGTGACAACGATTTCTTATTGAAAATTGAATTTGAACAGTTTTTTGAATGAATATCGTTACATTTGCTTTAATTACAGCAAAAAATACAAAAATAATGGTTTCAGTGGTTATATTTGAAAATAGTGAAAAAATTCTAAAAATGTGCTTTTCTGGTCGAGAAACGTCGATTTTGAAAACGGTATTAAAAATCGAGGTACATTTTTATTTTTTGATCAATCGAGATGAAATCACTTTTAATGAGTATTTTATAGGTAATTAAGCTGAATTCGGTCAAACATTTGTCCAGAAAAAAATGCATTCAAAAGTGTACCGAAAAAATCGCATGTTTTTTTTCTTCAAGATACAAAATCCGTGACAACGATTTCTTATTGAAAATTGAATTTATACAGTTTTTTGAATGAATATCGTTACATTTGCTTGAATTAAAGCAAAAAGTACAAAAATAATGGTTTCAGTGGTCATATTTGAAAATAGTGATAAAATACTCAAAATGTGCTTTTCTGGTCGAGAAACGTCAATTTTGAAAATGGTATTAAAAATCGAGGTACATTTTTATTTATTGATCAATCGAGATGAAATCCCTTTTAATGAGTATTTTATAGGTAATTAAGCTGAATTCGGTCAAACATTTGTCCAGAAAAAAATGCATTCAAAAGTGTACCGAAAAAATCGCATGTTTTTTTTCTTCAAGATACAAAATCCGTGACAACGATTTCTTATTGAAAATTGAATTTGAACAGTTTTTTGAATGAATATCGTTACATTTGCTTTAATTACAGCAAAAAATACAAAAATAATGGTTTCAGTGGTTATATTTGAAAATAGTGAAAAAATTCTAAAAATGTGCTTTTCTGGTCGAGAAACGTCGATTTTGAAAACGGTATTAAAAATCGAGGTACATTTTTATTTTTTGATCAATCGAGATGAAATCACTTTTAATGAGTATTTTATAGGTAATTAAGCTGAATTCGGTCAAACATTTGTCCAGAAAAAAATGCATTCAAAAGTGTACCGAAAAAATCGCATGTTTTTTTTCTTCAAGATACAAAATCCGTGACAACGATTTCTTATTGAAAATTGAATTTATACAGTTTTTTGAATGAATATCGTTACATTTGCTTGAATTAAAGCAAAAAGTACAAAAATAATGGTTTCAGTGGTCATATTTGAAAATAGTGAAAAAATACTCAAAATGTGCTTTTCTGGTCGAGAAACGTCGATTTTGAAAATGGTATTAAAAATCGAGGTACATTTTTATTTATTGATCAATCGAGATGAAATCACTTTTAATGAGTATTTTATAGGTAATTAAGCTGAATTCGGTCAAACATTTGTCCAGAAAAAAATGCATTCAAAAGTGTACCGCAAAAATCGCATGTTTTTTTTCTTCAAGATACAAAATCCGTGACAACGATTTCTTATTGAAAATTGAATTTGAACAGTTTTTTGAATGAATATCGTTACATTTGCTTGAATTACAGCAAAAAAATACAAAAATAATGGTTTCAGTGGTTATATTTGAAAATAGTGAAAAAATTTTAAAATGTTCTTTTCTGGTCGAGAAGCGTCGATTTTGAAAATGGTATTAAAAATCGATTTACATTTTTATTTATTGATCAATCGAGATGAAATCACTTTTATTGAATATTTTGTAGGTAATTAAGCTGAATACGGTCAAACATTTGTCCAGAAAAAAATGCATTCAAAAGTGTACCGAAAAAATCGCATGTTTTTTTTCTTCAAGATACAAAATCCGTGACAACGATTTCTTATTGAAAATTGAATTTGAACAGTTTTTTGAATGAATATCGTTACATTTGCTTGAATTACAGCAAAAAATACAAAAATAATGGTTTCAGTGGTTATATTTGAAAATAGTGAAAAAATTCTAAAAATGTGCTTTTCTGGTCGAGAAACGTCGATTTTGAAAACGGTATTAAAAATCGAGGTACATTTTTATTTTTTGATCAATCGAGATGAAATCACTTTTAATGAGTATTTTATAGATAAATAAGCTGAATTTGGTCAAACATTTGTCCAGAAAAAAATGCATTCAAAAGTGTACCGAAAAAATCGCATGTTTTTTTTCTTCAAGATACAAAATCCGTGACAACGATTTCTTATTGAAAATTGAATTTGAACAGTTTTTTGAATGAATATCGTTACATTTGCTTGAATTACAGCAAAAAATACAAAAATAATGGTTTCAGTGGTTATATTTGAAAATAGTGAAAAAATTCTAAAAATGTGCTTTTCTGGTCGAGAAACGTCGATTTTGAAAACGGTATTAAAAATCGAGGTACATTTTTATTTTTTGATCAATCGAGATGAAATCACTTTTAATGAGTATTTTATAGGTAATTAAGCTGAATTCGGTCAAACATTTGTCCAGAAAAAAATGCATTCAAAAGTGTACCGAAAAAATCGCATGTTTTTTTTCTTCAAGATACAAAATCCGTGACAACGATTTCTTATTGAAAATTGAATTTATACAGTTTTTTGAATGAATATCGTTACATTTGCTTGAATTAAAGCAAAAAGTACAAAAATAATGGTTTCAGTGGTCATATTTGAAAATAGTGATAAAATACTCAAAATGTGCTTTTCTGGTCGAGAAACGTCAATTTTGAAAATGGTATTAAAAATCGAGGTACATTTTTATTTATTGATCAATCGAGATGAAATCCCTTTTAATGAGTATTTTATAGGTAATTAAGCTGAATTCGGTCAAACATTTGTCCAGAAAAAAATGCATTCAAAAGTGTACCGAAAAAATCGCATGTTTTTTTTCTTCAAGATACAAAATCCGTGACAACGATTTCTTATTGAAAATTGAATTTGAACAGTTTTTTGAATGAATATCGTTACATTTGCTTTAATTACAGCAAAAAATACAAAAATAATGGTTTCAGTGGTTATATTTGAAAATAGTGAAAAAATTCTAAAAATGTGCTTTTCTGGTCGAGAAACGTCGATTTTGAAAACGGTATTAAAAATCGAGGTACATTTTTATTTTTTGATCAATCGAGATGAAATCACTTTTAATGAGTATTTTATAGGTAATTAAGCTGAATTCGGTCAAACATTTGTCCAGAAAAAAATGCATTCAAAAGTGTACCGAAAAAATCGCATGTTTTTTTTCTTCAAGATACAAAATCCGTGACAACGATTTCTTATTGAAAATTGAATTTATACAGTTTTTTGAATGAATATCGTTACATTTGCTTGAATTAAAGCAAAAAGTACAAAAATAATGGTTTCAGTGGTCATATTTGAAAATAGTGATAAAATACTCAAAATGTGCTTTTCTGGTCGAGAAACGTCAATTTTGAAAATGGTATTAAAAATCGAGGTACATTTTTATTTATTGATCAATCGAGATGAAATCCCTTTTAATGAGTATTTTATAGGTAATTAAGCTGAATTCGGTCAAACATTTGTCCAGAAAAAAATGCATTCAAAAGTGTACCGAAAAAATCGCATGTTTTTTTTCTTCAAGATACAAAATCCGTGACAACGATTTCTTATTGAAAATTGAATTTGAACAGTTTTTTGAATGAATATCGTTACATTTGCTTTAATTACAGCAAAAAATACAAAAATAATGGTTTCAGTGGTTATATTTGAAAATAGTGAAAAAATTCTAAAAATGTGCTTTTCTGGTCGAGAAACGTCGATTTTGAAAACGGTATTAAAAATCGAGGTACATTTTTATTTTTTGATCAATCGAGATGAAATCACTTTTAATGAGTATTTTATAGGTAATTAAGCTGAATTCGGTCAAACATTTGTCCAGAAAAAAATGCATTCAAAAGTGTACCGAAAAAATCGCATGTTTTTTTTCTTCAAGATACAAAATCCGTGACAACGATTTCTTATTGAAAATTGAATTTATACAGTTTTTTGAATGAATATCGTTACATTTGCTTGAATTAAAGCAAAAAGTACAAAAATAATGGTTTCAGTGGTCATATTTGAAAATAGTGAAAAAATACTCAAAATGTGCTTTTCTGGTCGAGAAACGTCGATTTTGAAAATGGTATTAAAAATCGAGGTACATTTTTATTTATTGATCAATCGAGATGAAATCACTTTTAATGAGTATTTTATAGGTAATTAAGCTGAATTCGGTCAAACATTTGTCCAGAAAAAAATGCATTCAAAAGTGTACCGAAAAAATCGCATGTTTTTTTTCTTCAAGATACAAAATCCGTGACAACGATTTCTTATTGAAAATTGAATTTGAACAGTTTTTTGAATGAATATCGTTACATTTGCTTGAATTACAGCAAAAAAATACAAAAATAATGGTTTCAGTGGTTATATTTGAAAATAGTGAAAAAATTTTAAAATGTTCTTTTCTGGTCGAGAAGCGTCGATTTTGAAAATGGTATTAAAAATCGATTTACATTTTTATTTATTGATCAATCGAGATGAAATCACTTTTATTGAATATTTTGTAGGTAATTAAGCTGAATACGGTCAAACATTTGTCCAGAAAAAAATGCATTCAAAAGTGTACCGAAAAAATCGCATGTTTTTTTTCTTCAAGATACAAAATCCGTGACAACGATTTCTTATTGAAAATTGAATTTGAACAGTTTTTTGAATGAATATCGTTACATTTGCTTGAATTACAGCAAAAAATACAAAAATAATGGTTTCAGTGGTTATATTTGAAAATAGTGAAAAAATTCTAAAAATGTGCTTTTCTGGTCGAGAAACGTCGATTTTGAAAACGGTATTAAAAATCGAGGTACATTTTTATTTTTTGATCAATCGAGATGAAATCACTTTTAATGAGTATTTTATAGATAAATAAGCTGAATTTGGTCAAACATTTGTCCAGAAAAAAATGCATTCAAAAGTGTACCGAAAAAATCGCATGTTTTTTTTCTTCAAGATACAAAATCCGTGACAACGATTTCTTATTGAAAATTGAATTTATACAGTTTTTTGAATGAATATCGTTACATTTGTTTGAATTAAAGCAAAAAGTACAAAAATAATGGTTTCAGTGGTCATATTTGAAAATAGTGAAAAAATACTCAAAATGTGCTTCTCTGGTCGAGAAACGTCGATTTTGAAAGTGGTATTAAAAATCGAGGTACATTTTTGTTTAGTGATCAATCGAGATGAAATCACTTTAAATAAGTATTTTATAGGTAATTAAGCTGAATTCGGTCAAACATTTGTCCAGAAAAAAATGCATTCAAAAGTGTACCGAAAAAATCGCATGTTTTTTTTCTTCAAGATACAAAATCCGTGACAACGATTTCTTATTGAAAATTGAATTTGAACAGTTTTTTGAATGAATATCGTTACATTTGCTTGAATTACAGCAAAAAATACAAAAATAATGGTTTCAGTGGTTATATTTGAAAATAGTGAAAAAATTCTAAAAATGTGCTTTTCTGGTCGAGAAACGTCGATTTTGAAAACGGTATTAAAAATCGAGGTACATTTTTATTTTTTGATCAATCGAGATGAAATCACTTTTAATGAGTATTTTATAGGTAATTAAGCTGAATTCGGTCAAAAATTTGTCCAGAAAAAAATGCATTCAAAAGTGTACCGAAAAAATCGCATGTTTTTTTTCTTCAAGATACAAAATCCGTGACAACGATTTCTTATTGAAAATTGAATTTATACAGTTTTTTGAATGAATATCGTTACATTTGCTTGAATTAAAGCAAAAAGTACAAAAATAATGGTTTCAGTGGTCATATTTGAAAATAGTGAAAAAATACTCAAAATGTGCTTTTCTGGTCGAGAAACGTCGATTTTGAAAATGGTATTAAAAATCGAGGTACATTTTTATTTTTTGATCAATCGAGATGAAATCACTTTTAATGAGTATTTTATAGGTAATTAAGCTGAATTCGGTGAAACATTTGTCCAGAAAAAAATTCATTCAAAAGTGTACCGAAAAAATCGCATGTTTTTTTCTTCAAGATACAAAATCCGTGACAACGATTTCTTATTGAAAATTGAATTTGAACAGTTTTTTGAATGAATATCGTTACATTTGCTTGAATTACAGCAAAAAATACAAAAATAATGGTTTCAGTGGTTATATTTGAAAATAGTGAAAAAATTCTAAAAATGTCCTTTTCTGGTCGAGAAACGTCGATTTTGAAAACGGTATTAAAAATCGAGGTACATTTTTATTTTTTTATCAATCGAGATGAAATCACTTTAAATGAGTATTTTATAGGTAATTAAGCTGAATTCGGTCAAACATTTGTCCAGAAAAAAATGCATTCAAAAGTGTACCGAAAAAATCGCATGTTTTTTTTCTTCAAGATACAAAATCCGTGACAACGATTTCTTATTGAAAATTGAATTTATACAGTTTTTTGAATGAATATCGTTACATTTGCTTGAATTAAAGCAAAAAGTACAAAAATAATGGTTTCAGTGGTCATATTTGAAAATAGTGAAAAAATACTCAAAATGTGCTTTTCTGGTCGAGAAACGTCGATTTTGAAAATGGTATTAAAAATCGAGGTACATTTTTATTTATTGATCAATCGAGATGAAATCACTTTTAATGAGTATTTTATAGGTAATTAAGCTGAATTCGGTCAAACATTTGTCCAGAAAAAAATGCATTCAAAAGTGTACCGAAAAAATCGCATGTTTTTTTTCTTCAAGATACAAAATCCGTGACAACGATTTCTTATTGAAAATTGAATTTGAACAGTTTTTTGAATGAATATCGTTACATTTGCTTGAATTACAGCAAAAAAATACAAAAATAATGGTTTCAGTGGTTATATTTGAAAATAGTGAAAAAATTTTAAAATGTTCTTTTCTGGTCGAGAAGCGTCGATTTTGAAAATGGTATTAAAAATCGATTTACATTTTTATTTATTGATCAATCGAGATGAAATCACTTTTATTGAATATTTTGTAGGTAATTAAGCTGAATACGGTCAAACATTTGTCCAGAAAAAAATGCATTCAAAAGTGTACCGAAAAAATCGCATGTTTTTTTTCTTCAAGATACAAAATCCGTGACAACGATTTCTTATTGAAAATTGAATTTGAACAGTTTTTTGAATGAATATCGTTACATTTGCTTGAATTACAGCAAAAAATACAAAAATAATGGTTTCAGTGGTTATATTTGAAAATAGTGAAAAAATTCTAAAAATGTGCTTTTCTGGTCGAGAAACGTCGATTTTGAAAACGGTATTAAAAATCGAGGTACATTTTTATTTTTTGATCAATCGAGATGAAATCACTTTTAATGAGTATTTTATAGGTAATTAAGCTGAATTTGGTCAAACATTTGTCCAGAAAAAAATGCATTCAAAAGTGTACCGAAAAAATCGCATGTTTTTTTTCTTCAAGATACAAAATCCGTGACAACGATTTCTTATTGAAAATTGAATTTGAACAGTTTTTTGAATGAATATCGTTACATTTGCTAGAATTTCAGCAAAAAATACAAAAATAATGGTTTCAGTGGTTATATTTGAAAATAGTGAAAAAATTCTAAAAATGTGCTTTTCTGGTCGAGAAACGTCGATTTTGAAAACGGTATTAAAAATCGAGGTACATTTTTATTTTTTGATCAATCGAGATGAAATCACTTTTAATGAGTATTTTATAGGTAATTAAGCTGAATTCGGTCAAACATTTGTCCAGAAAAAAATGCATTCAAAAGTGTACCGAAAAAATCGCATGTTTTTTTTATTCAAGATACAAAATCCGTGACAACGATTTCTTATTGAAAATTGAATTTATACAGTTTTTTGAATGAATATCGTTACATTTGTTTGAATTAAAGCAAAAAGTACAAAAATAATGGTTTCAGTGGTCATATTTGAAAATAGTGAAAAAATACTCAAAATGTGCTTCTCTGGTCGAGAAACGTCAATTTTGAAAGTGGTATTAAAAATCGAGGTATATTTGTTTAGTGATCAATCGAGATGAAATCACTTTTAATGAGTATTTTATAGTTAATTAAGCTGAATTCGGTCAAAAATTTGTCCAGAAAAAAATGCATTCAAATGTGTACCGAAAAAATCGCATGTTTTTTTTCTTCAAGATACAAAATCCGTGACAACGATTTCTTATTGAAAATTGAATTTATACAGTTTTTTGAATGAATATCGTTACATTTGTTTGAATTAAAGCAAAAAGTACAAAAATAATGGTTTCAGTGGTCATATTTGAAAATAGTGAAAAAATACTCAAAATGTGCTTCTCTGGTCGAGAATCGTCGATTTTGAAAGTGGTATTAAAAATCGAGGTACATTTTTGTTTAGTGATCAATCGAGATGAAATCACTTTAAATAAGTATTTTATAGGTAATTAAGCTGAATTCGGTCAAACATTTGTCCAGAAAAAAATGCATTCAAAAGTGTACCGAAAAAATCGCATGTTTTTTTTCTTCAAGATACAAAATCCGTGACAACGATTTCTTATTGAAAATTGAATTTGAACAGTTTTTTGAATGAATATCGTTACATTTGCTTGAATTACAGCAAAAAATACAAAAATAATGGTTTCAGTGGTTATATTTGAAAATAGTGAAAAAATTCTAAAAATGTGCTTTTCTGGTCGAGAAACGTCGATTTTGAAAACGGTATTAAAAATCGAGGTACATTTTTATTTTTTGATCAATCGAGATGAAATCACTTTTAATGAGTATTTTATAGGTAATTAAGCTGAATTCGGTCAAAAATTTGTCCAGAAAAAAATGCATTCAAAAGTGTACCGAAAAAATCGCATGTTTTTTTTCTTCAAGATACAAAATCCGTGACAACGATTTCTTATTGAAAATTGAATTTATACAGTTTTTTGAATGAATATCGTTACATTTGCTTGAATTAAAGCAGAAAGTACAAAAATAATGGTTTCAGTGGTCATATTTGAAAATAGTGAAAAAATACTCAAAATGTGCTTTTCTGGTCGAGAAACGTCGATTTTGAAAATGGTATTAAAAATCGAGGTACATTTTTATTTTTTGATCAATCGAGATGAAATCACTTTTAATGAGTATTTTATAGGTAATTAAGCTGAATTCGGTGAAACATTTGTCCAGAAAAAAATTCATTCAAAAGTGTACCGAAAAAATCGCATGTTTTTTTCTTCAAGATACAAAATCCGTGACAACGATTTCTTATTGAAAATTGAATTTGAACAGTTTTTTGAATGAATATCGTTACATTTGCTTGAATTACAGCAAAAAATACAAAAATAATGGTTTCAGTGGTTATATTTGAAAATAGTGAAAAAATTCTAAAAATGTCCTTTTCTGGTCGAGAAACGTCGATTTTGAAAACGGTATTAAAAATCGAGGTACATTTTTGTTTAGTGATCAATCGAGATGAAATCACTTTAAATAAGTATTTTATAGGTAATTAAGCTGAATTCGGTCAAACATTTGTCCAGAAAAAAATGCATTCAAAAGTGTACCGAAAAAATCGCATGTTTTTTTTCTTCAAGATACAAAATCCGTGACAACGATTTCTTATTGAAAATTGAATTTGAACAGTTTTTTGAATGAATATCGTTACATTTGCTTGAATTACAGCAAAAAATACAAAAATAATGGTTTCAGTGGTTATATTTGAAAATAGTGAAAAAATTCTAAAAATGTGCTTTTCTGGTCGAGAAACGTCGATTTTGAAAACGGTATTAAAAATCGAGGTACATTTTTATTTTTTGATCAATCGAGATGAAATCACTTTTAATGAGTATTTTATAGGTAATTAAGCTGAATTCGGTCAAAAATTTGTCCAGAAAAAAATGCATTCAAAAGTGTACCGAAAAAATCGCATGTTTTTTTTCTTCAAGATACAAAATCCGTGACAACGATTTCTTATTGAAAATTGAATTTATACAGTTTTTTGAATGAATATCGTTACATTTGCTTGAATTAAAGCAGAAAGTACAAAAATAATGGTTTCAGTGGTCATATTTGAAAATAGTGAAAAAATACTCAAAATGTGCTTTTCTGGTCGAGAAACGTCGATTTTGAAAATGGTATTAAAAATCGAGGTACATTTTTATTTTTTGATCAATCGAGATGAAATCACTTTTAATGAGTATTTTATAGGTAATTAAGCTGAATTCGGTGAAACATTTGTCCAGAAAAAAATTCATTCAAAAGTGTACCGAAAAAATCGCATGTTTTTTTCTTCAAGATACAAAATCCGTGACAACGATTTCTTATTGAAAATTGAATTTGAACAGTTTTTTGAATGAATATCGTTACATTTGCTTGAATTACAGCAAAAAATACAAAAATAATGGTTTCAGTGGTTATATTTGAAAATAGTGAAAAAATTCTAAAAATGTCCTTTTCTGGTCGAGAAACGTCGATTTTGAAAACGGTATTAAAAATCGAGGTACATTTTTATTTTTTGATCAATCGAGATGAAATCACTTTAAATGAGTATTTTATAGGTAATTAAGCTGAATTCGGTCAAACATTTGTCCAGAAAAAAATGCATTCAAAAGTGTACCGAAAAAATCGCATGTTTTTTTTCTTCAAGATACAAAATCCGTGACAACGATTTCTTATTGAAAATTGAATTTGAACAGTTTTTTGAATGAATATCGTTACATTTGCTTGAATTACAGCAAAAAATACAAAAATAATGGTTTCAGTGGTTATATTTGAAAATAGTGAAAAAATTCTAAAAATGTGCTTTTCTGGTCGAGAAACGTCGATTTTGAGAACGGTATTAAAAATCGAGGTACATTTTTATTTTTTGATCAATCGAGATGAAATCACTTTAAATGAGTATTTTATAGGTAATTAAGCTGAATTCGGTCAAACATTTGTCCAGAAAAAAATGCATTCAAAAGTGTACCGAAAAAATCGCATGTTTTTTTTCTTCAAGATACAAAATCCGTGACAACGATTTCTTATTGAAAATTGAATTTATACAGTTTTTTGAATGAATATCGTTACATTTGCTTGAATTAAAGCAAAAAGTACAAAAATAATGGTTTCAGTGGTCATATTTGAAAATAGTGAAAAAATACTCAAAATGTGCTTTTCTGGTCGAGAAACGTCGATTTTGAAAATGGTATTAAAAATCGAGGTACATTTTTATTTATTGATCAATCGAGATGAAATCACTTTTAATGAGTATTTTATAGGTAATTAAGCTGAATTCGGTGAAACATTTGTCCAGAAAAAAATTCATTCAAAAGTGTACCGAAAAAATCGGATGTTTTTTTTCTTCAAGATACAAAATCCGTGACGACGATTTCTTATTGAAAATTGAATTTGAACAGTTTTTTGAATGAATATCGTTACATTTGCTTGAATTACAGCAAAAAATACAAAAATAATGGTTTCAGTGGTTATATTTGAAAATAGTGAAAAAATTCTAAAAATGTGCTTTTCTGGTCGAGAAACGTCGATTTTGAAAACGGTATTAAAAATCGAGGTACATTTTTATTTTTTGATCAATCGAGATGAAATCACTTTTAATGAGTATTTTATAGGTAATTAAGCTGAATTCGGTCAAACATTTGTCCAGAAAAAAATGCATTCAAAAGTGTACCGAAAAAATCGCATGTTTTTTTTCTTCAAGATACAAAATCCGTGACAACGATTTCTTATTGAAAATTGAATTTATACAGTTTTTTGAATGAATATCGTTACATTTGCTTGAATTAAAGCAAAAAGTACAAAAATAATGGTTTCAGTGGTCATATTTGAAAATAGTGAAAAAATACTCAAAATGTGCTTTTCTGGTCGAGAAACGTCGATTTTGAAAATGGTATTAAAAATCGAGGTACATTTTTATTTATTGATCAATCGAGATGAAATCACTTTTAATGAGTATTTTATAGGTAATTAAGCTGAATTCGGTGAAACATTTGTCCAGAAAAAAATTCATTCAAAAGTGTACCGAAAAAATCGGATGTTTTTTTTCTTCAAGATACAAAATCCGTGACAACGATTTCTTATTGAAAATTGAATTTGAACAGTTTTTTGAATGAATATCGTTACATTTGCTTGAATTACAGCAAAAAATACAAAAATAATGGTTTCAGTGGTTATATTTGAAAATAGTGAAAAAATTCTAAAAATGTGCTTTTCTGGTCGAGAAACGTCGATTTTGAAAACGGTATTAAAAATCGAGGTACATTTTTATTTTTTGATCAATCGAGATGAAATCACTTTTAATGAGTATTTTATAGGTAATTAAGCTGAATTCGGTCAAACATTTGTCCAGAAAAAAATGCATTCAAAAGTGTACCGAAAAAATCGCATGTTTTTTTTCTTCAAGATACAAAATCCGTGACAACGATTTCTTATTGAAAATTGAATTTATACAGTTTTTTGAATGAATATCGTTACATTTGCTTGAATTACAGCAAAAAATACAAAAATAATGGTTTCAGTGGTTATATTTGAAAATAGTGAAAAAATTCTAAAAATGTCCTTTTCTGGTCGAGAAACGTCGATTTTGAAAACGGTATTAAAAATCGAGGTACATTTTTATTTTTTGATCAATCGAGATGAAATCACTTTAAATGAGTATTTTATAGGTAATTAAGCTGAATTCGGTCAAACATTTGTCCAGAAAAAAATGCATTCAAAAGTGTACCGAAAAAATCGCATGTTTTTTTTCTTCAAGATACAAAATCCGTGACAACGATTTCTTATTGAAAATTGAATTTGAACAGTTTTTTGAATGAATATCGTTACATTTGCTTGAATTACAGCAAAAAATACAAAAATAATGGTTTCAGTGGTTATATTTGAAAATAGTGAAAAAATTCTAAAAATGTGCTTTTCTGGTCGAGAAACGTCGATTTTGAAAACGGTATTAAAAATCGAGGTACATTTTTATTTTTTGATCAATCGAGATGAAATCACTTTAAATGAGTATTTTATAGGTAATTAAGCTGAATTCGGTCAAACATTTGTCCAGAAAAAAATGCATTCAAAAGTGTACCGAAAAAATCGCATGTTTTTTTTCTTCAAGATACAAAATCCGTGACAACGATTTCTTATTGAAAATTGAATTTATACAGTTTTTTGAATGAATATCGTTACATTTGCTTGAATTTAAGCGAAAAGTACAAAAATAATGGCTTCAGTGGTCATATTTGAAAATAGTGAAAAAATACTCAAAATGTGCTTTTCTGGTCGAGAAACGTCGATTTTGAAAATGGTATTAAAAATCGAGGTACATTTTTATTTATTGATCAATCGAGATGAAATCACTTTTAATGAGTATTTTATAGGTAATTAAGCTGAATTCGGTGAAACATTTGTCCAGAAAAAAATTCATTCAAAAGTGTACCGAAAAAATCGCATGTTTTTTTTCTTCAAGATACAAAATCCGTGACAACGATTTCTTATTGAAAATTGAATTTGAACAGTTTTTTGAATGAATATCGTTACATTTGCTTGAATTACAGCAAAAAATACAAAAATAATGGTTTCAGTGGTTATATTTGAAAATAGTGAAAAAATTCTAAAAATGTGCTTTTCTGGTCGAGAAACGTCGATTTTGAAAACGGTATTAAAAATCGAGGTACATTTTTATTTTTTGATCAATCGAGATGAAATCACTTTTAATGAGTATTTTATAGGTAATTAAGCTGAATTCGGTCAAACATTTGTCCAGAAAAAAATGCATTCAAAAGTGTACCGAAAAAATCGCATGTTTTTTTTCTTCAAGATACAAAATCCGTGACAACGATTTCTTATTGAAAATTGAATTTATACAGTTTTTTGAATGAATATCGTTACATTTGCTTGAATTAAAGCAAAAAGTACAAAAATAATGGTTTCAGTGGTCATATTTGAAAATAGTGATAAAATACTCAAAATGTGCTTTTCTGGTCGAGAAACGTCAATTTTGAAAATGGTATTAAAAATCGAGGTACATTTTTATTTATTGATCAATCGAGATGAAATCCCTTTTAATGAGTATTTTATAGGTAATTAAGCTGAATTCGGTCAAACATTTGTCCAGAAAAAAATGCATTCAAAAGTGTACCGAAAAAATCGCATGTTTTTTTTCTTCAAGATACAAAATCCGTGACAACGATTTCTTATTGAAAATTGAATTTGAACAGTTTTTTGAATGAATATCGTTACATTTGCTTTAATTACAGCAAAAAATACAAAAATAATGGTTTCAGTGGTTATATATGAAAATAGTGAAAAAATTCTAAAAATGTGCTTTTCTGGTCGAGAAACGTCGATTTTGAAAACGGTATTAAAAATCGAGGTACATTTTTATTTTTTGATCAATCGAGATGAAATCACTTTTAATGAGTATTTTATAGATAATTAAGCTGAATTCGGTCAAACATTTGTCCAGAAAAAAATGCATTCAAAAGTGTACCGAAAAAATCGCATGTTTTTTTTCTTCAAGATACAAAATCCGTGACAACGATTTCTTATTGAAAATTGAATTTGAACAGTTTTTTGAATGAATATCGTTACATTTGCTTGAATTACAGCAAAAAATACAAAAATAATGGTTTCAGTGGTTATATTTGAAAATAGTGAAAAAATTCTAAAAATGTGCTTTTCTGGTCGAGAAACGTCGATTTTGAAAATGGTATTAAAAATCGAGGTACATTTTTATTTATTGATCAATCGAGATGAAATCACTTTTATTGAATATTTTGTAGGTAATTAAGCTGAATACGGTCAAACATTTGTCCAGAAAAAAATGCATTCAAAAGTGTACCGAAAAAATCGCATGTTTTTTTTCTTCAAGATACAAAATCCGTGACAACGATTTCTTATTGAAAATTGAATTTATACAGTTTTTTGAATGAATATCGTTACATTTGCTTGAATTAAAGCAAAAAGTACAAAAATAATGGTTTCAGTGGTCATATTTGAAAATAGTGAAAAATTACTCAAAATGTGCTTTTCTGGTCGAGAAACGTCGATTTTGAAAATGGTATTAAAAATCGAGGTACATTTTTATTTATTGATCAATCGAGATGAAATCACTTTTAATGAGTATTTTATAGGTAATTAAGCTGAATTCGGTGAAACATTTGTCCAGAAAAAAATTCATTCAAAAGTGTACCGAAAAAATCGCATGTTTTTTTTCTTCAAGATACAAAATCCGTGACAACGATTTCTTATTGAAAATTGAATTTGAACAGTTTTTTGAATGAATATCGTTACATTTGCTTGAATTACAGCAAAAAATACAAAAATAATGGTTTCAGTGGTTATATTTGAAAATAGTGAAAAAATTCTAAAAATGTGCTTTTCTGGTCGAGAAACGTCGATTTTGAAAACGGTATTAAAAATCGAGGTACATTTTTATTTTTTGATCAATCGAGATGAAATCACTTTTAATGAGTATTTTATAGGTAATTAAGCTGAATTCGGTCAAACATTTGTCCAGAAAAAAATGCATTCAAAAGTGTACCGAAAAAATCGCATGTTTTTTTTCTTCAAGATACAAAATCCGTGACAACGATTTCTTATTGAAAATTGAATTTATACAGTTTTTTGAATGAATATCGTTACATTTGCTTGAATTAAAGCAAAAAGTACAAAAATAATGGTTTCAGTGGTCATATTTGAAAATAGTGAAAAAATACTCAAAATGTGCTTTTCTGGTCGAGAAACGTCGATTTTGAAAATGGTATTAAAAATCGAGGTACATTTTTATTTATTGATCAATCGAGATGAAATCACTTTTAATGAGTATTTTATAGGTAATTAAGCTGAATTCGGTGAAACATTTGTCCAGAAAAAAATTCATTCAAAAGTGTACCGAAAAAATCGGATGTTTTTTTTCTTCAAGATACAAAATCCGTGACAACGATTTCTTATTGAAAATTGAATTTGAACAGTTTTTTGAATGAATATCGTTACATTTGCTTGAATTACAGCAAAAAATACAAAAATAATGGTTTCAGTGGTTATATTTGAAAATAGTGAAAAAATTCTAAAAATGTGCTTTTCTGGTCGAGAAACGTCGATTTTGAAAACGGTATTAAAAATCGAGGTACATTTTTATTTTTTGATCAATCGAGATGAAATCACTTTTAATGAGTATTTTATAGGTAATTAAGCTGAATTCGGTCAAACATTTGTCCAGAAAAAAATGCATTCAAAAGTGTACCGAAAAAATCGCATGTTTTTTTTCTTCAAGATACAAAATCCGTGACAACGATTTCTTATTGAAAATTGAATTTATACAGTTTTTTGAATGAATATCGTTACATTTGCTTGAATTAAAGCAAAAAGTACAAAAATAATGGTTTCAGTGGTCATATTTGAAAATAGTGAAAAAATACTCAAAATGTGCTTTTCTGGTCGAGAAACGTCGATTTTGAAAATGGTATTAAAAATCGAGGTACATTTTTATTTATTGATCAATCGAGATGAAATCACTTTTAATGAGTATTTTATAGGTAATTAAGCTGAATTCGGTGAAACATTTGTCCAGAAAAAAATTCATTCAAAAGTGTACCGAAAAAATCGGATGTTTTTTTTCTTCAAGATACAAAATCCGTGACAACGATTTCTTATTGAAAATTGAATTTGAACAGTTTTTTGAATGAATATCGTTACATTTGCTTGAATTACAGCAAAAAATACAAAAATAATGGTTTCAGTGGTTATATTTGAAAATAGTGAAAAAATTCAAAAAATGTGCTTTTCTGGTCGAGAAACGTCGATTTTGAAAACGGTATTAAAAATCGAGGTACATTTTTATTTTTTGATCAATCGAGATGAAATCACTTTTAATGAGTATTTTATAGGTAATTAAGCTGAATTCGGTCAAACATTTGTCCAGAAAAAAATGCATTCAAAAGTGTACCGAAAAAATCGCATGTTTTTTTTCTTCAAGATACAAAATCCGTGACAACGATTTCTTATTGAAAATTGAATTTATACAGTTTTTTGAATGAATATCGTTACATTTGCTTGAATTACAGCAAAAAATACAAAAATAATGGTTTCAGTGGTTATATTTGAAAATAGTGAAAAAATTCTAAAAATGTCCTTTTCTGGTCGAGAAACGTCGATTTTGAAAACGGTATTAAAAATCGAGGTACATTTTTATTTTTTGATCAATCGAGATGAAATCACTTTAAATGAGTATTTTATAGGTAATTAAGCTGAATTCGGTCAAACATTTGTCCAGAAAAAAATGCATTCAAAAGTGTACCGAAAAAATCGCATGTTTTTTTTCTTCAAGATACAAAATCCGTGACAACGATTTCTTATTGAAAATTGAATTTGAACAGTTTTTTGAATGAATATCGTTACATTTGCTTTAATTACAGCAAAAAATACAAAAATAATGGTTTCAGTGGTTATATTTGAAAATAGTGAAAAAATTCTAAAAATGTGCTTTTCTGGTCGAGAAACGTCGATTTTGAAAACGGTATTAAAAATCGAGGTACATTTTTATTTATTGATCAATCGAGATGAAATCACTTTTAATGAGTATTTTATAGGTAATTAAGCTGAATTCGGTCAAACATTTGTCCAGAAAAAAATGCATTCAAAAGTGTACCGAAAAAATCGCATGTTTTTTTTCTTCAAGATACAAAATCCGTGACAACGATTTCTTATTGAAAATTGAATTTATACAGTTTTTTGAATGAATATCGTTACATTTGCTTGAATTAAAGCAAAAAGTACAAAAATAATGGTTTCAGTGGTCATATTTGAAAATAGTGAAAAAATACTCAAAATGTGCTTTTCTGGTCGAGAAACGTCGATTTTGAAAATGGTATTAAAAATCGAGGTACATTTTTATTTATTGATCAATCGAGATGAAATCACTTTTAATGAGTATTTTATAGGTAATTAAGCTGAATTCGGTGAAACATTTGTCCAGAAAAAAATTCATTCAAAAGTGTACCGAAAAAATCGGATGTTTTTTTTCTTCAAGATACAAAATCCGTGACAACGATTTCTTATTGAAAATTGAATTTGAACAGTTTTTTGAATGAATATCGTTACATTTGCTTGAATTACAGCAAAAAATACAAAAATAATGGTTTCAGTGGTTATATTTGAAAATAGTGAAAAAATTCTAAAAATGTGCTTTTCTGGTCGAGAAACGTCGATTTTGAAAACGGTATTAAAAATCGAGGTACATTTTTATTTTTTGATCAATCGAGATGAAATCACTTTTAATGAGTATTTTATAGGTAATTAAGCTGAATTCGGTCAAACATTTGTCCAGAAAAAAATGCATTCAAAAGTGTACCGAAAAAATCGCATGTTTTTTTTCTTCAAGATACAAAATCCGTGACAACGATTTCTTATTGAAAATTGAATTTATACAGTTTTTTGAATGAATATCGTTACATTTGCTTGAATTAAAGCAAAAAGTACAAAAATAATGGTTTCAGTGGTCATATTTGAAAATAGTGAAAAAATACTCAAAATGTGCTTTTCTGGTCGAGAAACGTCGATTTTGAAAATGGTATTAAAAATCGAGGTACATTTTTATTTATTGATCAATCGAGATGAAATCACTTTTAATGAGTATTTTATAGGTAATTAAGCTGAATTCGGTGAAACATTTGTCCAGAAAAAAATTCATTCAAAAGTGTACCGAAAAAATCGGATGTTTTTTTTCTTCAAGATACAAAATCCGTGACAACGATTTCTTATTGAAAATTGAATTTGAACAGTTTTTTGAATGAATATCGTTACATTTGCTTGAATTACAGCAAAAAATACAAAAATAATGGTTTCAGTGGTTATATTTGAAAATAGTGAAAAAATTCTAAAAATGTGCTTTTCTGGTCGAGAAACGTCGATTTTGAAAACGGTATTAAAAATCGAGGTACATTTTTATTTTTTGATCAATCGAGATGAAATCACTTTTAATGAGTATTTTATAGGTAATTAAGCTGAATTCGGTCAAACATTTGTCCAGAAAAAAATGCATTCAAAAGTGTACCGAAAAAATCGCATGTTTTTTTTCTTCAAGATACAAAATCCGTGACAACGATTTCTTATTGAAAATTGAATTTATACAGTTTTTTGAATGAATATCGTTACATTTGCTTGAATTACAGCAAAAAATACAAAAATAATGGTTTCAGTGGTTATATTTGAAAATAGTGAAAAAATTCTAAAAATGTCCTTTTCTGGTCGAGAAACGTCGATTTTGAAAACGGTATTAAAAATCGAGGTACATTTTTATTTTTTGATCAATCGAGATGAAATCACTTTAAATGAGTATTTTATAGGTAATTAAGCTGAATTCGGTCAAACATTTGTCCAGAAAAAAATGCATTCAAAAGTGTACCGAAAAAATCGCATGTTTTTTTTCTTCAAGATACAAAATCCGTGACAACGATTTCTTATTGAAAATTGAATTTGAACAGTTTTTTGAATGAATATCGTTACATTTGCTTGAATTACAGCAAAAAATACAAAAATAATGGTTTCAGTGGTTATATTTGAAAATAGTGAAAAAATTCTAAAAATGTGCTTTTCTGGTCGAGAAACGTCGATTTTGAAAACGGTATTAAAAATCGAGGTACATTTTTATTTTTTGATCAATCGAGATGAAATCACTTTAAATGAGTATTTTATAGGTAATTAAGCTGAATTCGGTCAAACATTTGTCCAGAAAAAAATGCATTCAAAAGTGTACCGAAAAAATCGCATGTTTTTTTTCTTCAAGATACAAAATCCGTGACAACGATTTCTTATTGAAAATTGAATTTATACAGTTTTTTGAATGAATATCGTTACATTTGCTTGAATTTAAGCGAAAAGTACAAAAATAATGGCTTCAGTGGTCATATTTGAAAATAGTGAAAAAATACTCAAAATGTGCTTTTCTGGTCGAGAAACGTCGATTTTGAAAATGGTATTAAAAATCGAGGTACATTTTTATTTATTGATCAATCGAGATGAAATCACTTTTAATGAGTATTTTATAGGTAATTAAGCTGAATTCGGTGAAACATTTGTCCAGAAAAAAATTCATTCAAAAGTGTACCGAAAAAATCGCATGTTTTTTTTCTTCAAGATACAAAATCCGTGACAACGATTTCTTATTGAAAATTGAATTTGAACAGTTTTTTGAATGAATATCGTTACATTTGCTTGAATTACAGCAAAAAATACAAAAATAATGGTTTCAGTGGTTATATTTGAAAATAGTGAAAAAATTCTAAAAATGTGCTTTTCTGGTCGAGAAACGTCGATTTTGAAAACGGTATTAAAAATCGAGGTACATTTTTATTTTTTGATCAATCGAGATGAAATCACTTTTAATGAGTATTTTATAGGTAATTAAGCTGAATTCGGTCAAACATTTGTCCAGAAAAAAATGCATTCAAAAGTGTACCGAAAAAATCGCATGTTTTTTTTCTTCAAGATACAAAATCCGTGACAACGATTTCTTATTGAAAATTGAATTTATACAGTTTTTTGAATGAATATCGTTACATTTGCTTGAATTAAAGCAAAAAGTACAAAAATAATGGTTTCAGTGGTCATATTTGAAAATAGTGATAAAATACTCAAAATGTGCTTTTCTGGTCGAGAAACGTCAATTTTGAAAATGGTATTAAAAATCGAGGTACATTTTTATTTATTGATCAATCGAGATGAAATCCCTTTTAATGAGTATTTTATAGGTAATTAAGCTGAATTCGGTCAAACATTTGTCCAGAAAAAAATGCATTCAAAAGTGTACCGAAAAAATCGCATGTTTTTTTTCTTCAAGATACAAAATCCGTGACAACGATTTCTTATTGAAAATTGAATTTGAACAGTTTTTTGAATGAATATCGTTACATTTGCTTTAATTACAGCAAAAAATACAAAAATAATGGTTTCAGTGGTTATATATGAAAATAGTGAAAAAATTCTAAAAATGTGCTTTTCTGGTCGAGAAACGTCGATTTTGAAAACGGTATTAAAAATCGAGGTACATTTTTATTTTTTGATCAATCGAGATGAAATCACTTTTAATGAGTATTTTATAGATAATTAAGCTGAATTCGGTCAAACATTTGTCCAGAAAAAAATGCATTCAAAAGTGTACCGAAAAAATCGCATGTTTTTTTTCTTCAAGATACAAAATCCGTGACAACGATTTCTTATTGAAAATTGAATTTGAACAGTTTTTTGAATGAATATCGTTACATTTGCTTGAATTACAGCAAAAAATACAAAAATAATGGTTTCAGTGGTTATATTTGAAAATAGTGAAAAAATTCTAAAAATGTGCTTTTCTGGTCGAGAAACGTCGATTTTGAAAATGGTATTAAAAATCGAGGTACATTTTTATTTATTGATCAATCGAGATGAAATCACTTTTATTGAATATTTTGTAGGTAATTAAGCTGAATACGGTCAAACATTTGTCCAGAAAAAAATGCATTCAAAAGTGTACCGAAAAAATCGCATGTTTTTTTTCTTCAAGATACAAAATCCGTGACAACGATTTCTTATTGAAAATTGAATTTATACAGTTTTTTGAATGAATATCGTTACATTTGCTTGAATTAAAGCAAAAAGTACAAAAATAATGGTTTCAGTGGTCATATTTGAAAATAGTGAAAAATTACTCAAAATGTGCTTTTCTGGTCGAGAAACGTCGATTTTGAAAATGGTATTAAAAATCGAGGTACATTTTTATTTATTGATCAATCGAGATGAAATCACTTTTAATGAGTATTTTATAGGTAATTAAGCTGAATTCGGTGAAACATTTGTCCAGAAAAAAATTCATTCAAAAGTGTACCGAAAAAATCGCATGTTTTTTTTCTTCAAGATACAAAATCCGTGACAACGATTTCTTATTGAAAATTGAATTTGAACAGTTTTTTGAATGAATATCGTTACATTTGCTTGAATTACAGCAAAAAATACAAAAATAATGGTTTCAGTGGTTATATTTGAAAATAGTGAAAAAATTCTAAAAATGTGCTTTTCTGGTCGAGAAACGTCGATTTTGAAAACGGTATTAAAAATCGAGGTACATTTTTATTTTTTGATCAATCGAGATGAAATCACTTTTAATGAGTATTTTATAGGTAATTAAGCTGAATTCGGTCAAACATTTGTCCAGAAAAAAATGCATTCAAAAGTGTACCGAAAAAATCGCATGTTTTTTTTCTTCAAGATACAAAATCCGTGACAACGATTTCTTATTGAAAATTGAATTTATACAGTTTTTTGAATGAATATCGTTACATTTGCTTGAATTAAAGCAAAAAGTACAAAAATAATGGTTTCAGTGGTCATATTTGAAAATAGTGAAAAAATTCTAAAAATGTACTTTTCTGGTCGAGAAACGTCGATTTTGAAAATGGTATTAAAAATCGAGGTACATTTTTATTTATTGATCAATCGAGATGAAATCACTTTTATTGAATATTTTGTAGGTAATTAAGCTGAATTCGGTCAAACATTTGTCCAGAAAAAAATGCATTCAAAAGTGTACCGAAAAAATCGCATGTTTTTTTTCTTCAAGATACAAAATCCGTGACAAAGATTTCTTATTGAAAATTAAATTTAAACAGTTTTTTGAATGAATATCGTTACATTTGCTTGAATTACAGCAAAAAATACAAAAATAATGGTTTCAGTGGTTATATTTGAAAATAGTGAAAAAATTCTAAAAATGTACTTTTCTGGTCGAGAAACGTCGATTTTGAAAATGGTATTAAAAATCGAGGTACATTTTTATTTATTGATCAATCGAGATGAAATCACTTTTATTGAATATTTTGTAGGTAATTAAGCTGAATTCGGTCAAACATTTGTCCAGAAAAAAATGCATTCAAAAGTGTACCGAAAAAATCGCATGTTTTTTTTCTTCAAGATACAAAATCCGTGACAACGATTTCTTATTGAAAATTAAATTTATACAGTTTTTTGAATGAATATCGTTACATTTGCTTGAATTAAAGCAAAAAGTACAAAAATAATGGTTTCAGTGGTCATATTTGAAAATAGTGAAAAAATACTCAAAATGTGTTTCTCTGGTCGAGAAACGTCGATTTTGAAAGTGGTATTAAAAATCGAGGTACATTTTTATTTAGTGATCAATCGAGATGAAATCACTTTTAATGAGTATTTTATAGATAATTAAGCTGAATTCGGTCAAAAATTTGTCCAGAAAATAATGCATTCAAAAGTGTACCGAAAAAATCGCATGTTTTTTTATTCAAGATACAAAATCCGTGACAACGATTTCTTATTGAAAATTGAATTTATACAGTTTTTTGAATGAATATCGTTACATTTGCTTGAATTAAAGCAAAAAGTACAAAAATAATGGTTTCAGTGGTCATATTTGAAAATAGTGAAAAAATACTCAAAATGTGCTTCTCTGGTCGAGAAACGTCGATTTTGAAAGTGGTATTAAAAATCGAGGGACATTTTTATTTAGTGATCAATCGAGATGAAATCACTTTTAATGAGTATTTTATAGGCAATTAAGCTGAATTCGGTCAAAAATTTGTCCAGAAAAAAATGCATTCAAAAGTGTACCGAAAAAATCGCATGTTTTTTTTCTTCAAGATACAAAATCCGTGACAACGATTTCTTATTGAAAATTAAATTTAAACAGTTTTTTGAATGAATATCGTTACATTTGCTTGAATTACAGCAAAAATACAAAAATAATGGTTTCAGTGGTTATATTTGAAAATAGTGAAAAAATTCTAAAAATGTACTTTTCTGGTCGAGAAACGTCGATTTTGAAAATGGTATTAAAAATCGAGGTACATTTTTATTTATTGATCAATCGAGATGAAATCACTTTTAATGAGTATTTTATAGATAATTAAGCTGAATTCGGTCAAACATTTGTCCAGAAAAAAATGCATTCAAAAGTGTACCGAAACAATCGCATGTTTTTTTTCTTCAAGATAAAAAATCCGTGACAACGATTTCTTATTGAAAATTGAATTTATACAGTTTTTTGAATGAATATCGTTACATTTGCTTGAATTACAGCAAAAAATAGAAAAATAATGGTTTCAGTGGTTATATTTGAAAATAGTGAAAAAATTCTAAAAATGTACTTTTCTGGTCGAGAAACGTCGATTTTGAAAATGGTATTAAAAATCGAGGTACATTTTTATTTATTGATCAATCGAGATGAAATCACTTTTATTGAATATTTTGTAGGTAATTAAGCTGAATTCGGTCAAACATTTGTCCAGAAAAAAATGCATTCAAAAGTGTACCGAAAAAATCGCATGTTTTTTTTCTTCAAGATACAAAATCCGTGACAACGATTTCTTATTGAAAATTAAATTTATACAGTTTTTTGAATGAATATCGTTACATTTGCTTGAATTAAAGCAAAAAGTACAAAAATAATGGTTTCAGTGGTCATATTTGAAAATAGTGAAAAAATACTCAAAATGTGTTTCTCTGGTCGAGAAACGTCGATTTTGAAAGTGGTATTAAAAATCGAGGTACATTTTTATTTAGTGATCAATCGAGATGAAATCACTTTTAATGAGTATTTTATAGATAATTAAGCTGAATTCGGTCAAAAATTTGTCCAGAAAAAAATGCATTCAAAAGTGTACCGAAAAAATCGCATGTTTTTTTATTCAAGATACAAAATCCGTGACAACGATTTCTTATTGAAAATTGAATTTATACAGTTTTTTGAATGAATATCGTTACATTTGCTTGAATTAAAGCAAAAAGTACAAAAATAATGGTTTCAGTGGTCATATTTGAAAATAGTGAAAAAATACTCAAAATGTGCTTCTCTGGTCGAGAAACGTCGATTTTGAAAGTGGTATTAAAAATCGAGGGACATTTTTATTTAGTGATCAATCGAGATGAAATCACTTTTAATGAGTATTTTATAGGCAATTAAGCTGAATTCGGTCAAAAATTTGTCCAGAAAAAAATGCATTCAAAAGTGTACCGAAAAAATCGCATGTTTTTTTTCTTCAAGATACAAAATCCGTGACAACGATTTCTTATTGAAAATTAAATTTAAACAGTTTTTTGAATGAATATCGTTACATTTGCTTGAATTACAGCAAAAATACAAAAATAATGGTTTCAGTGGTTATATTTGAAAATAGTGAAAAAATTCTAAAAATGTACTTTTCTGGTCGAGAAACGTCGATTTTGAAAATGGTATTAAAAATCGAGGTACATTTTTATTTATTGATCAATCGAGATGAAATCACTTTTAATGAGTATTTTATAGATAATTAAGCTGAATTCGGTCAAACATTTGTCCAGAAAAAAATGCATTCAAAAGTGTACCGAAACAATCGCATGTTTTTTTTCTTCAAGATAAAAAATCCGTGACAACGATTTCTTATTGAAAATTGAATTTATACAGTTTTTTGAATGAATATCGTTACATTTGCTTGAATTACAGCAAAAAATAGAAAAATAATGGTTTCAGTGGTTATATTTGAAAATAGTGAAAAAATTCTAAAAATGTACTTTTCTGGTCGAGAAACGTCGATTTTGAAAATGGTATTAAAAATCGAGGTACATTTTTATTTATTGATCAATCGAGATGAAATCACTTTTATTGAATATTTTGTAGGTAATTAAGCTGAATTCGGTCAAACATTTGTCCAGAAAAAAATGCATTCAAAAGTGTACCGAAAAAATCGCATGTTTTTTTTCTTCAAGATACAAAATCCGTGACAACGATTTCTTATTGAAAATTAAATTTATACAGTTTTTTGAATGAATATCGTTACATTTGCTTGAATTAAAGCAAAAAGTACAAAAATAATGGTTTCAGTGGTCATATTTGAAAATAGTGAAAAAATACTCAAAATGTGTTTCTCTGGTCGAGAAACGTCGATTTTGAAAGTGGTATTAAAAATCGAGGTACATTTTTATTTAGTGATCAATCGAGATGAAATCACTTTTAATGAGTATTTTATAGATAATTAAGCTGAATTCGGTCAAAAATTTGTCCAGAAAAAAATGCATTCAAAAGTGTACCGAAAAAATCGCATGTTTTTTTATTCAAGATACAAAATCCGTGACAACGATTTCTTATTGAAAATTGAATTTATACAGTTTTTTGAATGAATATCGTTACATTTGCTTGAATTAAAGCAAAAAGTACAAAAATAATGGTTTCAGTGGTCATATTTGAAAATAGTGAAAAAATACTCAAAATGTGCTTCTCTGGTCGAGAAACGTCGATTTTGAAAGTGGTATTAAAAATCGAGGGACATTTTTATTTAGTGATCAATCGAGATGAAATCACTTTTAATGAGTATTTTATAGGTAATTAAGCTGAATTCGGTCAAAAATTTGTCCAGAAAAAAATGCATTCAAAAGTGTACCGAAAAAATCGCATGTTTTTTTTCTTCAAGATACAAAATCCGTGACAACGATTTCTTATTGAAAATTAAATTTAAACAGTTTTTTGAATGAATATCGTTACATTTGCTTGAATTACAGCAAAAATACAAAAATAATGGTTTCAGTGGTTATATTTGAAAATAGTGAAAAAATTCTAAAAATGTACTTTTCTGGTCGAGAAACGTCGATTTTGAAAATGGTATTAAAAATCGAGGTACATTTTTATTTATTGATCAATCGAGATGAAATCACTTTTAATGAGTATTTTATAGATAATTAAGCTGAATTCGGTCAAACATTTGTCCAGAAAAAAATGCATTCAAAAGTGTACCGAAAAAATCGCATGTTTTTTTTCTTCAAGATAAAAAATCCGTGACAACGATTTCTTATTGAAAATTGAATTTATACAGTTTTTTGAATGAATATCGTTACATTTGCTTGAATTACAGCAAAAAATAGAAAAATAATGGTTTCAGTGGTTATATTTGAAAATAGTGAAAAAATTCTAAAAATGTACTTTTCTGGTCGAGAAACGTCGATTTTGAAAATGGTATTAAAAATCGAGGTACATTTTTATTTATTGATCAATCGAGATGAAATCACTTTGAATGAGTATTTTATAGGTAATTAAGCTGAATTCGGTCAAACATTTGTCCAGAAAAAAATGCATTCAAAAGTGTACCGAAAAAATCGCATGTTTTTTTATTCAAGATACAAAATCCGTGACAACGATTTCTTATTGAAAATTGAATTTATACAGTTTTTTGAATGAATATCGTTACATTTGCTTGAATTAAAGCAAAAAGTACAAAAATAATGGTTTCAGTGGTCATATTTGAAAATAGTGAAAAAATTCTCAAAATGTGTTTCTCTGGTCGAGAAACGTCGATTTTGAAAGTGGTATTAAAAATCGAGGTACATTTTTATTTAGTGATCAATCGAGATGAAATCACTTTTAATGAGTATTTTATAGGTAATTAAGCTGAATTCGGTCAAAAATTTGTCCAGAAAAAAATGCATTCGAAAGTGTACCGAAAAAATCGCATGTTTTTTTTCTTCAAGATACAAAATCCGTGACAACGATTTCTTATTGAAAATTGAATTTATACAGTTTTTTGAATGAATATCGTTACATTTGCTTGAATTAAAGCAAAAAGTACAAAAATAATGGTTTCAGTGGTCATATTTGAAAATAGTGAAACAATGCTCAAAATGTGCTTTTCTGGTCGAGAAACGTCGATTTTGAAAATGGTATTAAAAATCGAGGTACATTTTTATTTATTGATCAATCACTTTTAATGAGTATTTTATAGGTAATTAAGCTGAATTCGGTCAAACATTTGTCCAGAAAAAAATGCATTCAAAAGTGTACCGAAAAAATCGCAGGTTTTTTTCTTCAAGATACAAAATCCGTGACAACGATTTCTTATTGAAAATCGAATTTAAACAGTTTTTTGAATGAATATCGTTACATTTGCTTGAATTAAAGCAAAAAGTACAAAAATAATGGTTTCAGAGGTCATATTTGAAAATAGTGAAAAAATACTCAAAATGTGTTTCTCTGGTCGAGAAACGTCGATTTTGAAAGTGGTATTAAAAATCGAGGTACATTTTTATTTAGTGATCAATCGAGATGAAATCACTTTTAATGAGTATTTTATAGTTAATTAAGCTGAATTCGGTCAAAAATTTGTCCAGAAAAAAATTCATTCAAAAGTGTACCGAAAAAATCGCATGTTTTTTTTCTTCAAGATACAAAATCCGTGACAACGATTTCTTATTGAAAATTGAATTTATACAGTTTTTTGAATGAATATCGTTACATTTGCTTGAATTAAAGCAAAAAGTACAAAAATAATGGTTTCAGTGGTCATATTTGAAAATAGTGAAAAAATCCTCAAAATGTGCTTCTCTGGTCGAGAAACGTCGATTTTGAAAGTGGTATTAAAAATCGAGGTACATTTTTATTTAGTGATCAATCGAGATGAAATCACTTTTAATGAGTATTTTATAGTTAATTAAGCTGAATTCGGTCAAAAATTTGTCCAGAAAAAAATTCATTCAAAAGTGTACCGAAAAAATCGCATGTTTTTTTTCTTCAAGATTCAAAATCCGTGACAACGATTTCTTATTGAAAATTAAATTTAAACAGTTTTTTGAAAGAATATCGTTACATTTGCTTGAATTAAAGCAAAAAGTACAAAAATAATGGTTTCAGTGGTCATATTTGAAAATAGTGAAAAAAAACTCAAATTGTGCTTTTCTGGTCGAGAAACGTCGATTTTGAAAATGGTATTAAAAATCGAGGTACATTTTTATTTATTGATCAATCGAGATGAAATCACTTTTAATGAGTATTTTATAGGTAATTAAGCTGAATTCGGTCAAACATTTGTCCAGAAAAAAATGCATTCAAAAATGTACCGAAAAAATCGCATGTTTTTTTATTCAAGATACAAAATCCGTGACAACGATTTCTTATTGAAAATTGAATTTATACAGTTTTTTGAATGAATATCGTTACATTTGCTTGAATTAAAGCAAAAAGTACAAAAATAATGGTTTCAGTGGTCATATTTGAAAATAGTGAAAAAATACTCAAAATGTGCTTCTCTGGTCGAGAAACGTCGATTTTGAAAGTGGTATTAAAAATCGAGGTACATTTTTATTTAGTGATCAATCGAGATGAAATCACTTTTAATGAGTATTTTATAGATAATTAAGCTGAATTCGGTCAAAAATTTGTCCAGAAAAAAATGCATTCAAAAGTGTACCGAAAAAATCGCATGTTTTTTTATTCAAGATACAAAATCCGTGACAACGATTTCTTATTGAAAATTGAATTTATACAGTTTTTTGAATGAATATCGTTACATTTGCTTGAATTAAAGCAAAAAGTACAAAAATAATGGTTTCAGTGGTCATATTTGAAAATAGTGAAAAAATACTCAAAATGTGCTTCTCTGGTCGAGAAACGTCGATTTTGAAAGTGGTATTAAAAATCGAGGGACATTTTTATTTAGTGATCAATCGAGATGAAATCACTTTTAATGAGTATTTTATAGGTAATTAAGCTGAATTCGGTCAAAAATTTGTCCAGATAAAAATGCATTCAAAAGTGTACCGAAAAAATCGCATGTTTTTTTTCTTCAAGATACAAAATCCGTGACAACGATTTCTTATTGAAAATTAAATTTAAACAGTTTTTTGAATGAATATCGTTACATTTGCTTGAATTACAGCAAAAATACAAAAATAATGGTTTCAGTGGTTATATTTGAAAATAGTGAAAAAATTCTAAAAATGTACTTTTCTGGTCGAGAAACGTCGATTTTGAAAATGGTATTAAAAATCGAGGTACATTTTTATTTATTGATCAATCGAGATGAAATCACTTTTAATGAGTATTTTATAGATAATTAAGCTGAATTCGGTCAAACATTTGTCCAGAAAAAAATGCATTCAAAAGTGTACCGAAAAAATCGCATGTTTTTTTTCTTCAAGATAAAAAATCCGTGACAACGATTTCTTATTGAAAATTGAATTTATACAGTTTTTTGAATGAATATCGTTACATTTGCTTGAATTACAGCAAAAAATAGAAAAATAATGGTTTCAGTGGTTATATTTGAAAATAGTGAAAAAATTCTAAAAATGTACTTTTCTGGTCGAGAAACGTCGATTTTGAAAATGGTATTAAAAATCGAGGTACATTTTTATTTATTGATCAATCGAGATGAAATCACTTTGAATGAGTATTTTATAGGTAATTAAGCTGAATTCGGTCAAACATTTGTCCAGAAAAAAATGCATTCAAAAGTGTACCGAAAAAATCGCATGTTTTTTTATTCAAGATACAAAATCCGTGACAACGATTTCTTATTGAAAATTGAATTTATACAGTTTTTTGAATGAATATCGTTACATTTGCTTGAATTAAAGCAAAAAGTACAAAAATAATGGTTTCAGTGGTCATATTTGAAAATAGTGAAAAAATTCTCAAAATGTGTTTCTCTGGTCGAGAAACGTCGATTTTGAAAGTGGTATTAAAAATCGAGGTACATTTTTATTTAGTGATCAATCGAGATGAAATCACTTTTAATGAGTATTTTATAGGTAATTAAGCTGAATTCGGTCAAAAATTTGTCCAGAAAAAAATGCATTCAAAAGTGTACCGAAAAAATCGCATGTTTTTTTTCTTCAAGATACAAAATCCGTGACAACGATTTCTTATTGAAAATTGAATTTATACAGTTTTTTGAATGAATATCGTTACATTTGCTTGAATTAAAGCAAAAAGTACAAAAATAATGGTTTCAGTGGTCATATTTGAAAATAGTGAAACAATGCTCAAAATGTGCTTTTCTGGTCGAGAAACGTCGATTTTGAAAATGGTATTAAAAATCGAGGTACATTTTTATTTATTGATCAATCACTTTTAATGAGTATTTTATAGGTAATTAAGCTGAATTCGGTCAAACATTTGTCCAGAAAAAAATGCATTCAAAAGTGTACCGAAAAAATCGCATGTTTTTTTTCTTCAAGATACAAAATCCGTGACAACGATTTCTTATTGAAAATTAAATTTAAACAGTTTTTTGAAAGAATATCGTTACATTTGCTTGAATTAAAGCAAAAAGTACAAAAATAATGGTTTCAGTGGTCATATTTGAAAATAGTGAAAAAAAACTCAAATTGTGCTTTTCTGGTCGAGAAACGTCGATTTTGAAAATGGTATTAAAAATCGAGGTACATTTTTATTTATTGATCAATCGAGATGAAATCACTTTTAATGAGTATTTTATAGGTAATTAAGCTGAATTCGGTCAAACATTTGTCCAGAAAAAAATGCATTCAAAAATGTACCGAAAAAATCGCATGTTTTTTTATTCAAGATACAAAATCCGTGACAACGATTTCTTATTGAAAATTGAATTTATACAGTTTTTTGAATGAATATCGTTACATTTGCTTGAATTAAAGCAAAAAGTACAAAAATAATGGTTTCAGTGGTCATATTTGAAAATAGTGAAAAAATACTCAAAATGTGCTTCTCTGGTCGAGAAACGTCGATTTTGAAAGTGGTATTAAAAATCGAGGTACATTTTTATTTAGTGATCAATCGAGATGAAATCACTTTTAATGAGTATTTTATAGGTAATTAAGCTGAATTCGGTCAAAAATTTGTCCAGAAAAAAATGCATTCAAAAGTGTACCGAAAAAATCGCATGTTTTTTTTCTTCAAGATACAAAATCCGTGACAACGATTTCTTATTGAAAATTAAATTTAAACAGTTTTTTGAATGAATATCGTTACATTTGCTTGAATTACAGCAAAAAATACAAAAATAATGGTTTCAGTGGTTATATTTGAAAATAGTGAAAAAATTCTAAAAATGTACTTTTCTGGTCGAGAAACGTCGATTTTGAAAATGGTATTAAAAATCGAGGTACATTTTTATTTATTGATCAATCGAGATGAAATCACTTTTAATGAGTATTTTATAGATAATTAAGCTGAATTCGGTCAAACATTTGTCCAGAAAAAAATGCATTCAAAAGTGTACCGAAAAAATCGCATGTTTTTTTTCTTCAAGATAAAAAATCCGTGACAACGATTTCTTATTGAAAATTGAATTTATACAGTTTTTTGAATGAATATCGTTACATTTGCTTGAATTAAAGCAAAAAGTACAAAAATAATGGTTTCAGTGGTCATATTTGAAAATAGTGAAACAATACTCAAAATGTGCTTTTCTGGTCGAGAAACGTCGATTTTGAAAATGGTATTAAAAATCGAGGTACATTTTTATTTATTGATCAATCGAGATGAAATCACTTTTAATGAGTATTTTATAGGTAATTAAGCTGAATTCGGTCAAACATTTGTCCAGAAAAAAATGCATTCAAAAGTGTACCGAAAAAATCGCAGGTTTTTTTCTTCAAGATACAAAATCCGTGACAACGATTTCTTATTGAAAATCGAATTTAAACAGTTTTTTGAATGAATATCGTTACATTTGCTTGAATTAAAGCAAAAAGTACAAAAATAATGGTTTCAGAGGTCATATTTGAAAATAGTGAAAAAATACTCAAAATGTGTTTCTCTGGTCGAGAAACGTCGATTTTGAAAGTGGTATTAAAAATCGAGGTACAATATTATTTAGTGATCAATCGAGATGAAATCACTTTTAATGAGTATTTTATAGTTAATTAAGCTGAATTCGGTCAAAAATTTGTCCAGAAAAAAATTCATTCAAAAGTGTACCGAAAAAATCGCATGTTTTTTTTCTTCAAGATACAAAATCCGTGACAACGATTTCTTATTGAAAATTGAATTTATACAGTTTTTTGAATGAATATCGTTACATTTGCTTGAATTAAAGCAAAAAGTACAAAAATAATGGTTTCAGTGGTCATATTTGAAAATAGTGAAAAAATCCTCAAAATGTGCTTCTCTGGTCGAGAAACGTCGATTTTGAAAGTGGTATTAAAAATCGAGGTACATTTTTATTTAGTGATCAATCGAGATGAAATCACTTTTAATGAGTATTTTATAGTTAATTAAGCTGAATTCGGTCAAAAATTTGTCCAGAAAAAAATTCATTCAAAAGTGTACCGAAAAAATCGCATGTTTTTTTTCTTCAAGATTCAAAATCCGTGACAACGATTTCTTATTGAAAATTAAATTTAAACAGTTTTTTGAAAGAATATCGTTACATTTGCTTGAATTAAAGCGAAAAGTACAAAAATAATGGTTTCAGTGGTCATATTTGAAAATAGTGAAAAAAAACTCAAATTGTGCTTTTCTGGTCGAGAAACGTCGATTTTGAAAATGGTATTAAAAATCGAGGTACATTTTTATTTATTGATCAATCGAGATGAAATCACTTTTAATGAGTATTTTATAGGTAATTAAGCTGAATTCGGTCAAACATTTGTCCAGAAAAAAATGCATTCAAAAATGTACCGAAAAAATCGCATGTTTTTTTATTCAAGATACAAAATCCGTGACAACGATTTCTTATTGAAAATTGAATTTATACAGTTTTTTGAATGAATATCGTTACATTTGCTTGAATTAAAGCAAAAAGTACAAAAATAATGGTTTCAGTGGTCATATTTGAAAATAGTGAAAAAATACTCAAAATGTGCTTCTCTGGTCGAGAAACGTCGATTTTGAAAGTGGTATTAAAAATCGAGGTACATTTTTATTTAGTGATCAATCGAGATGAAATCACTTTTATTGAATATTTTGTAGGTAATTAAGCTGAATTCGGTCAAACATTTGTCCAGAAAAAAATGCATTCAAAAGTGTACCGAAAAAATCGCATGTTTTTTTTCTTCAAGATACAAAATCCGTGACAACGATTTCTTATTGAAAATTAAATTTAAACAATTTTTTGAATGAATATCGTTACATTTGCTTGAATTACAGCAAAAAATACAAAAATAATGGTTTCAGTGGTTATATTTGAAAATAGTGAAAAAATTCTAAAAATGTACTTTTCTGGTCGAGAAACGTCGATTTTGAAAATGGTATTAAAAATCGAGGTACATTTTTATTTATTGATCAATCGAGATGAAATCACTTTTAATGAGTATTTTATAGATAATTAAGCTGAATTCGGTCAAACATTTGTCCAGAAAAAAATGCATTCAAAAGTGTACCGAAAAAATCGCATGTTTTTTTTCTTCAAGATAAAAAATCCGTGACAACGATTTCTTATTGAAAATTGAATTTATACAGTTTTTTGAATGAATATCGTTACATTTGCTTGAATTAAAGCAAAAAGTACAAAAATAATGGTTTCAGTGGTCATATTTGAAAATAGTGAAACAATACTATAAATGTGCTTTTCTGGTCGAGAAACGTCGATTTTGAAAATGGTATTAAAAATCGAGGTACATTTTTATTTATTGATCAATCGAGATGAAATCACTTTTAATGAGTATTTTATAGGTAATTAAGCTGAATTCGGTAAAACATTTGTCCAGAAAAAAATGCATTCAAAAGTGTACCGAAAAAATCGCAGGTTTTTTTATTCAAGATACAAAATCCGTGACAACGATTTCTTATTGAAAATTGAATTTATACAGTTTTTTGAATGAATATCGTTACATTTGCTTGAATTAAAGCAAAAAGTACAAAAATAATGGTTTCAGAGGTCATATTTGAAAATAGTGAAAAAATACTCAAAATGTGTTTCTCTGGTCGAGAAACGTCGATTTTGAAAGTGGTATTAAAAATCGAGGTACATTTTTATTTAGTGATCAATCGAGATGAAATCACTTTTAATGAGTATTTTATAGTAAATTAAGCTGAATTCGGTCAAAAATTTGTCCAGAAAAAAATTCATTCAAAAGTGTACCGAAAAAATCGCATGTTTTTTTTCTTCAAGATACAAAATCCGTGACAACGATTTCTTATTGAAAATTGAATTTATACAGTTTTTTGAATGAATATCGTTACATTTGCTTGAATTAAAGCAAAAAGTACAAAAATAATGGTTTCAGTGGTCATATTTGAAAATAGTGAAAAAATACTCAAAATGTGCTTCTCTGGTCGAGAAACGTCGATTTTGAAAGTGGTATTAAAAATCGAGGTACATTTTTATTTAGTGATCAATCGAGATGAAATCACTTTTAATGAGTATTTTATAGTTAATTAAGCTGAATTCGGTCAAAAATTTGTCCAGAAAAAAATTCATTCAAAAGTGTACCGAAAAAATCGCATGTTTTTTTTCTTCAAGATACAAAATCCGTGACAACGATTTCTTATTGAAAATTAAATTTAAACAGTTTTTTGAAAGAATATCGTTACATTTGCTTGAATTAAAGCAAAAAGTACAAAAATAATGGTTTCAGTGGTCATATTTGAAAATAGTGAAAAAATACTCAAAATGTGCTTCTCTGGTCGAGAAACGTCGATTTTGAAAGTGGTATTAAAAATCGAGGTACATTTTTATTTAGTGATCAATCGAGATGAAATCACTTTTAATGAGTATTTTATAGTTAATTAAGCTGAATTCGGTCAAAAATTTGTCCAGAAAAAAATTCATTCAAAAGTGTACCGAAAAAATCGCATGTTTTTTTTCTTCAAGATACAAAATCCGTGACAACGATTTCTTATTGAAAATTAAATTTAAACAGTTTTTTGAAAGAATATCGTTACATTTGCTTGAATTAAAGCAAAAAGTACAAAAATAATGGTTTCAGTGGTCATATTTGAAAATAGTGAAAAAAACTCAAATTGTGCTTTTCTGGTCGAGAAACGTCGATTTTGAAAATGGTATTAAAAATCGAGGTACATTTTTATTTATTGATCAATCGAGATGAAATCACTTTTAATGAGTATTTTATAGGTAATTAAGCTGAATTCGGTCAAACATTTGTCCAGAAAAAAATGCATTCAAAAATGTACCGAAAAAATCGCATGTTTTTTTATTCAAGATACAAAATCCGTGACAACGATTTCTTATTGAAAATTGAATTTATACAGTTTTTTGAATGAATATCGTTACATTTGCTTGAATTAAAGCAAAAAGTACAAAAATAATGGTTTCAGTGGTCATATTTGAAAATAGTGAAAAAATACTCAAAATGTGCTTCTCTGGTCGAGAAACGTCGATTTTGAAAGTGGTATTAAAAATCGAGGTACATTTTTATTTAGTGATCAATCGAGATGAAATCACTTTTATTGAATATTTTGTAGGTAATTAAGCTGAATTCGGTCAAACATTTGTCCAGAAAAAAATGCATTCAAAAGTGTACCGAAAAAATCGCATGTTTTTTTTCTTCAAGATACAAAATCCGTGACAACGATTTCTTATTGAAAATTAAATTTAAACAATTTTTTGAATGAATATCGTTACATTTGCTTGAATTACAGCAAAAAATACAAAAATAATGGTTTCAGTGGTTATATTTGAAAATAGTGAAAAAATTCTAAAAATGTACTTTTCTGGTCGAGAAACGTCGATTTTGAAAATGGTATTAAAAATCGAGGTACATTTTTATTTATTGATCAATCGAGATGAAATCACTTTTAATGAGTATTTTATAGATAATTAAGCTGAATTCGGTCAAACATTTGTCCAGAAAAAAATGCATTCAAAAGTGTACCGAAAAAATCGCATGTTTTTTTTCTTCAAGATAAAAAATCCGTGACAACGATTTCTTATTGAAAATTGAATTTATACAGTTTTTTGAATGAATATCGTTACATTTGCTTGAATTAAAGCAAAAAGTACAAAAATAATGGTTTCAGTGGTCATATTTGAAAATAGTGAAACAATACTCAAAATGTGCTTCTCTGGTCGAGAAACGTCGATTTTGAAAGTGGTATTAAAAATCGAGGTACATTTTTATTTATTGATCAATCGAGATGAAATCACTTTTAATGAGTATTTTATAGGTAATTAAGCTGAATTCGGTCAAACATTTGTCCAGAAAAAAATGCATTCAAAAGTGTACCGAAAAAATCGCATGTTTTTTTTCTTCAAGATACAAAATCCGTGACAACGATTTCTTATTGAAAATTAAATTTATACAGTTTTTTGAATGAATATCGTTACATTTGCTTGAATTAAAGCAAAAAGTACAAAAATAATGGTTTCAGTGGTCATATTTGAAAATAGTGAAACAATACTCAAAATGTGCTTTTCTGGTCGAGAAACGTCGATTTTGAAAATGGTATTAAAAATCGAGGTACATTTTTATTTATTGATCAATCGAGATGAAATCACTTTTAATGAGTATTTTATAGGTAATTAAGCTGAATTCGGTCAAACATTTGTCCAGAAAAAAATGCATTCAAAAGTGTACCGAAAAAATCGCAGGTTTTTTTATTCAAGATACAAAATCCGTGACAACGATTTCTTATTGAAAATTGAATTTATACAGTTTTTTGAATGAATATCGTTACATTTGCTTGAATTAAAGCAAAAAGTACAAAAATAATGGTTTCAGAGGTCATATTTGAAAATAGTGAAAAAATACTCAAAATGTGTTTCTCTGGTCGAGAAACGTCGATTTTGAAAGTGGTATTAAAAATCGAGGTACATTTTTATTTAGTGATCAATCGAGATGAAATCACTTTTAATGAGTATTTTATAGTAAATTAAGCTGAATTCGGTCAAAAATTTGTCCAGAAAAAAATTCATTCAAAAGTGTACCGAAAAAATCGCATGTTTTTTTTCTTCAAGATACAAAATCCGTGACAACGATTTCTTATTGAAAATTGAATTTATACAGTTTTTTGAATGAATATCGTTACATTTGCTTGAATTAAAGCAAAAAGTACAAAAATAATGGTTTCAGTGGTCATATTTGAAAATAGTGAAAAAATACTCAAAATGTGCTTCTCTGGTCGAGAAACGTCGATTTTGAAAATGGTATTAAAAATCGAGGTACATTTTTATTTATTCATCAATCGAGATGAAATCACTTTTAATGAGTATTTTATAGGTAATTAAGCTGAATTCGGTCAAACATTTGTCCAGAAAAAAATGCATTCAAAAGTGTACCGAAAAAATCGCATGTTTTTTTATTCAAGATACAAAATCCGTGACAACGATTTCTTATTGAAAATTGAATTTATACAGTTTTTTGAATGAATATCGTTACATTTGCTTGAATTAAAGCAAAAAGTACAAAAATAATGGTTTCAGTGGTCATATTTGAAAATAGTGAAAAATACTCAAAATGTGCTTCTCTGGTCGAGAAACGTCGATTTTGAAAGTGGTATTAAAAATCGAGGTACATTTTTATTTAGTGATCAATCGAGATGAAATCACTTTTAATGAGTATTTTATAGGTAATTAAGCTGAATTCGGTCAAAAATTTGTCCAGAAAAAAATGCATTCAAAAGTGTACCGAAAAAATCGCATGTTTTTTTTCTTCAAGATACAAAATCCGTGACAACGATTTCTTATTGAAAATTCAATTTAAACAGTTTTTTGAAAGAATATCGTTACATTTGCTTGAATTAAAGCAAAAAGTACAAAAATAATGGTTTCAGTGGTCATATTTGAAAATAGTGAAAAAAAACTCAAATTGTGCTTTTCTGGTCGAGAAACGTCGATTTTGAAAATGGTATTAAAAATCGAGGTACATTTTTATTTATTCATCAATCGAGATGAAATCACTTTTAATGAGTATTTTATAGGTAATTAAGCTGAATTCGGTCAAACATTTGTCCAGAAAAAAATGCATTCAAAAATGTACCGAAAAAATCGCATGTTTTTTTATTCAAGATACAAAATCCGTGACAACGATTTCTTATTGAAAATTGAATTTATACAGTTTTTTGAATGAATATCGTTACATTTGCTTGAATTAAAGCAAAAAGTACAAAAATAATGGTTTCAGGGTCATATTTGAAAATAGTGAAAAAATACTCAAAATGTGCTTCTCTGGTCGAGAAACGTCGATTTTGAAAGTGGTATTAAAAATCGAGGTACATTTTTATTTAGTGATCAATCGAGATGAAATCACTTTTAATGAGTATTTTATAGGTAATTAAGCTGAATTCGGTCAAAAATTTGTCCAGAAAAAAATGCATTCAAAAGTGTACCGAAAAAATCGCATGTTTTTTTTCTTCAAGATACAAAATCCGTGACAACGATTTCTTATTGAAAATTAAATTTAAACAGTTTTTTGAAAGAATATCGTTACATTTGCTTGAATTAAAGCAAAAAGTACAAAAATAATGGTTTCAGTGGTCATATTTGAAAATAGTGAAAAAAAACTCAAATTGTGCTTTTCTGGTCGAGAAACGTCGATTTTGAAAATGGTATTAAAAATCGAGGTACATTTTTATTTATTGATCAATCGAGATGAAATCACTTTTAATGAGTATTTTATAGGTAATTAAGCTGATTTCGGTCAAACATTTGTCCAGAAAAAAATGCATTCAAAAATGTTCCGAAAAAATCGCATGTTTTTTTATTCAAGATACAAAATCCGTGACAACGATTTCTTATTGAAAATTGAATTTATACAGTTTTTTGAATGAATATCGTTACATTTGCTTGAATTAAAGCAAAAAGTACAAAAATAATGGTTTCAGTGGTCATATTTGAAAATAGTGAAAAAATACTCAAAATGTGCTTCTCTGGTCGAGAAACGTCGATTTTGAAAGTGGTATTAAAAATCGAGGTACATTTTTATTTATTGATCAATCGAGATGAAATCACTTTTAATGAGTATTTTATAGGTAATTAAGCTGAATTCGGTCAAAAATTTGTCCAGAAAAAAATGCATTCAAAAGTGTACCGAAAAAATCGCATGTTTTTTTTCTTCAAGATACAAAATCCGTGACAACGATTTCTTATTGAAAATTGAATTTATACAGTTTTTTGAATGAATATCGTTACATTTGCTTGAATTAAAGCAAAAAGTACAAAAATAATGGTTTCAGTGGTCATATTTGAAAATAGTGAAACAATACTCAAAATGTGCTTTTCTGGTCGAGAAACGTCGATTTTGAAAATGGTATTAAAAATCGAGGTACATTTTTATTTATTGATCAATCGAGATGAAATCACTTTTAATGAGTATTTTATAGATAATTAAGCTGAATTCGGTCAAACATTTGTCCAGAAAAAAATGCATTCAAAAGTGTACCGAAAAAATCGTATGTTTTTTTTCTTCAAGATAAAAAATCCGTGACAACGATTTCTTATTGAAAATTGAATTTATACAGTTTTTTGAATGAATATCGTTACATTTGCTTGAATTAAAGCAAAAAGTACAAAAATAATGGTTTCAGTGGTCATATTTGAAAATAGTGAAACAATACTCAAAATGTGCTTTTCTGGTCGAGAAACGTCGATTTTGAAAATGGTATTAAAAATCGAGGTACATTTTTATTTATTGATCAATCGAGATGAAATCACTTTTAATGAGTATTTTATAGGTAATTAAGCTGAATTCGGTCAAACATTTGTCCAGAAAAAAATGCATTCAAAAGTGTACCGATAAAATCGCATGTTTTTTTTCTTCAAGATACAAAATCCGTGACAACGATTTCTTATTGAAAATCGAATTTAAACAGTTTTTTGAATGAATATCGTTACATTTGCTTGAATTAAAGCAAAAAGTACAAAAATAATGGTTTCAGTGGTCATATTTGAAAATAGTGAAAAAATACTCAAAATGTGCTTCTCTGGTCGAGAAACGTCGATTTTGAAAATGGTATTAAAAATCGAGGTACATTTTTATTTATTGATCAATCGAGATGAAATCACTTTTAATGAGTATTTTATAGGTAATTAAGCTGAATTCGGTCAAAAATTTGTTCAGAAAAAAATGCATTCAAAAGTGTACCGAAAAAATCGCATGTTTTTTTTCTTCAAGATACAAAATCCGTGACAACGATTTCTTATTGAAAATCGAATTTAAACAGTTTTTTGAATGAATATCGTTACATTTGCTTGAATTAAAGCAAAAAGTACAAAAATAATGGTTTCAGTGGTTATATTTGAAAATAGTGAAACAATACTCAAAATGTGCTTCTCTGGTCGAGAAACGTCGATTTTGAAAATGGTATTAAAAATCGAGGTACATTTTTATTTATTGATCAATCGAGATGAAATCACTTTTAATGAGTATTTTATAGGTAATTAAGCTGAATTCGGTCAAAAATTTGTCCAGAAAAAAATGCATTCAAAAGTGTACCGAAAAAATCGCATGTTTTTTTTCTTCAAGATACAAAATCCGTGACAACGATTTCTTATTGAAAATCGAATTTAAACAGTTTTTTGAATGAATATCGTTACATTTGCTTGAATTAAAGCAAAAAGTACAAAAATAATGGTTTCAGTGGTTATATTTGAAAATAGTGAAACAATACTCAAAATGTGCTTCTCTGGTCGAGAAACGTCGATTTTGAAAATGGTATTAAAAATCGAGGTACATTTTTATTTATTGATCAATCGAGATGAAATCACTTTTAATGAGTATTTTATAGGTAATTAAGCTGAATTCGGTCAAAAATTTGTCCAGAAAAAAATGCATTCAAAAGTGTACCGAAAAAATCGCATGTTTTTTTTCTTCAAGATACAAAATCCGTGACAACGATTTCTTATTGAAAATCGAATTTAAACAGTTTTTTGAATGAATATCGTTACATTTGCTTGAATTAAAGCAAAAAGTACAAAAATAATGGTTTCAGTGGTTATATTTGAAAATAGTGAAACAATACTCAAAATGTGCTTCTCTGGTCGAGAAACGTCGATTTTGAAAATGGTATTAAAAATCGAGGTACATTTTTATTTATTGATCAATCGAGATGAAATCACTTTTAATGAGTATTTTATAGGTAATTAAGATGAATTCGGTCAAAAATTTGTCCAGAAAAAAATGCATTAAAAAGTGTACCGAAAAAATCGCATGTTTTTCTTCTTCAAGATACAAAATCCGTGACAACGATTTCTTATTGAAAATTGAATTTGAACAGTTTTTTGAATGAATATCGTTACATTTGCTTGAATTACAGCAAAAAATACAAAAATAATGGTTTCAGTGGTTATATTTGAAAATAGTGAAAAAATACTCAAAATGTGCTTCTCTGGTCGAGAAACGTCGATTTTGAAAATGGTATTAAAAATCGAGGTACATTTTTATTTATTGATCAATCGAGATGAAATCACTTTTAATGAGTATTTTATAGGTAATTAAGCTGAATTCGGTCAAATATTTGTCCAGAAAAAAATTCATTCAAAAGTGTACCGAAAAAATCGCATGTTTTTTTTCTTCAAGATACAAAATCCGTGACAACGATTTCTTATTGAAAATTGAATTTGAACAGTTTTTTGAATGAATATCGTTACATTTGCTTGAATTACAGCAAAAAATACAAAAATAATGGTTTCAGTGGTTATATTTGAAAATAGTGAAAAAATACTCAAAATGTGCTTCTCTGGTCGAGAAACGTCGATTTTGAAAATGGTATTAAAAATCGAGGTACATTTTTATTTATTGATCAATCGAGATGAAATCACTTTTAATGAGTATTTTATAGGTAATTAAGCTAAATTCGGTCAAAAATTTGTCCAGAAAAAAATGCATTCAAAAGTGTACCGAAAAAATCGCATGTTTTTTTTCTTCAAGATACAAAATCCGTGACAACGATTTCTTATTGAAAATCGAATTTAAGCAGTTTTTTGAATGAATATCGTTACATTTGCTTGAATTAAAGCAAAAAGTACAAAAATAATGGTTTCAGTGGTCATATTTGAAAATAGTGAAAAAATACTCAAAATGTGCTTCTCGGGTCGAGAAACGTCGATTTTGAAAATGGTATTAAAAATCGAGGTACATTTTTATTTATTGATCAATCGAGATGAAATCACTTTTAATGAGTATTTTATAGGTAATTAAGCTGAATTCGGTCAAAAATTTGTCCAGAAAAAAATTCATTCAAAAGTGTACCGAAAAAATCGCATGTTTTTTTTCTTCAAGATACATAATCCGTGACAACGATTTCTTATTGAAAATCGAATTTAAACAGTTTTTTGAATGAATATCGTTACATTTGGTTGAATTAAAGCAAAAAGTACAAAAATAATGGTTTCAGTGGTCATATTTGAAAATAATGAAAAAATACTCAAAATGTGCTTCTCTGGTCGAGAAACGTCGATTTTGAAAATGGTATTAAAAATCGAGGTACATTTTTATTTATTGATCAATCGAGATGAAATCACTTTTAATGAGTATTTTATAGGTAATTAAGCTGAATTCGGTCAAAAATTTGTCCAGAAAAAAATGCATTCAAAAGTGTACCGAAAAAATCGCATGTTTTTTTTCTTCAAGATACAAAATCCGTGACAACGATTTCTCATTGAAAATCGAATTTAAACAGTTTTTTGAATGAATATCGTTACATTTGCTTGAATTAAAGCAAAAAGTACAAAAATAATGGTTTCAGTGGTTATATTTGAAAATAGTGAAACAATACTCAAAATGTGCTTCTCTGGTCGAGAAACGTCGATTTTGAAAATGGTATTAAAAATCGAGGTACATTTTTATTTATTGATCAATCGAGATGAAATCACTTTTAATGAGTATTTTATAGATAATTAAGCTGAATTCGGTCAAAAATTTGTCCAGAAAAAAATGCATTCAAAAGTGTACAGAAAAAATCGCATGTTTTTCTTCTTCAAGATACAAAATCCGTGACAACGATTTCTTATTGAAAATTGAATTTGAACAGTTTTTTGAATGAATATCGTTACATTTGCTTGAATTACAGCAAAAAATACAAAAATAATGGTTTCAGTGGTTATATTTGAAAATAGTGAAAAAATACTCAAAATGTGCTTCTCTGGTCGAGAAACGTCGATTTTGAAAATGGTATTAAAAATCGAGGTACATTTTTATTTATTGATCAATCGAGATGAAATCACTTTTAATGAGTATTTTATAGGTAATTAAGCTGAATTCGGTCAAATATTTGTCCAGAAAAAAATTCATTCAAAAGTGTACCGAAAAAATCGCATGTTTTTTTTCTTCAAGATACAAAATCCGTGACAACGATTTCTTATTGAAAATTGAATTTGAACAGTTTTTTGAATGAATATCGTTACATTTGCTTGAATTACAGCAAAAAATACAAAAATAATGGTTTCAGTGGTTATATTTGAAAATAGTGAAAAAATACTCAAAATGTGCTTCTCTGGTCGAGAAACGTCGATTTTGAAAATGGTATTAAAAATCGAGGTACATTTTTATTTATTGATCAATCGAGATGAAATCACTTTTAATGAGTATTTTATAGGTAATTAAGCTGAATTCGGTCAAAAATTTGTCCAGAAAAAAATGCATTCAAAAGTGTACCGAAAAAATCGCATGTTTTTTTTCTTCAAGATACAAAATCCGTGACAACGATTTCTTATTCAAAATCTAATTTAAACAGTTTTTTGAATGAATATCGTTACATTTGCTTGAATTAAAGCAAAAAGTACAAAAATAATGGTTTCAGTGGTCATATTTGAAAATAGTGAAACAATACTCAAAATGTGCTTCTCTGGTCGAGAAACGTCGATTTTGAAAATGGTATTAAAAATCGTGGTACATTTTTATTTATTGATCAATCGAGATGAAATCACTTTTAATGAGTATTTTATAGGTAATTAAGCTGAATTCGGTCAAAAATTTGTCCAGAAAAAAATGCATTCAAAAGTGTACCGAAAAAATCGCATGTTTTTCTTCTTCAAGATACAAAATCCGTGACAACGATTTCTTATTGAAAATTGAATTTGAACAGTTTTTTGAATGAATATCATTACATTTGCTTGAATTACAGCAAAAAATACAAAAATAATGGTTTCAGTGGTTATATTTGAAAATAGTGAAAAAATACTCAAAATGTGCTTCTCTGGTCGAGAAACGTCGATTTTGAAAATGGTATTAAAAATAGAGGTACATTTTTATTTATTGATCAATCGAGATGAAATCACTTTTAATGAGTATTTTATAGGTAATTAAGCTGAATTCGGTCAAATATTTGTCCAGAAAAAAATTCATTCAAAAGTGTACCGAAAAAATCGCATGTTTTTTTTCTTCAAGATACAAAATCCGTGACAACGATTTCTTATTGAAAATCGAATTTAAACAGTTTTTTGAATGAATATCGTTACATTTGCTTGAATTAAAGCAAAAAGTACAAACGCGCTAACCATTGCGCCACGGAAGCCCAAAAATTAAATGTCCGTCAGGTATTGTGGAAAAACTTTTCTTTTTACGTTACATTTGAGACTACATAACACCGCTCCCGGGTGGGCTCGAACCACCAACCTATTGGTTAACAGCCGAACGCGCTAACCATTGAGCCACGGAAGCTCAGAAATTAAATGTTTGTCAGGTATTGTGGAAAAGTTATGTCTTTTCACGCTACATCTGAGACCCCAACCTTTCGGTTAACAGCTGAACGCGCTAACCATTGCGCCACGGAAGCCCAAAAATTAAATGTTCGTCAGGTATTGTGGAAAAACTTTTGTTTTTACGTTACATTTGAGACTACACAACGCCGCTCCCGGGTGTGATGGAACCACCAACCTATTGGTTAACTGCCGAACGCGCTAACCATTGCGCCACGGAAGCCCACAAATTAAATGTTCGTCAGGTATTGTGGAAAAACTCTGACTTTTTACGTTACATTTGAGAACCCTTAACACCGCTCCCGGGTGGGCTCGAACCATCAACCTATTGGTTAACAGCCGAACGCGCTAACCATTGAGCCACGGAAGCTCAGAAATTAAATGGTTGTCAGGTATTGTGGAAAAGTTATGACTTTTCACGCTACTTCTGAGACCCCACGTCACCTCTCCCGGGTGGGCTCGAACCACCAACCTATTGGTTAACAGCCGAACGCGCTAACCATGGAGCCAAGGAAGCCCAAAAATTACATGCTCGTCAGGTATTGTGGAAAAACTCTGACTTTTTACGTTACATTTGAGAAACCTTAACACCGCTCCCGGGTGGGCTCGAACCATCAACCTATTGGTTAACAGCCGAACGCGCTAACCATTGAGCCACGGAAGCTCAGAAATTAAAAGGTTGTCAGGTATTGTGGAAAAGTTATGACTTTTCACGCTACATCTGAGACCCCACAACACCTCTTCCGGGTGGGCTCGAACCACCAACCTTTCGGTTAACAGCTGAACGCGCTAACCATTGAGCCACGGAAGCTCAGAAATTAAATGGCTGTCAGGTATTGTGGAAAAGTTATGACTTTTCACGCTACATCTGAGACCCCACAACACCTCTCCCGGGTGGGCTCGAACCACCAACCTTTCGGTTAACAGCTGAACGCGCTAACCATTGCGCCACGGAAGCCCAAAAATTAAATGTTCGTCAGGTATTGTGGAAAAACTTTTCTTTTTACGTTACATTTGAGACTACATAACACCGCTCCCGGGTGGGCTCGAACCACCAACCTATTGGTTAACTGCCGAACGCGCTAACCATTGAGCCACGGAAGCTCAGAATTTAAATGGTTGTCAGGTATTGTGGAAAAAATATGACCTTTCACGCTACATCTGAGACCCCACGTCACCTCTCCCGGATGGGCTCGAACCACCAACTTATTGGTTAACAGCCGAACGCGCTAACCATGGAGCCAAACAAGCTCAGAAATGAAAAGGTCTTCAGGTATTGTGGAAATACTTTGACGTTTTACGTTATATTTGAGATCCCTTAACACCGCTCCCGGGTGGGCTCGAACCACCAACCTTTCGGTTAACAGCCGAACGCGCTAACCATTGAGCCACGGAAGCTCAGAAATTAAATGGTTGTCAGGTATTGTGGAAAAGTTATGACTTTTCACGCTACATCTGAGACCCCACAACACCTCTCCCGGGTGGGCTCGAACCACCAACCTTTCGGTTAACAGCTGAACGCGCTAACCATTGCGCCACGGAAGCCCAAAAATTATATGTTCGTCAGGTATTGTGGAAAAACTTTTCTTTTTACGTTACATTTGAGACTACATAACACCGCTCCCGGGTGGGCTCGAACCACCAACCTATTGGTTAACAGCCGAACGCGCTAACCATTGAGCCACGGAAGCTCAGATATTAAATGTTTGTCAGGTATTGTGGAAAAGTTATGTCTTTTCACGCTACATCTGTGACCCCAACCTTTCGGTTAACAGCTGAACGCGCTAACCATTGCGCCACGGAAGCCCAAAAATTAAATGTTCGTCAGGTATTGTGGAAAAACTTTTGTTTTTACGTTACATTTGAGACAACACAACGCCGCTCCCGGGTGTGATGGAACCACCAACCTATTGGTTAACTGCCGAACGCGCTAACCATTGCGCCACGGAAGCCCACAAATTAAATGTTCGTCAGGTATTGTGGAAAAACTCTGACTTTTTACGTTACATTTGAGAACCCTTAACACCGCTCCCGGGTGGGCTCGAACCATCAACCTATTGGTTAACAGCCGAACGCGCTAACCATTGAGCCACGGAAGCTCAGAAATTAAAAGGTTGTCAGGTATTGTGGAAAAGTTATGACTTTTCACGCTACATCTGAGACCCCACAACACCTCTTCCGGGTGGGCTCGAACCACCAACCTTTCGGTTAACAGCTGAACGCGCTAACCATTGAGCCACGGAAGCTCAGAAATTAAATGGCTGTCAGGTATTGTGGAAAAGTTATGACTTTTCACGCTACATCTGAGACCCCACAACACCTCTCCCGGGTGGGCTCGAACCACCAACCTTTCGGTTAACAGCTGAACGCGCTAACCATTGCGCCACGGAAGCCCAAAAATTAAATGTTCGTCAGGTATTGTGGAAAAACTTTTCTTTTTACGTTACATTTGAGACTACATAACACCGCTCCCGGGTGGGCTCGAACCACCAACCTATTGGTTAACTGCCGAACGCGCTAACCATTGAGCCACGGAAGCTCAGAATTTAAATGGTTGTCAGGTATTGTGGAAAAAATATGACCTTTCACGCTACATCTGAGACCCCACGTCACCTCTCCCGGATGGGCTCGAACCACCAACCTTTCGGTTAACAGCTGAACGCGCTAACCATTGCGCCACGGAAGCCCAAAAATTAAATGTTCGTCAGGTATTGTGGAAAAACTTTTCTTTTTACGTTACATTTGAGACTACATAACACCGCTCCCGGGTGGGCTCGAACCACCAACCTATTGGTTAACAGCCGAACGCGCTAACCATTGAGCCACGGAAGCTCAGATATTAAATGTTTGTCAGGTATTGTGGAAAAGTTATGTCTTTTCACGCTACATCTGTGACCCCAACCTTTCGGTTAACAGCTGAACGCGCTAACCATTGCGCCACGGAAGCCCAAAAATTAAATGTTCGTCAGGTATTGTGGAAAAACTTTTGTTTTTACGTTACATTTGAGACAACACAACGCCGCTCCCGGGTGTGATGGAACCACCAACCTATTGGTTAACTGCCGAACGCGCTAACCATTGCGCCACGGAAGCCCACAAATTAAATGTTCGTCAGGTATTGTGGAAAAACTCTGACTTTTTACGTTACATTTGAGAACCCTTAACACCGCTCCCGGGTGGGCTCGAACCATCAACCTATTGGTTAACAGCCGAACGCGCTAACCATTGAGCCACGGAAGCTCAGAAATTAAATGGTTGTCAGGTATTGTGGAAAAGTTATGACTTTTCACGCTACTTCTGAGACCCCACGTCACCTCTCCCGGGTGGGCTCGAACCACCAACCTATTGGTTAACAGCCGAACGCGCTAACCATGGAGCCAAACAAGCTCAGAAATGAAAAGGTCTTCAGGTATTGTGGAAAAATTTTGACTTTTTACGTTACATTTGAGATCCCTTAACACCGCTCCCGGGTGGGCTCGAACAACCAACCTTTCGGTTAACAGCTGAACGCGCTAACCATTGCGCCACGGAAGCCCAAAAATTAAATGTTCTTCAGGTATTGTGGAAAAACCTTTCTTTTTACGTTACATTTGAGACTACACAACACCGCTCCCGGGTGTGATCGAACCACCACCCTTTCGGTTAACAGCCGAACGTGCTAACCATTGCGCCACGGAAGCCCAAAAATTAAATGTCCGACAGGTATTGTGGAAAAACTTTTCTTTTTACGTTACATTTGAGACTACATAACACCGCTCCCGGGTGGGCTCGAACCACCAACCTATTGGTTAACAGCCGAACGCGCTAACCATTGAGCCACGGAAGCTCAGAAGTTAAATGGTTGTCAGGTATTGTGGAAAAAATATGTCTTTTCACGCTACATCTGAGACCCCAACCTTTCGGTTAACAGCTGAACGCGCTAACCACTGCGCCACGGAAGCCCAAAAATTAAATGTTCGTCAGGTATTGTGGAAAAACTCTGACTTTTTACGTTACATTTGAGATCCCATAACGCCGCTCCCGTGTGGGCTCGAACCACCAACCTATTGGTTAACAGCCGAACGCGCTAACCATTGAGCCACGGAAGCTCAGAAATTAGATGTTTGTCACGTATTGTGGAAAAGTTTTGACTTTTTACGCTACATCCGAGACACCAAAACACCTCTCCCGGGTGGGTTCGAACCACCAACCTTTCGGATAACAGCTGAACGCGCTAACCATTGCGCCAAGGAAGCCCAAAAATTACATGCTCGTCAGGTATTGTGGAAAAACTCTGACTTTTTACGTTACATTTGAGAAACCTTAACACCGCTCCCGGGTGGGCTCGAACCATCAACCTATTGGTTAACAGCCGAACGCGCTAACCATTGAGCCACGGAAGGTCAGAAATTAAAAGGTTGTCAGGTATTGTGGAAAAGTTATGACTTTTCACGCTACATCTGAGACCCCACAACACCTCTTCCGGGTGGGCTCGAACCACCAAACTTTCGGTTAACAGCTGAACGCGCTAACCATTGAGCCACGGAAGCTCAGAAATTAAATGGCTGTCAGGTATTGTGGAAAAGTTATGACTTTTCACGCTACATCTGAGACCCCACAACACCTCTCCCGGGTGGGCTCGAACCACCAACCTTTCGGTTAACAGCTGAACGCGCTAACCATTGCGCCACGGAAGCCCAAAAATTAAATGTTCGTCAGGTATTGTGGAAAAACTTTTCTTTTTACGTTACATTTGAGACTACATAACACCGCTCCCGGGTGGGCTCGAACCACCAACCTATTGGTTAACTGCCGAACGCGCTAACCATTGAGCCACGGAAGCTCAGAATTTAAATGGTTGTCAGGTATTGTGGAAAAAATATGACTTTTCACGCTACATCTGAGACCCCACGTCACCTCTCCCGGATGGGCTCGAACCACCAACTTATTGGTTAACAGCCGAACGCGCTAACCATGGAGCCAAACAAGCTCAGAAATGAAAAGGTCTTCAGGTATTGTGGAAATACTTTGACGTTTTACGTTATATTTGAGATCCCTTAACACCGCTCCCGGGTGGGCTCGAACCACCAACCTTTCGGTTAACAGCCGAACGCGCTAACCATTGAGCCACGGAAGCTCAGAAATTAAATGGTTGTCAGGTATTGTGGAAAAGTTATGACTTTTCACGCTACATCTGAGACCCCACAACACCTCTCCCGGGTGGGCTCGAACCACCAACCTTTCGGTTAACAGCTGAACGCGCTAACCATTGCGCCACGGAAGCCCAAAAATTAAATGTTCGTCAGGTATTGTGGAAAAACTTTTCTTTTTACGTTACATTTGAGACTACATAACACCGCTCCCGGGTGGGCTCGAACCACCAACCTATTGGTTAACAGCCGAACGCGCTAACCATTGAGCCACGGAAGCTCAGATATTAAATGTTTGTCAGGTATTGTGGAAAAGTTATGTCTTTTCACGCTACATCTGTGACCCCAACCTTTCGGTTAACAGCTGAACGCGCTAACCATTGCGCCACGGAAGCCCAAAAATTAAATGTTCGTCAGGTATTGTGGAAAAACTTTTGTTTTTACGTTACATTTGAGACTACACAACACCGCTCCCGGGTGTGATCGAACCACCAACCTTTCGGTTAACAGCCGAACGCGCTAACCATTGCGCCAAGGAAGCCCAAAAATTAAATGTCCGTCAGGTATTGTGGAAAAACTTTTCTTTTAACGTTACATTTGAGACTACATAACACCGCTCCCGGGTGGGCTCGAACCACCAACCTATTGGTTAACTGCCGAACGCGCTAACCATTGCGCCACGGAAGCCCAAAAATTAAATGTTCGTCAGGTATTGTGGAAAAACTCTGACTTTTTACGTTACATTTGAGATCCCATAACGCCACTCCCGTGTGGGCTCGAACCACCAACCTATTGGTTAACAGCCGAACGCGCTAACCATTGAGCCACGGAAGCTCAGAAATTAAATGTTTGTCTCGTATTGTGGAAAAGTTTTGACTTTTTACGCTACATCTGAGACACCAAAACACCTCTCCCGGGTGGGCTCGAACCACCAACCTTTCGGATAACAGCTGAACGCGCTAACCATTGCGCCAAGGAAGCCCAAAAATTAAATGCTCGTCAGGTATTGTGGAAAAACTCTGACTTTTTACGTTACATTTGAGAACCCTTAACACCGCTCCCGGGTGGTCTCGAACCATCAACCTATTGGTTAACAGCCGAACGCGCTAACCATTGAGCCACGGAAGCTCAGAAATTGAAAGGTTGTCAGGTATTGTGGAAAAGTTATGACTTTTCACGCTACTTCTGAGACCCCACGTCACCTCTCCCGGGTGGGCTCGAACCACCAACCTATTGGTTAACAGCCGAACGCGCTAACCATGGAGCCAAACAAGCTCAGAAATGAAAAAGTCTTCAGGTATTGTGGAAAAACTTTGACTTTTTACGTTACATTTGAGATCCCTTAACACCGCTCCCGGGTGGGCTCGAACCACCAACCTTTCGGTTAACAGCCGAACGCGCTAACCATTGAGCCACGGAAGCTCAGAAATTAAATGGTTGTCAGGTATTGTGGAAAAGTTATGACTTTTCACGCTACATCTGAGAACCCTTAACACCGCTCCCGGGTGGGCTCGAACCATCAACCTATTGGTTAACAGCCGAACGCGCTAACCATTGAGCCACGGAAGCTCAGAAATTGAAAGGTTGTCAGGTATTGTGGAAAAGTTATGACTTTTCACGCTACATCTGAGACCCCACGTCACCTCTCCCGGATGGGCTCGAACCACCAACTTATTGGTTAACAGCCGAACGCGCTAACCATGGAGCCAAACAAGCTCAGAAATGAAAAGGTCTTCAGGTATTGTGGAAATACTTTGACGTTTTACGTTATATTTGAGATCCCTTAACACCGCTCCCGGGTGGGCTCGAACCACCAACCTTTCGGTTAACAGCCGAACGCGCTAACCATTGAGCCACGGAAGCTCAGCAATTAAATGGTTGTCAGGTATTGTGGAAAAGTTATGACTTTTCACGCTACATCTGAGACCCCACAACACCTCTCCCGGGTGGGCTCGAACCACCAACCTTTCGGTTAACAGCTGAACGCGCTAACCATTGCGCCACGGAAGCCCAAAAATTAAATGTTCGTCAGGTATTGTGGAAAAACTTTTCTTTTTACGTTACATTTGAGACTACATAACACCGCTCCCGGGTGGGCTCGAACCACCAACCTATTGGTTAACAGCCGAACGCGCTAACCATTGAGCCACGGAAGCTCAGATATTAAATGTTTGTCAGGTATTGTGGAAAAGTTATGTCTTTTCACGCTACATCTGTGACCCCAACCTTTCGGTTAACAGCTGAACGCGCTAACCATTGCGCCACGGAAGCCCAAAAATTAAATGTTCGTCAGGTATTGTGGAAAAACTTTTGTTTTTACGTTACATTTGAGACTACACAACACCGCTCCCGGGTGTGATCGAACCACCAACCTTTCGGTTAACAGCCGAACGCGCTAACCATTGCGCCAAGGAAGCCCAAAAATTAAATGTCCGTCAGGTATTGTGGAAAAACTTTTCTTTTAACGTTACATTTGAGACTACATAACACCGCTCCCGGGTGGGCTCGAACCACCAACCTATTGGTTAACTGCCGAACGCGCTAACCATTGCGCCACGGAAGCCCAAAAATTAAATGTTCGTCAGGTATTGTGGAAAAACTCTGACTTTTTACGTTACATTTGAGATCCCATAACGCCACTCCCGTGTGGGCTCGAACCTCCAACCTATTGGTTAACAGCCGAACGCGCTAACCATTGAGCCACGGAAGCTCAGAAATTAAATGTTTGTCTCGAATTGTGGAAAAGTTTTGACTTTTTACGCTACATCTGAGACACCAAAACACCTCTCCCGGGTGGGCTCGAACCACCAACCTTTCGGATAACAGCTGAACGCGCTAACCATTGCGCCAAGGAAGCCCAAAAATTAAATGCTCGTCAGGTATTGTGGAAAAACTCTGACTTTTTACGTTACATTTGAGAACCCTTAACACCGCTCCCGGGTGGGCTCGAACCATCAACCTATTGGTTAACAGCCGAACGCGCTAACCATTGAGCCACGGAAGCTCAGAAATTGAAAGGTTGTCAGGTATTGTGGAAAAGTTATGACTTTTCACGCTACTTCTGAGACCCCACGTCACCTCTCCCGGGTGGGCTCGAACCACCAACCTATTGGTTAACAGCCGAACGCGCTAACCATGGAGCCAAACAAGCTCAGAAATGAAAAGGTCTTCAGGTATTGTGGAAAAACTTTGACTTTTTACGTTACATTTGAGATCCCTTAACACCGCTCCCGGGTGGGCTCGAACCACCAACCTTTCGGTTAACAGCCGAACGCGCTAACCATTGAGCCACGGAAGCTCAGAAATTAAATGGTTGTCAGGTATTGTGGAAAAGTTATGACTTTTCACGCTACATCTGAGAACCCTTAACACCGCTCCCGGGTGGGCTCGAACCATCAACCTATTGGTTAACAGCCGAACGCGCTAACCATTGAGCCACGGAAGCTCAGAAATTGAAAGGTTGTCAGGTATTGTGGAAAAGTTATGACTTTTCACGCTACATCTGAGACCCCACGTCACCTCTCCCGGATGGGCTCGAACCACCAACTTATTGGTTAACAGCCGAACGCGCTAACCATGGAGCCAAACAAGCTCAGAAATGAAAAGGTCTTCAGGTATTGTGGAAATACTTTGACGTTTTACGTTATATTTGAGATCCCTTAACACCGCTCCCGGGTGGGCTCGAACCACCAACCTTTCGGTTAACAGCCGAACGCGCTAACCATTGAGCCACGGAAGCTCAGAAATTAAATGGTTGTCAGGTATTGTGGAAAAGTTATGACTTTTCACGCTACATCTGAGACCCCACAACACCTCTCCCGGGTGGGCTCGAACCACCAACCTTTCGGTTAACAGCTGAACGCGCTAACCATTGCGCCACGGAAGCCCAAAAATTAAATGTTCGTCAGGTATTGTGGAAAAACTTTTCTTTTTACGTTACATTTGAGACTACATAACACCGCTCCCGGGTGGGCTCGAACCACCAACCTATTGGTTAACAGCCGAACGCGCTAACCATTGAGCCACGGAAGCTCAGATATTAAATGTTTGTCAGGTATTGTGGAAAAGTTATGTCTTTTCACGCTACATCTGTGACCCCAACCTTTCGGTTAACAGCTGAACGCGCTAACCATTGCGCCACGGAAGCCCAAAAATTAAATGTTCGTCAGGTATTGTGGAAAAACTTTTGTTTTTACGTTACATTTGAGTCTACACAACACCGCTCCCGGGTGTGATCGAACCACCAACCTTTCGGTTAACAGCCGAACGCGCTAACCATTGCGCCAAGGAAGCCCAAAAATTAAATGTCCGTCAGGTATTGTGGAAAAACTTTTCTTTTAACGTTACATTTGAGACTACATAACACCGCTCCCGGGTGGGCTCGAACCACCAACCTATTGGTTAACTGCCGAACGCGCTAACCATTGCGCCACGGAAGCCCAAAAATTAAATGTTCGTCAGGTATTGTGGAAAAACTCTGACTTTTTACGTTACATTTGAGATCCCATAACGCCACTCCCGTGTGGGCTCGAACCACCAACCTATTGGTTAACAGCCGAACGCGCTAACCATTGAGCCACGGAAGCTCAGAAATTAAATGTTTGTCTCGTATTGTGGAAAAGTTTTGACTTTTTACGCTACATCTGAGACACCAAAACACCTCTCCCGGGTGGGCTCGAACCACCAACCTTTCGGATAACAGCTGAACGCGCTAACCATTGCGCCAAGGAAGCCCAAAAATTAAATGCTCGTCAGGTATTGTGGAAAAACTCTGACTTTTTACGTTACATTTGAGAACCCTTAACACCGCTCCCGGGTGGGCTCGAACCATCAACCTATTGGTTAACAGCCGAACGCGCTAACCATTGAGCCACGGAAGCTCAGAAATTGTAAGGTTGTCAGGTATTGTGGAAAAGTTATGACTTTTCACGCTACTTCTGAGACCCCACGTCACCTCTCCCGGGTGGGCTCGAACCACCAACCTATTGGTTAACAGCCGAACGCGCTAACCATGGAGCCAAACAAGCTCAGAAATGAAAAGGTCTTCAGGTATTGTGGAAAAACTTTGACTTTTTACGTTACATTTGAGATCCCTTAACACCGCTCCCGGGTGGGCTCGAACCACCAACCTATTGGTTAACAGCCGAACGCGCTAACCATTGCGCCACGGAAGCCCAAAAATTAAATGTTCGTCAGGTATTGTGGAAAAACTTTTGTTTTTACGTTACATTTGAGACTACACAACACCGCTCCCGGGTGTGATCGAACCACCAACCTTTCGGTTAACAGCCGAACGCGCTAACCATTGCGCCAAGGAAGCCCAAAAATTAAATGTCCGTCAGGTATTGTGGAAAAACTTTTCTTTTAACGTTACATTTGAGACCACATAACACCCCTCCCGGGTGGGCTCGAACCACCAACCTATTGGTTAACTGCCGAACGCGCTAACCATTGCGCCACGGAAGCCCACAAATTAAATGTTCGTCAGGTATTGTGGAAAAACTCTGACTTTTACGTTACATTTGAGAACCCTTAACACCGCTCCCGGGTGGGCTCGAACCATCAACCTATTGGTTAACAGCCGAACGCGCTAACCATTGAGCCACGGAAGCTCAGAAATTAAATGGTTGTCAGGTATTGTGGAAAAGTTATGAGTTTTCACGCTACTTCTGAGACCCCACGTCACCTCTCCCGTGTGGGCTCGAACCACCAACCTATTGGTTAACAGCCGAACGCGCTAACCATGGAGCCAAACAAGCTCAGAAATGAAAAGGTCTTCAGGTATTGAGGAAAAACTTTGACTTTTTACGTTACATTTGAGATCCCTTAACACCGCTCCCGGGTGGACTCGAACCACCAACCTTTCGGTTAACAGCTGAACGCGCTAACCATTGCGCCACGGAAGCCCAAAAATTAAATGTTCGTCAGGTATTGTGGAAAAACTTTTCTTTTTACGTTACATTTGAGACTACACTACACCGCTCCGGGGTGTGATCGAACCACCACTCTTTCGGTTAACAGCCGAACGCGCTAACCATTGCGCCACGGAAGCCCAAAAATTAAATGCCCGTCAGGTATTGTGGAAAAACTTTTCTTTTTACGTTACATTTGAGACTACATAACACCGCTCCCGGGTGGGCTCGAACTACCAACCTATTGGTTAACAGCCGAACGCGCTAACCATGGAGCCAAACAAGCTCAGAAGTTAAATGGTTGTCAGGTATTGTGGAAAAGTTATATCTTTTCACGCTACATCTGAGACCCCAACCTTTCGGTTAACAGCTGAACGCGCTAACCATTGCGCCACGGAAGCCCAAAAATTAAATGTTCGTCAGGTATTGTGGAAAAACTCTGACTTTTTACGTTACATTTGAGATCCCATAACGCCTCTCCCGTGTGGGCTCGAACCACCAACCTATTGGTTAACAGCCGAACGCGCTAACCATTGAGCAACGGAAGCTCAGAAATTAAATGTTTGTCACGTATTGTGGAAAAGTTTTGAATTTTTACGCTACATCTGAGACACCAAAACACCTCTCCCGGGTGGGCTCGAACCACCAACGTTTCGGATAACAGCTGAACGCGCTAACCATTGCGCCAAGGAAGCCCAAAAATTAAATGCTCGTCAGGTATTGTGGAAAAACTCTGACTTTTTACGTTACATTTGAGAACCCTTAACACCGCTCCCGGGTGGGCTCGAACCATCAACCTATTGGTTAACAGCCGAACGCCCTAACCATTGAGCCACGGAAGCTCAGAAATTAAAAGGTTGTCAGGTATTGTGGAAAAGTTATGACTTTTCACGCTACTTCTGAGACCCCACGTCACCTCTCCCGGGTGGGCTCGAACCACCAACCTATTGGTTAACAGCCGAACGCGCTAACCATGGAGCCAAACAAGCTCAGAAATGAAAAGGTCTTCAGGTATTGTGGAAAAACTTTGACTTTTTACGTTACATTTGAGATCCCTTAACACCGCTCCCGGGTGGGCTCGAACTACCAACCTTTCGGTTAACAGCCGAACGCGCTAACCATTGAGCCACGGAAGCTCAGAAATTAAATGGTTGTCAGGTATTGTGGAAAAGTTATGTCTTTTCACGCTACATCTGAGACCCCAACCTTTCGGTTAACAGCTGAACGCGCTAACCATTGCGCCACGGAAGCCCAAAAATTAAATGTTCGTCAGGTATTGTGGAAAAACTTTTCTATTTACGTTACATTTGAGACTACACAACACCGCTCCCGGGTGTGATCGAACCACCACCCTTTCGGTTAACAGCCGAACGCGCTAACCATTGCGCCACGGAAGCTCAGAAATTAAATGGTTGTCAGGTATTGTGGAAAAGTTATGTCTTTTCACGCTACATCTGAGACCCCAACCTTTCGGTTAACAGCTGAACGCGCTAACCATTGCGCCACGGAAGCCCAAAAATTAAATGTTCGTCAGGTATTGTGGAAAAACTCTGACTTTTTACGTTACATTTGAGATCCCATAACGCCGCTCCCGTGTGGGCTCGAACCACCAACCTATTGGTTAACAGCCGAACGCGCTAACCATTGAGCCACGGAAGCTCAGAAATCAAATTTTTGTCACGTATTGTGGAAAAGTTTTGACTTTTTACGCTACATCTGAGACACCGAAACACCTCTCCCGGGTGGGCTCGAACCACCAACCTTTCGGTTAACAGCCGAACGCGCTAACCATGGAGCCAAACAAGCTCAGAAATGAAAAGGTCTTCAGGTATTGTGGAAAAACTTTGACTTTTTACGTTACATTTGAGATCCCCTAACACCGCTCCCGGGTGGGCTCGACCCACCAACCTTTCAGTTAACAGCTTTACGCGCTAACCATTGCGCCACGGAAGCCCAAAAATTAAATGTTCGTCAGGTATTGTGGAAAAACTTTTCATTTTACGTTTCATTTGAGACTACACAACACCGCTCCCGGGTGGGCTTGAACCACCAACCTTTCGGTTAACAGCCGAACGCGCTAACCATTGAGCCACGGAAGCTCAGAAATTAAATGGTTGTCACGTATTGTGGAAAATTTATGACTTTTCATGCTACATCTGAGACCCCACAACACCTCTCCCGGGTGGGCTAGAACCACCAACCTTTGGGTTAACAACTGAACGCGCTAACCATTGCTTCACGGAAGCCCAAAAATTAAATGTTCGTCAGGTATTGTGGAAAAACTCTGACTTTTTACGTTACATTTGAGATCCCATAACACCGCTCCCGGGTGGGCTCGAACCACCAACCTATTGGTTAACAGCCGAACGCGCAAACCATTGAGCCACGGCAGCTCAGAAATTAAATGGTTGTCAGGTATTGTGGAAAAGTTTTGACTTTTTACGCTACATCTGAGACCCCACAACACCTCTCCCGGGTGGGCTCGAACCAGCAACCTTTCGGTTAACAGCCGAACGCGCTAACCATTGCGCCACGGTAGCCCAAAAATTAAATGTTCGTCTGGTATTGTGGAAAAACTCTGACTTTTTACGTTACATTTGAGACCCCATAACACCGCTCCCGGGTGGGCTCGAACAACAAACCTATTGGTTAACAGCCGAACGCGCTAACTATTGAGCCATAGAAGCTCAGAAATTAAATGGTTGTCTGGTATTGTGGAAAAGTTATGACTTTTCACGCTACATCTGAGACCCCACAACACCTCTCCCGGGTGGGCTCTAACCACCAACCTTTCAGTTAACAGCCGAACGCGATAACCATTGCGCCACGGAAGCCCAAAAATTAAATGTTCGTCAGGTATTGTGGAAAAACTCTGACTTTTTACGTTACATTTGAGATCCCAAAACTCCGCTCCCGGGTGGGCTCGAACCACCAACCTATTGGTTAACAGCCGAACGCGCAAACCATTGAGCCACGGCAGCTCAGAAATTAAATGGTTGTCAGGTATTGTGAAAAAGTTATGACTTTTCACGCTACATCTGAGACCCCACTACACCTCTCCCGGCTGGGCTCGAACCACCAACCTATTGGTTAACAGCCGAACGCGCTTACCATTGAGCCACGGAAGATCAGAAATTAAATGGTCGTCAGGTATTGTGGAAAACCTTTGGCTTTTTACGTTACATTTGAGACTTCACAACAGCGCTCCCGGGTGGGCTCGAACCAGCAACCTATTGGTTAACAGCCGAACGCGATAACCATTGCGCCACGGAAGCCCAAAAAATAAATGTTCGTCAGGAATTGTGGAAACACTCTGACTTTTTACGTTACATTTGAGATCCCATAACACCGCTCCCGGGTGGGTTCGAACCACCAACCTATTGGTTAACAGCCGAAAGCGCTAACCATTGAGCCACGGAAGCTCAGAAATTAAATGTTTGTCACGTATTGTGGAAAAGTTTTGACTTTTTACGCTACATCTGAGACCCCACAACACCTATCCCGGGTGGGCTCGAACCAGCAACCTTTCGGTTAACAGCCGAACGCGCTAACCATTATGCCACGGTAGCCCAAAAATTAAATGTTCGTCAGGTATTGTGGAAAAACTCTGACTTTTTACGTTACATTTGAGATCCCATAACACCGCTCCCGGGTGGGCTCGAACCACCAACCTATTGGTTAACAGCCGAACGCGCAAACCATTGAGCCACGGCAGCTCAGAAATTAAATGGTTGTCAGGTATTGTGAAAAAGTTATGACTTTTCACGCTACATCTGAGACCCCACTACACCTCTCCCGGCTGGGCTCGAACCACCAACCTATTGGTTAACAGCCGAACGCGCTTACCATTGCGCCACGGAAGCCCAAAAATTAAATGGTCGTCAGGTATTGTGGAAAAACTTTGGCTTTTTACGTTACATTTGAGACTTCACAACACCGCTCCCGGGTGGGCTCGAACCAGCAACCTATTGGTTAACAGCCGAACGCGATAACCATTGCGCCACGGAAGCCCAAAAATTAAATGTTCGTCAGGTATTGTGGAAACACTCTGACTTTTTACGTTACATTTGAGTTCCCATAACACCGCTCCCGGGTGGGTTCGAACCACCAACCTATTGGTTAACAGCCGAAAGCGCTAACCATTGAGCCACGGAAGCTCAGAGATTAAATGTTTGTCACGTATTGTGGAAAAGTTTTGACTTTTTACGCTACATCTGAGACCCCACAACACCTCTCCCGGGTGGGCTCGAACCAGCAACCTTTCGGTTAACAGCCGAACGCGCTAACCATTGCGCCACGGTAGCCCAAAAATTAAATGTTCGTCAGGTATTGTGGAAAAACTCTGACTTTTTACGTTACATTTGAGACCCCATAACACCGCTCCCGGGTGGGCTCGAACAACAAACCTATTGGTTAACAGCCGAACGCGCTAACTATTGAGCCATGGAAGCTCAGAAATTAAATGGTTGTCAGGTATTGTGGAAAAGTTATGACTTTTCACGCTACATCTGAGACCCCACTACACCTCTCCCGGCTGGGCTCGAACCACCAACCTATTGGTTAACAGCCGAACGCGCTTACCATTGCGCCACGGAAGCCCAAAAATTAAATGGTCGTCAGGTATTGTGGAAAAACTTTGGCTTTTTACGTTACATTTGAGACTTCACAACACCGCTCCCGGGTGGGCTCGAACCAGCAACCTATTGGTTAACAGCCGAACGCGATAACCATTGCGCCACGGAAGCCCAAAAATTAAATGTTCGTCAGGTATTGTGGAAACACTCTGACTTTTTACGTTACATTTGAGTTCCCATAACACCGCTCCCGGGTGGGTTCGAACCACCAACCTATTGGTTAACAGCCGAAAGCGCTAACCATTGAGCCACGGAAGCTCAGAGATTAAATGTTTGTCACGTATTGTGGAAAAGTTTTGACTTTTTACGCTACATCTGAGACCCCACAACACCTCTCCCGGGTGGGCTCGAACCAGCAACCTTTCGGTTAACAGCCGAACGCGCTAACCATTGCGCCACGGTAGCCCAAAAATTAAATGTTCGTCAGGTATTGTGGAAAAACTCTGACTTTTTACGTTACATTTGAGACCCCATAACACCGCTCCCGGGTGGGCTCGAACAACAAACCTATTGGTTAACAGCCGAACGCGCTAACTATTGAGCCATGGAAGCTCAGAAATTAAATGGTTGTCAGGTATTGTGGAAAAGTTATGACTTTTCACGCTACATCTGAGACCCCACTACACCTCTCCCGGCTGGGCTCGAACCACCAACCTATTGGTTAACAGCCGAACGCGCTTACCATTGAGCCACGGAAGATCAGAAATTAAATGGTCGTCAGGTATTGTGGAAAACCTTTGGCTTTTTACGTTATATTTGAGACTTCACAACAGCGCTCCCGGGTGGGCTCGAACCAGCAACCTATTGGTTAACAGCCGAACGCGACAACCATTGCGCCACGGAAGCCCAAAAAATAAATGTTCGTCAGGTATTGTGGAAACACTTAGACTTTTTACGTTACATTTGAGATCCCATAACACCGCTCCCGGGTGGGTTCGAACCACCAACCTATTGGTTAACAGCCGAAAGCGCTAACCATTGAGCCACGGAAGCTCAGAGATTAAATGTTTGTCACGTATTGTGGAAAAGTTTTGACTTTTTACGCTACATCTGAGACCCCACAACACCTCTCCCGGGTGGGCTCGAACCAGCAACCTTTCGGTTAACAGCCGAACGCGCTAACCATTGCGCCACGGTAGCCCAAAAATTAAATGTTCGTCAGGTATTGTGGAAAAACTCTGACTTTTTACGTTACATTTGAGACCCCATAACACCGCTCCCGGGTGGGCTCGAACAACAAACCTATTGGTTAACAGCCGAACGCGCTAACTATTGAGCCATGGAAGCTCAGAAATTAAATGGTTGTCAGGTATTGTGGAAAAGTTATGACTTTTCACGCTACATCTGAGACCCCACTACACCTCTCCCGGCTGGGCTCGAACCACCAACCTATTGGTTAACAGCCGAAAGCGCTAACCATTGAGCCACGGAAGCTCAGAAATTAAATGTTTGTCACGTATTGTGGAAAAGTTTTGACTTTTTACGCTACATCTGAGACCCCACAACACCTCTCCCGGGTGGGCTCGAACCAGCAACCTTTCGGTTAACAGCCGAACGCGCTAACCATTGCGCCACGGTAGCCCAAAAATTGAATGTTCGTCAGGTATTGTGGAAAAACTCTGACTTTTTACGTTACATTTGAGATCCCATAACACCGCTCCCGGGTGGGCTCGAACCACCAACCTATTGGTTAACAGCCGAAAGCGCTAACTATTGAGCCACGGAAGCTCAGAAATTAAATGTTTGTCACGTATTGTGGAAAAGTTTTGACTTTTTACGCTACATCTGAGACCCCACAACACCTCTCCCGGGTGGGCTCGAACCAGCAACCTTTCGGTTAACAGCCGAACGCGCTAACCATTGCGCCACGGTAGCCCAAAAATTAAATGTTCGTCTGGTATTGTGGAAAAACTCTGACTTTTTACGTTACATTTGAGACCCCATAACACCGCTCCCGGGTGGGCTCGAACAACAAACCTATTGGTTAACAGCCGAACGCGCTAACTATTGAGCCATGGAAGCTCAGAAATTAAATGGTTGTCTGGTATTGTGGAAAAGTTATGACTTTTCACGCTACATCTGAGACCCCACAACACCTCTCCCGGGTGGGCTCTAACCACCAACCTTTCAGTTAACAGCCGAACGCGATAACCATTGCGCCACGGAAGCCCAAAAATTAAATGTTCGTCAGGTATTGTGGAAAAACTCTGACTTTTTACGTTACATTTGAGATCCCAAAACTCCGCTCCCGGGTGGGCTCGAACCACCAACCTATTGGTTAACAGCCGAACGCGCAAACCATTGAGCCACGGCAGCTCAGAAATTAAATGGTTGTCAGGTATTGTGAAAAAGTTATGACTTTTCACGCTACATCTGAGACCCCACTACACCTCTCCCGGCTGGGCTCGAACCACCAACCTATTGGTTAACAGCCGAACGCGCTTACCATTGAGCCACGGAAGATCAGAAATTAAATGGTCGTCAGGTATTGTGGAAAACCTTTGGCTTTTTACGTTACATTTGAGACTTCACAACAGCGCTCCCGGGTGGGCTCGAACCAGCAACCTATTGGTTAACAGCCGAACGCGATAACCATTGCGCCACGGAAGCCCAAAAAATAAATGTTCGTCAGGAATTGTGGAAACACTCTGACTTTTTACGTTACATTTGAGATCCCATAACACCGCTCCCGGGTGGGTTCGAACCACCAACCTATTGGTTAACAGCCGAAAGCGCTAACCATTGAGCCACGGAAGCTCAGAAATTAAATGTTTGTCACGTATTGTGGAAAAGTTTTGACTTTTTACGCTACATCTGAGACCCCACAACACCTATCCCGGGTGGGCTCGAACCAGCAACCTTTCGGTTAACAGCCGAACGCGCTAACCATTATGCCACGGTAGCCCAAAAATTAAATGTTCGTCAGGTATTGTGGAAAAACTCTGACTTTTTACGTTACATTTGAGATCCCATAACACCGCTCCCGGGTGGGCTCGAACCACCAACCTATTGGTTAACAGCCGAACGCGCAAACCATTGAGCCACGGCAGCTCAGAAATTAAATGGTTGTCAGGTATTGTGAAAAAGTTATGACTTTTCACGCTACATCTGAGACCCCACTACACCTCTCCCGGCTGGGCTCGAACCACCAACCTATTGGTTAACAGCCGAACGCGCTTACCATTGCGCCACGGAAGCCCAAAAATTAAATGGTCGTCAGGTATTGTGGAAAAACTTTGGCTTTTACGTTACATTTGAGACTTCACAACACCGCTCCCGGGTGGGCTCGAACCAGCAACCTATTGGTTAACAGCCGAACGCGATAACCATTGCGCCACGGAAGCCCAAAAATTAAATGTTCGTCAGGTATTGTGGAAACACTCTGACTTTTTACGTTACATTTGAGTTCCCATAACACCGCTCCCGGGTGGGTTCGAACCACCAACCTATTGGTTAACAGCCGAAAGCGCTAACCATTGAGCCACGGAAGCTCAGAGATTAAATGTTTGTCACGTATTGTGGAAAAGTTTTGACTTTTTACGCTACATCTGAGACCCCACAACACCTCTCCCGGGTGGGCTCGAACCAGCAACCTTTCGGTTAACAGCCGAACGCGCTAACCATTGCGCCACGGTAGCCCAAAAATTAAATGTTCGTCAGGTATTGTGGAAAAACTCTGACTTTTTACGTTACATTTGAGACCCCATAACACCGCTCCCGGGTGGGCTCGAACAACAAACCTATTGGTTAACAGCCGAACGCGCTAACTATTGAGCCATGGAAGCTCAGAAATTAAATGGTTGTCAGGTATTGTGGAAAAGTTATGACTTTTCACGCTACATCTGAGACCCCACTACACCTCTCCCGGCTGGGCTCGAACCACCAACCTATTGGTTAACAGCCGAACGCGCTTACCATTGCGCCACGGAAGCCCAAAAATTAAATGGTCGTCAGGTATTGTGGAAAAACTTTGGCTTTTTACGTTACATTTGAGACTTCACAACACCGCTCCCGGGTGGGCTCGAACCAGCAACCTATTGGTTAACAGCCGAACGCGATAACCATTGCGCCACGGAAGCCCAAAAATTAAATGTTCGTCAGGTATTGTGGAAACACTCTGACTTTTTACGTTACATTTGAGTTCCCATAACACCGCTCCCGGGTGGGTTCGAACCACCAACCTATTGGTTAACAGCCGAAAGCGCTAACCATTGAGCCACGGAAGCTCAGAGATTAAATGTTTGTCACGTATTGTGGAAAAGTTTTGACTTTTTACGCTACATCTGAGACCCCACAACACCTCTCCCGGGTGGGCTCGAACCAGCAACCTTTCGGTTAACAGCCGAACGCGCTAACCATTGCGCCACGGTAGCCCAAAAATTAAATGTTCGTCAGGTATTGTGGAAAAACTCTGACTTTTTACGTTACATTTGAGACCCCATAACACCGCTCCCGGGTGGGCTCGAACAACAAACCTATTGGTTAACAGCCGAACGCGCTAACTATTGAGCCATGGAAGCTCAGAAATTAAATGGTTGTCAGGTATTGTGGAAAAGTTATGACTTTTCACGCTACATCTGAGACCCCACTACACCTCTCCCGGCTGGGCTCGAACCACCAACCTATTGGTTAACAGCCGAACGCGCTTACCATTGAGCCACGGAAGATCAGAAATTAAATGGTCGTCAGGTATTGTGGAAAACCTTTGGCTTTTTACGTTATATTTGAGACTTCACAACAGCGCTCCCGGGTGGGCTCGAACCAGCAACCTATTGGTTAACAGCCGAACGCGACAACCATTGCGCCACGGAAGCCCAAAAAATAAATGTTCGTCAGGTATTGTGGAAACACTTAGACTTTTTACGTTACATTTGAGATCCCATAACACCGCTCCCGGGTGGGTTCGAACCACCAACCTATTGGTTAACAGCCGAAAGCGCTAACCATTGAGCCACGGAAGCTCAGAGATTAAATGTTTGTCACGTATTGTGGAAAAGTTTTGACTTTTTACGCTACATCTGAGACCCCACAACACCTCTCCCGGGTGGGCTCGAACCAGCAACCTTTCGGTTAACAGCCGAACGCGCTAACCATTGCGCCACGGTAGCCCAAAAATTAAATGTTCGTCAGGTATTGTGGAAAAACTCTGACTTTTTACGTTACATTTGAGACCCCATAACACCGCTCCCGGGTGGGCTCGAACAACAAACCTATTGGTTAACAGCCGAACGCGCTAACTATTGAGCCATGGAAGCTCAGAAATTAAATGGTTGTCAGGTATTGTGGAAAAGTTATGACTTTTCACGCTACATCTGAGACCCCACTACACCTCTCCCGGCTGGGCTCGAACCACCAACCTATTGGTTAACAGCCGAAAGCGCTAACCATTGAGCCACGGAAGCTCAGAAATTAAATGTTTGTCACGTATTGTGGAAAAGTTTTGACTTTTTACGCTACATCTGAGACCCCACAACACCTCTCCCGGGTGGGCTCGAACCAGCAACCTTTCGGTTAACAGCCGAACGCGCTAACCATTGCGCCACGGTAGCCCAAAAATTGAATGTTCGTCAGGTATTGTGGAAAAACTCTGACTTTTTACGTTACATTTGAGATCCCATAACACCGCTCCCGGGTGGGCCTGAACCACCAACCTATTGGTTAACAGCCGAAAGCGCTAAATATTGAGCCACGGAAGCTCAGAAATTAAATGTTTGTCACGTATTGTGGAAAAGTTTTGACTTTTTACGCTACATCTGAGACCCCACAACACCTCTCCCGGGTGGGCTCGAACCAGCAACCTTTCGGTTAACAGCCGAACGCGCTAACCATTGCGCCACGGTAGCCCAAAAATTAAATGTACGTCAGGTATTGTGGTAAAACTCTGACTTTTTACGTTACATTTCAGATCCCATAACACCGCTCCCGGGTGGGCTCGAACAACAAACCTATTGGTTAACAGCCGAACGCGCTAACCATTGAGCCATGGAAGCTCAGAAATTAAATGGTTGTCAGGTATTGTGGAAAAGTTATGACTTTTCACGCTACATCTGAGACCTCACTACACCTCTCCCGGCTGGGCTCGAACCACTAACCTATTGGTTAACACCCGAACGCGCTTACCATTGCGCCACGGAAGCCCAAAAATTAAATGGTCGTCAGGTATTGTGGAAAAACTTTGGCTTTTTACGTTACATCTGAGACCCCACGTCACCTCTCCCGGGTGGGCTCGAACCACCAACCTATTGGTTAACAGCCGAACACGATAACCATTGCGCCACGGAAGCCCAAAAATTAAATGGTCGTCAGGTATTGTGGAAAAACTCTGACTTTTTACGTTACATTTGAGATCCCATAACACCGCTCCCGGGTGGGCTCGAACCACCAACCTATTGGTTAACAGCCGAACGCGCTAACCATTGAGCCACGGAAGCTCAGAAATTAAATGGTTGTCACGTATTGTGGAAAAGTTTTGACTTTTTACGCTACATCTGAGACCCCACGTCACCTCTCCCGGGTGGGCTCGAACCACCAACCTATTGGTTAACAGCCGAACGCGACAACCATTGAGCCACGGGAGCTCAGACATTAAATGGTTGTCACGTATTGGGGAAAAGTTATGACTTTTCACGCTACATCTGAGACCCCACAACACCTTTTCCGGGTGGGCTCGAACCAACAACCTTTCGGTTAACAGCTGAACGCGCTAACCATTGCGCCAAGGAAGCCCAAAAGTTAAATGTTCGTCAGGTATTGTAGAAAAACTCTGATTTTTACGTTACATTTGAGATCCCTTAACACCGCTCCCGGGTGGGCTCGAACCACGAACCTATTGGTTAACAGCCGAACGCGCTAACCATTGAGCCACGGAAGCTCAGAAATTAAATGGTTGTCACGTATTGTGGAAAAGTTTTGACTTTTTACGCTACATCTGAGACCCCACGTCACCTCTCCCGGGTGGGCTCGAACCACCAACCTATTGGTTAACAGCCGACCGCGCTAACCATTGAGCCACGGAAGCTCAGAAATTAAATGGTTGTCACGTATTGTGGAAAAGTTTTGACTTTTTACGCTACATCTGAGACCCCACGTCACCTCTCCCGGGTGGGCTCGAACCACCAACCTATTGGTTAACAGCCGAACGCGCTAACCATGGAGCCAAACAAGCTCAGAAATGAAAAGGTCTTCAGGTATTGTGGAAAAACTTTGACTTTTTACGTTACATTTGAGATCCCTTAACACCGCTCCCGGGTGGGCCCGAACCAACAACGTTTCGGTTAACAGCTGAACGCGCTAACCATTGCGCCACGGAAGCCCAAAAATTAAATGTTCGTCAGGTATTGTGGGAAAACTTTTCTTTTTACGTTACATTTGAGACTATACAACACCGCTCCCGGGTGTGATCGAACCACCAACCTTTCGGTTAACAGCCGAACGCGCTAACCATTGAGCCACGGAAGCCCAAAAATTAAATGGTTGTCACGTATTGTGGAAAAGTTTTGACATTTTACGCTACATCTGAGACCCCAAGTCACCTCTCCCGGGTGGGCTCGAACCACCAACCTATTGGTTAACAGCCGAACGCGCTAACCATGGAGCCAAACAAGCTCAGAAATGAAAAGGTCTTCAGGTATTGTGGAAAAACTTTGACTTTTTACGTTACATTTGAGATCCCTTAACACCGCTCCCGGGTGGGCCCGAACCAACAACGTTTCGGTTAACAGCTGAACGCGCTAACCATTGCGCCACGGAAGCCCAAAAATTAAATGTTCGTCAGGTATTGTGGGAAAACTTTTCTTTTTACGTTACATTTGAGACTATACAACACCGCTCCCGGGTGTGATCGAACCACCAACCTTTCGGTTAACAGCCGAACGCGCTAACCATTGCGCCACGGAAGCCCACAAATTAAATGTTCGTCAGGTATTGTGGAAAAACTCTGACTTTTTACGTTACATTTGAGATCCCATAACACCGCTCCCGGGTGGGCTCGAACCACCAACCTATTGGTTAACAGCCGAACGCGCTATCCATTGAGCCACGGAAGCTCAGAAATTAAATGGTTGTCACGTATTGGGGAAAAGTTATGACTTTTCACGCTACATCTGAGACCCCACAACACCTCTCCCGGGTGGGTTCGAACCACCAACCCCTCGGTTAACAGCTGAACGCGCTAACCATTGCGCCACGGAAGCCCAAAAGTTAAATGTTCGTCAGGTATTGTGGAAAAACTTTTCTTTTTACGTTACATTTGAGACTACATAACACCGCTCCCGGGTGGGCTCGAACCACCAACCTATTGGTTAACAGCCGAACGCGCTAACCATTGAGCCACGGAAGCTCAGAAATTAAATGGTTGTCAGGTATTGTGGAAAAACTTTTCTTTTTACGTTACATTTGAGACTACATAACACCGCTCTCGAGTGGGCTCGAACCACCAACCTATTGGTTAACAGCCGAACGCGCAAACCATTGAGCCACGGAAGCCCAAAAATTAAATGGTTGTCACGTATTGTGGAAAAGTTTTGACTTTTTACGCTACATCTGAGACCCCAAGTCACCTCTCCCGGGTGGGCTCGAACCACCAACCTATTGGTTAACAGCCGAACGCGCTAACCATGGAGCCAAACAAGCTCAGAAATGAAAAGGTCTTAAGGTTTTGTGGAAAAACTTTGACTTTTTACGTTACATTTGAGATCCCTTAACACCGCTCCCGGGTGGGCTCGAACCACCAACCTTTCGGTTAACAGCTGAACGCGCTAACCATTGCGCCACGGAAGCCCAAAAATTAAATGTTCGTCAGGTATTGTGGAAAAACTTTGCTTTTTACGTTACATTTGAGACTACACAACACCGCTCCCGGGTGGGCTCGAACCACCAACCTATTGGTTAACAGCCGAACGCGCTAACCATTGAGCCACGGAAGCTCAGAAATTAAATGGTTGTCACGTATTGGGGAAAAGTTATGACTTTTCACGCTACATCTGAGACCCCACAACACCTCTCCCGGGTGGGCTCGAACCACCAACCCCTCGGTTAACAGCTGAACGCGCTAACCATTGCGCCACGGAAGCCCAAAAGTTAAATGTTCGTCAGGTATTGTGAAAAAACTTTTCTTTTTACGTTACATTTGAGACTACATAACACCGCTACCGGGTGGGCTCGAACCACCAACCTATTGGTTAACAGCCGAACGCGCTAACCATTGAGCCACGGAAGCTCAGAAACTAAATGGTTGTCAGGTATTGTGGAAAAACTTTTCTTTTTACGTTACATTTGAGACTACATAACACCGCTCCCGAGTGGGCTCGAACCACCAACCTATTGGTTAACAGCCGAACGCGCAAACCATTGAGCCACGGAAGCCCAAAAATTAAATGGTTGTCACGTATTGTGGAAAAGTTTTGACTTTTTACGCTACATCTGAGACCCCACGTCACCTCTCCCGGGTGGGCTCGAACCACCAACCTATTGGTTAACAGCCGAACGCGACAACCATTGAGCCACGGGAGCTCAGACATTAAATGGTTGTCACGTATTGGGGAAAAGTTATGACTTTTCACGCTACATCTGAGACCCCACGTCACCTCTCCCGGGTGGGCTCGAACCACCAACCTATTGGTTAACAGCCGAACGCGCTAACCATGGAGCCAAACAAGCTCAGAAATGAAAAGGTCTTCAGGTATTGTGGAAAAACTTTGACTTTTTACGTTACATTTGAGATCCCTTAACACCGCTCCCGGGTGGGCCCGAACCAACAACCTTTCAGTTAACAGCTGAACGCGCTAACCATTGAGCCACGGAAGCCCAAAAATTAAATGTTCGTCAGGTATTGTGGAAAAACGTTTCTTTTTATTATACATTTGAGACTACACAACACCGCTCCCGGGTGTGATCGAACCACCAACCTTTCGGTTAACAGCCGAACGCGCTAACCATTGCGCCACGGAAGCCCAAAAATTAAATGTCCGTCAGGTATTGTGGAAAAACTTTTCTTTTTACGTTACATTTGAGACTACATAACACCGCTCCCGGGTGGGCTCGAACCACCAACCTATTGGTTAACAGCCGAACGCGCTAACCATTGAGCCACGGAAGCTCAGAAATTAAATGGTTGTCAGGTATTGTGGAAAAACTTTTCATTTAACGTTACATTTGAGACTACATAACCACGCTCCCGAGTGGGCTCGAACCACCAACCTATTGGTTAACAGCCGAACGCGACAACCATTGAGCCACGGGAGCTCAGAAATTAAATGGTTGTCACGTATTGTGGAAAAGTTTTGACTTTTTACGCTACATCTGAGACCCCACGTCACCTCTCCCGGGTGGGCTCGAACCACCAACCTATTGGTTAACAGCCGAACGCGACAACCATTGAGCCACGGGAGCTCAGACATTAAATGGTTGTCACGTATTGGGGAAAAGTTATGACTTTTCACGCTACATCTGAGACCCCACAACACCTCTTCCGGGTGGGCTCGAACCAACAACCTTTCGGTTAACAGCTGAACGCGCTAACCATTGCGCCAAGGAAGCCCAAAAGTTAAATGTTCGTCAGGTATTGTGGAAAAACTCTGACTTTTTACGTTACATTTGAGATCCCATAACACCGCTCCCGGGTGGGCTCGAACCACCAACCTATTGGTTAACGGCCGAACGCGCTATCCATTGAGCCACGGAAGCTTAGAAATTTAATGGTTGTCACGTATTGTGGAAAAGTTTTGACTTTTTACGCTACATCTGAGACTCCACAACACCTCTCCCGGGTGGGCTCGAACCACCAACCTTTCGGTTAACAGCTGAACGCGCTAACCATTGCGCCACGGAAGCCCAAAAATTAAATGTTCGTCAGGTATTGTGGAAAAATGTTTCTTTTTACGTTACATTTGAGACTACACAACACAGCTCCCGGGTGGGCTCGAACCACCAACCTTTCGGTTTACAACCGAACGCGCTAACCATTGCGCCACGGAAGCCCAAAAATTAAATGTTCGTCAGGTATTGTGGAAAAACTTTTCTTTTTACGTTACATTTGAGACTACACAACACCGCTCCCGGGTGTGATCGAACCACCAACCTTTCGGTTAACAGCCGAACGCGCTAACCATTGCGCCACGGAAGCCCAAAAATTAAATGTCAGTCAGGTATTGTGGAAAAACTTTTCTTTTTACGTTACATTTGAGACTACATAACACCGCTCCCGGGTGGGCTCGAACCACCAACCTATTGGTTAACAGCCGAACGAGCTAACCATTGAGCCACGGAAGCTCAGAAATTAAATGGTTGTCAGGTATTGTGGAAAAACTTTTCATTTTACGTTACATTTGAGACTACATAACCACGCTCCCGAGTGGGCTCGAACCACCAACCTATTGGTTAACAGCCGAACGCGCTTACCATTGCGCCACGGAAGCCCAAAAATTAAATGGTCGTCAGGTATTGTGGAAAAACTTTTCATTTTACGTTACATTTGAGACTTCACAACACCGCTCCCGGGTGGGCTCGAACCAGCAACCTATTGGTTAACAGCCGAACGCGCAAACCATTGAGCCACGGCAGCTCAGAAATTAATGGGTAGTCAGGTATTGTGAAAAAGTTATGACTTTTCACGCTACATTTGAGACCCCACTACACCTCTCCCGGCTGGGCTCGAACCTCCAACCTATTGGTTAACAGCCGAACGCGCTTACCATTGCGCCACGGAAGCCCAAAAATTAAATGGTCGTCAGGTATTGTGGAAAAACTTTTCATTTTACGTTACATTTGAGACTTCACAACACCGCTCCCGGGTGGGCTCGAACCAGCAACCTATTGGTTAACAGCCGAACGCGCAAACCATTGAGCCACGGCAGCTCAGAAATTAATGGGTAGTCAGGTATTGTGAAAAAGTTATGACTTTTCACGCTACATTTGAGACCCCACTACACCTCTCCCGGCTGGGCTCGAACCTCCAACCTATTGGTTAACAGCCGAACGCGCTTACCATTGCGCCACGGAAGCCCAAAAATTAAATGGTCGTCAGGTATTGTGGAAAAACTTTGGCTTTTTACGTTACATCTGAGACCCCACGTCACCTCTCCCGGGTGGGCTCGAACCACCAACCTATTGGTTAACAGCCGAACGCGACAACCATTGAGCCACGGGAGCTCAGAAATTAAATGGTTGTCACGTATTGTGGAAAAGTTTTGACTTTTTACGCTACATCTGAGACCCTACGTCACCTCTCCCGGGTGGGCTCGAACCACCAACCTATTGGTTAACAGCCGAACGCGCTAACCATTGAGCCACGGAAGCTCAGAAATTAAATGGTTGTCACGTATTGTGGAAAAGTTTTGACTTTTAAACGCTACATCTGAGACCCCACGTCACCTCTCCCGGGTGGGCTCGAACCACCAACCTATTGGTTAACAGCCGAACGCGACAACCATTGAGCCACGGGAGCTCAGACATTAAATGGTTGTCACGTATTGGGGAAAAGTTATGACTTTTCACGCTACATCTGAGACCCCACAACACCTCTTCCGGGTGGGCTCGAACCAACAACCTTTCGGTTAACAGCTGAACGCGCTAACCATTGCGCCAAGGAAGCCCAAAAGTTAAATGTTCGTCAGGTATTGTGGAAAAACTCTGATTTTTACGTTACATTTGAGATCCCATAACACCCTCCCGGGTGGGCTCGAACCACCAACCTATTGGTTAACAGCCGAACGTGCTAACCATTGAGCCACGGAAGCTTAGAAATTTAATGGTTGTCACGTATTGTGGAAAAGTTTTGACTTTTTACGCTACATCTGAGACTCCACAACACCTCTCCCGGGTGGGCTCGAACCACCAACCTTTCGGTTAACAGCTGAACGCGCTAACCATTGCGCCACGGAAGCCCAAAAATTAAATGTTCGTCAGGTATTGTGGAAAAATGTTTCTTTTTACGTTGCATTTGAGACTACACAACACAGCTCCCGGGTGGGCTCGAACCACCAACCTTTCGGTTTACAACCGAACGCGCTAACCATTGCGCCACGGAAGCCCAAAAATTAAATGTTCGTCAGGTATTGTGGAAAAACTTTTCTTTTTACGTTACATTTGAGACTACACAACACCGCTCCCGGGTGTGATCGAACCACCAACCTTTCGGTTAACAGCCGAACGCGCTAACCATTGCGCCACGGAAGCCCAAAAATTAAATGTCCGTCAGGTATTGTGGAAAAACTTTTCTTTTTATTATACATTTGAGACTACACAACACCGCTCCCGGGTGGGCTCGAACCACCAACCTATTGGTTAACAGCCGAACGCGCTAACCATTGAGCCACGGAAGCTCAGAAATTAAATGGTTGTCAGGTATTGTGGAAAAGCTTTTCATTTTACGTTACATTTGAGACTACATAACCACGCTCCCGAGTGGGCTCGAACCACCAACCTATTGGTTAACAGCCGAACGCGACAACCATTGAGCCACGGGAGCTCAGAAATTAAATGGTTGTCACGTATTGTGGAAATGTTTTGACTTTTTACGCTACATCTGAGACCCCACGTCACCTCTCCCGGGTGGGCTCGAACCACCAACCTATTGGTTAACAGCCGAACGCGACAACCATTGAGCCACGGGAGCTCAGACATTAAATGGTTGTCACGTATTGGGGAAAAGTTATGACTTTTCACGCTACATCTGAGACCCCACAACACCTCTTCCGGGTGGGCTCGAACCAACAACCTTTCGGTTAACAGCTGAACGCGCTAACCATTGCGCCAAGGAAGCCCAAAAGTTAAATGTTCGTCAGGTATTGTGGAAAAACTCTGACTTTTTACGTTACATTTGAGATCCCATAACACCGCTCCCGGGTGGGCTCGAACCACCAACCTATTGGTTAACGGCCGAACGCGCTATCCATTGAGCCACGGAAGCTTAGAAATTTAATGGTTGTCACGTATTGTGGAAAAGTTTTGACTTTTTACGCTACATCTGAGACCCTACGTCACCTCTCCCGGGTGGGCTCGAACCACCAACCTATTGGTTAACAGCCGAACGCGCTAACCATTGAGCCACGGAAGCTCAGAAATTAAATGGTTGTCACGTATTGTGGAAAAGTTTTGACTTTTAAACGCTACATCTGAGACCCCACGTCACCTCTCCCGGGTGGGCTCGAACCACCAACCTATTGGTTAACAGCCGAACGCGACAACCATTGAGCCACGGGAGCTCAGACATTAAATGGTTGTCACGTATTGGGGAAAAGTTATGACTTTTCACGCTACATCTGAGACCCCACAACACCTCTTCCGGGTGGGCTCGAACCAACAACCTTTTGGTTAACAGCTGAACGCGCTAACCATTGCGCCAAGGAAGCCCAAAAGTTAAATGTTCGTCAGGTATTGTGGAAAAACTCTGATTTTTACGTTACATTTGAGATCCCATAACACCCTCCCGGGTGGGCTCGAACCACCAACCTATTGGTTAACAGCCGAACGTGCTAACCATTGAGCCACGGAAGCTTAGAAATTTAATGGTTGTCACGTATTGTGGAAAAGTTTTGACTTTTTACGCTACATCTGAGACTCCACAACACCTCTCCCGGGTGGGCTCGAACCACCAACCTTTCGGTTAACAGCTGAACGCGCTAACCATTGCGCCACGGAAGCCCAAAAATTAAATGTTCGTCAGGTATTGTGGAAAAATGTTTCTTTTTACGTTACATTTGAGACTACACAACACAGCTCCCGGGTGGGCTCGAACCACCAACCTTTCGGTTTACAACCGAACGCGCTAACCATTGCGCCACGGAAGCCCAAAAATTAAATGTCCGTCAGGTATTGTGGAAAAACTTTTCTTTTTATTATACATTTGAGACTACACAACACCGCTCCCGGGTGGGCTCGAACCACCAACCTATTGGTTAACAGCCGAACGCGCTAACCATTGAGCCACGGAAGCTCAGAAATTAAATGGTTGTCAGGTATTGTGGAAAAGCTTTTCATTTTACGTTACATTTGAGACTACATAACCACGCTCCCGAGTGGGCTCGAACCACCAACCTATTGGTTAACAGCCGAACGCGACAACCATTGAGCCACGGGAGCTCAGAAATTAAATGGTTGTCACGTATTGTGGAAATGTTTTGACTTTTTACGCTACATCTGAGACCCCACGTCACCTCTCCCGGGTGGGCTCGAACCACCAACCTATTGGTTAACAGCCGAACGCGACAACCATTGAGCCACGGGAGCTCAGACATTAAATGGTTGTCACGTATTGGGGAAAAGTTATGACTTTTCACGCTACATCTGAGACCCCACAACACCTCTTCCGGGTGGGCTCGAACCAACAACCTTTCGGTTAACAGCTGAACGCGCTAACCATTGCGCCAAGGAAGCCCAAAAGTTAAATGTTCGTCAGGTATTGTGGAAAAACTCTGACTTTTTACGTTACATTTGAGATCCCATAACACCGCTCCCGGGTGGGCTCGAACCACCAACCTATTGGTTAACGGCCGAACGCGCTATCCATTGAGCCACGGAAGCTTAGAAATTTAATGGTTGTCACGTATTGTGGAAAAGTTTTGACTTTTTACGCTACATCTGAGACCCTACGTCACCTCTCCCGGGTGGGCTCGAACCACCAACCTATTGGTTAACAGCCGAACGCGCTAACCATTGAGCCACGGAAGCTCAGAAATTAAATGGTTGTCACGTATTGTGGAAAAGTTTTGACTTTTAAACGCTACATCTGAGACCCCACGTCACCTCTCCCGGGTGGGCTCGAACCACCAACCTATTGGTTAACAGCCGAACGCGACAACCATTGAGCCACGGGAGCTCAGACATTAAATGGTTGTCACGTATTGGGGAAAAGTTATGACTTTTCACGCTACATCTGAGACCCCACAACACCTCTTCCGGGTGGGCTCGAACCAACAACCTTTTGGTTAACAGCTGAACGCGCTAACCATTGCGCCAAGGAAGCCCAAAAGTTAAATGTTCGTCAGGTATTGTGGAAAAACTCTGATTTTTACGTTACATTTGAGATCCCATAACACCCTCCCGGGTGGGCTCGAACCACCAACCTATTGGTTAACAGCCGAACGTGCTAACCATTGAGCCACGGAAGCTTAGAAATTTAATGGTTGTCACGTATTGTGGAAAAGTTTTGACTTTTTACGCTACATCTGAGACTCCACAACACCTCTCCCGGGTGGGCTCGAACCACCAACCTTTCGGTTAACAGCTGAACGCGCTAACCATTGCGCCACGGAAGCCCAAAAATTAAATGTTCGTCAGGTATTGTGGAAAAATGTTTCTTTTTACGTTACATTTGAGACTACACAACACAGCTCCCGGGTGGGCTCGAACCACCAACCTTTCGGTTTACAACCGAACGCGCTAACCATTGCGCCACGGAAGCCCAAAAATTAAATGTTCGTCAGGTATTGTGGAAAAACTTTTCTTTTTACGTTACATTTGAGACTACACAACACCGCTCCCGGGTGTGATCGAACCACCAACCTTTCGGTTAACAGCCGAACGCGCTAACCATTGCGCCACGGAAGCCCAAAAATTAAATGTCCGTCAGGTATTGTGGAAAAACTTTTCTTTTTACGTTACATTTGAGACTACATAACACCGCTCCCGGGTGGGCTCGAACCACCAACCTTTTGGTTAACAGCCGAACGAGCTAACCATTGAGCCACGGAAGCTCAGAAATTAAATGGTTGTCAGGTATTGTGGAAAAACTTTTCATTTTACGTTACATTTGAGACTACATAACCACGCTCCCGAGTGGGCTCGAACCACCAACCTATTGGTTAACAGCCGAACGCGCTTACCATTGCGCCACGGAAGCCCAAAAATTAAATGGTCGTCAAGTATTGTGGAAAAACTTTTCATTTTACGTTACATTTGAGACTTCACAACACCGCTCCCGGGTGGGCTCGAACCAGAAACCTATTGGTTAACAGCCGAACGCGCAAACCATTGAGCCACGGCAGCTCAGAAATTAATGGGTAGTCAGGTATTGTGAAAAAGTAATGACTTTTCACGCTACATTTGAGACCCCACAACACCTCTTCCGGGTGGGCTCGAACCTCCAACATATTGGTTAACAGCCGAACGCGCTTACCATTGCGCCACGGAAGCCCAAAAATTAAATGGTCGTCAGGTATTGTGGAAAAACTTTGGCTTTTTACGTTACATCTGAGACCCCACGTCACCTCTCCCGGGTGGGCTCGAACCACCAACCTATTGGTTAACAGCCGAACGCGACAACCATTGAGCCACGGGAGCTCAGAAATTAAATGGTTGTCACGTATTGTGGAAAAGTTTTGACTTTTTACGCTACATCTGAGACCCCACGTCACCTCTCCCGGGTAAGCTCGAACCACCAACCTATTGGTTAACAGCCGAACGCGACAACCATTGAGCCACGGGAGCTCAGACATTAAATGGTTGTCACGTATTGGGGAAAAGTTATGACTTTTCACGCTACATCTGAGACCCCACAACACCTCTTCCGGGTGGGCTCGAACCAACAACCTTTCGGTTAACAGCTGAACGCGCTAACCATTGCGCCAAGGAAGCCCAAAAGTTAAATGTTCGTCAGGTATTGTGGAAAAACTCTGACTTTTTACGTTACATTTGAGATCCCATAACACCGCTCCCGGGTGGGCTCGAACCACCAACCTATTGGTTAACGGCCGAACGCGCTATCCATTGAGCCACGGAAGCTTAGAAATTTAATGGTTGTCACGTATTGTGGAAAAGTTTTGACTTTTTACGCTACATCTGAGACCCTACGTCACCTCTCCCGGGTGGGCTCGAACCACCAACCTATTGGTTAACAGCCGAACGCGCTAACCATTGAGCCACGGAAGCTCAGAAATTAAATGGTTGTCACGTATTGTGGAAAAGTTTTGACTTTTAAACGCTACATCTGAGACCCCACGTCACATCTCCCGGGTGGGCTCGAACCACCAACCTATTGGTTAACAGCCGAACGCGACAACCATTGAGCCACGGGAGCTCAGACATTAAATGGTTGTCACGTATTGGGGAAAAGTTATGACTTTTCACGCTACATCTGAGACCCCACAACACCTCTTCCGGGTGGGCTCGAACCACCAACCTTTCGGTTAACAGCTGAACGCGCTAACCATTGCGCCACGGAAGCCCAAAAATTAAATGTTCGTCAGGTATTGTGGAAAAATGTTTCTTTTTACGTTACATTTGAGACTACACAACACAGCTCCCGGGTGGGCTCGAACCACCAACCTTTCGGTTTACAACCGAACGCGCTAACCATTGCGCCACGGAAGCCCAAAAATTAAATGTTCGTCAGGTATTGTGGAAAAACTTTTCTTTTTACGTTACATTTGAGACTACACAACACCGCTCCCGGGTGCGCTCGAACCACCAACCTTTCGGTTAACAACCGAACGCGCTAACCATTGCGCCACGGAAGCCCAAAAATTAAATGTTCGTCAGGTATTGTGGAAAAACTCTGACTTTTTACGTTACATTTGAGATCCCTTAACACCGCTCCCGGGTGGGCTCGAACCACGAACCTATTGGTTAACAGCCGAACGCGCTTACCATTGCGCCACGGAAGCCCAAAAATTAAATGGTCGTCAGGTATTGTGGAAAAACTTTGGCTTTTTACGTTACATCTGAGACCCCACGTCACCTCTCCCGGGTGGGCTCGAACCACCAACCTATTGGTTAACAGCCGAACGCGACAACCATTGAGCCACGGGAGCTCAGAAATTAAATGGTTGTCACGTATTGTGGAAAAGTTTTGACTTTTTACGCTACATCTGAGACCCTACGTCACCTCTCCCGGGTGGGCTCGAACCACCAACCTATTGGTTAACAGCCGAACGCGCTAACCATTGAGCCACGGAAGCTCAGAAATTAAATGGTTGTCACGTATTGTGGAAAAGTTTTGACTTTTAAACGCTACATCTGAGACCCCACGTCACCTCTCCCGGGTGGGCTCGAACCACCAACCTATTGGTTAACAGCCGAACGCGACAACCATTGAGCCACGGGAGCTCAGACATTAAATGGTTGTCACGTATTGGGGAAAAGTTATGACTTTTCACGCTACATCTGAGACCCCACAACACCTCTTCCGGGTGGGCTCGAACCACCAACCTTTCGGTTAACAGCTGAACGCGCTAACCATTGCGCCACGGAAGCCCAAAAATTAAATGTTCGTCAGGTATTGTGGAAAAATGTTTCTTTTTACGTTACATTTGAGACTACACAACACAGCTCCCGGGTGGGCTCGAACCACCAACCTTTCGGTTTACAACCGAACGCGCTAACCATTGCGCCACGGAAGCCCAAAAATTAAATGTTCGTCAGGTATTGTGGAAAAACTTTTCTTTTTACGTTACATTTGAGACTACACAACACCGCTCCCGGGTGCGCTCGAACCACCAACCTTTCGGTTAACAACCGAACGCGCTAACCATTGCGCCACGGAAGCCCAAAAATTAAATGTTCGTCAGGTATTGTGGAAAAACTCTGACTTTTTACGTTACATTTGAGATCCCTTAACACCGCTCCCGGGTGGGCTCGAACCACGAACCTATTGGTTAACAGCCGAACGCGCTTACCATTGCGCCACGGAAGCCCAAAAATTAAATGGTCGTCAGGTATTGTGGAAAAACTTTGGCTTTTTACGTTACATCTGAGACCCCACGTCACCTCTCCCGGGTGGGCTCGAACCACCAACCTATTGGTTAACAGCCGAACGCGACAACCATAGAGCCACGGGAGCTCAGAAATTAAATGGTTGTCACGTATTGTGGAAAAGTTTTGACTTTTTACGCTACATCTGAGACCCTACGTCACCTCTCCCGGGTGGGCTCGAACCACCAACCTATTGGTTAACAGCCGAACGCGCTAACCATTGAGCCACGGAAGCTCAGAAATTAAATGGTTGTCACGTATTGTGGAAAAGTTTTGACTTTTAAACGCTACATCTGAGACCCCACAACACCTCTTCCGGGTGGGCTCGAACCACCAACCTTTCGGTTAACAGCTGAACGCGCTAACCATTGCGCCACGGAAGCCCAAAAATTAAATGTTCGTCAGGTATTGTGGAAAAATGTTTCTTTTTACGTTACATTTGAGACTACACAACACAGCTCCCGGGTGGGCTCGAACCACCAACCTTTCGGTTTACAACCGAACGCGCTAACCATTGCGCCACGGAAGCCCAAAAATTAAATGTTCGTCAGGTATTGTGGAAAAACTTTTCTTTTTACGTTACATTTGAGACTACACAACACCGCTTCCGGGTGCGCTCGAACCACCAACCTTTCGGTTAACAACCGAACGCGCTAACCATTGCGCCACGGAAGCCCAAAAATTAAATGTTCGTCAGGTATTGTGGAAAAACTCTGACTTTTTACGTTACATTTGAGATCCCTTAACACCGCTCCCGGGTGGGCTCGAACCACGAACCTATTGGTTAACAGCCGAACGCGCTAACCATTGAGCCACGGAAGCTCAGAAATTAAATGGCTGTCAGGTATTGTGGAAAAGTTATGACTTTTCACGCTACATCTGAGACCCCACGTCACCTCTCCCGGGTGGGCTCGAACCACCAACCTATTGGTTAACAGCCGAACGCGCTAACCATTTAGCCACGGAAGCTCAGAAATTAAATGGTTGTCACGTATTGTGGAAAAGTTTTGACTTTTTACGCTACATCTGAGACCCCACGTCACCTCTCCCGGGTGGGCTCGAACCACCAACCTATTGGTTAACAGCCGAACGCGACAACCATTGAGCCACGGGAGCTCAGAAATTAAATGGTTGTCACGTATTGGGGAAAAGTTATGACTTTTCACGCTACATCTGAGACCCCACAACACCTCTCCCGGGTGGGCTCGAACCACCAACCTTTCGGTTAACAGCTGAACGCGATAACCATTGCGCCACGGAAGCCCAAAAATTAAATGTTCGTCAGGTATTGTGGAAAAACTCTGACTTTTTATGTTACATTAGAGATCCCATAACACCGCTGCCGGGTGGGCTCGAACCACCAACCTATTGGTTAACAGCCGAACGCGCAAACCATTGAGCCACGGAAGCCCAAAAATTAAATGTTCGTCAGGTATTGTGGAAAAACTTTTCTTTTTACGTTATATTTGAGACTACACAACACCACTCCCGGGTGCGCTCGAACCACCAACCTTTCGGTTAACAACCAAACGCGCTAACCATTGCGCCACGGAAGCCCAAAAATTAAATGTTCGTCAGGTATTGTGGAAAAACTCTGACTTTTTACGTTACATTTGAGATCCCTTAACACCGTTCCCGGGTGGGCTCGAACCACGAACCTATTGGTTAACAGCCGAACGCGCTAACCATTGAGCCACGGAAGCTCAGAAATTAAATGGCTGTCAGGTATTGTGGAAAATTTATGACTTTTCACGCTACATCTGAGACCCCACGTCACCTCTCCCGGGTGGGCTCGAACCACCAACCTATTGGTTAACAGCCGAACGCGCTAACCATTGAGCCACGGAAGCTCAGAACTTAAATGGTTGTCACGTATTGTGGAAAAGTTTTGACTTTTTACGCTACATCTGAGACCCCACGTCACCTCTCCCGGGTGGGCTCGAACCACCAACCTTTCGTTTAACAGCTGAACGCGCTAACCATTGCGCCACGGAAGCCCAAAAGTTAAATGTTCGTCAGGTATTGTGGAAAAACTTTTCTTTTTACGTTACATTTGAGACTACACAACACCGCTCCCGGGTGCGCTCGAACCACCAACCTTTCGGTTAACAGCCGAACGCGCTAACCATTGCGCCATGGAAGCCCAAAAATTAAATGTTCGTCAGGTATTGTGGAAAAAGTCTGACTATGCCCTCCTCCAGGAAGGCATAGACGCCATTGGCCCTTATCTGTGCAGGATATTTAGAGCCTGCATTGCTCTGGCGCATATTCCAGATTTCTGGAAGCGCTCGAAGGTTATCTTTATTTCCAAACCTGGGAAGACGAGCTATCTTGAGGCTAAGGCATTCAGACCTATCTGTCTTACCTCTTTCTTCCTAAAGACTTTAGAGAAATTGGTGGACAGGTATCTACGGGATGGTGTTCTATCCCACACACCCCTGTCCACTTTTCAGTTTGCCTATCAGAAAGGCAAGTCCACAGAGACGGCGCTTCATGGCATTTTGAACTGCCTTGACAGGGCCATCGAGTTCAAGGAGATGTCTTTGGCCATCTTCCTTGATATTGAGGGTGCCTTTGATAGGGTCTCTAGTGAAGTCATCCTTCGCGCTGCGGAGCGGTTTGGTATTGACGACACTTTGTGTCGTTGGATAAAATCCATGCTCACGTATTGCAGGGTGACGGCGTCTCTTCTCGGGGAAACCTTGGAGACCTCCACCGACCGTGGCTGTCCTCAGGGAGGGGTTCTTTCCCCTCTTCTTTGGTGCCTGGTGGTGGATGAGCTGCTGGGTCGACTCGGGGAGAGGGAATGTCACTGTTTTGGCTATGCGGATGACATCGCAGTGATTGATACAGGGAGGTTCCCTACAACTATCGCTGCACTGATGAAATCTGTCTTGCATGATGTTGAGGATTGGTGTAGGGGTGTTAACCTAACCGTCAATCCCAACAAGACTGTCCTTGTACCGTTTACTCGGAAAAGGACTAATGACCTATTCAACGATATTTCCTTCTTTGGACAGGTTTTAAAGAAGTCCTCCGAGGTCAAATACCTTGGCGTGACTTTCGATGCCAAGCTTACTTGGAAGTCCCACCTTGATCTGAGTATCAAGAAGGCCGAAATTTTATTTTGGCGTTTAAGAAGTTCAGTCAGCAAGTCCTGGGGCTTAAGCCCTAGGGCTGTAAACTGGATTTATACCAGGATCATCAGGCCAGTGGTTTCCTATGGAGCTCTTGTCTGGTGGCCCAGGGTTCGCCTTAAAACAGCCCAAGATGAAATACGCAAGCTTCAAAGGCTGGCGTGCATCGGTATCACGGGGTCCATGAGAACAGCCCCCACAGCTTCTCTGGAAATCCTTCTCAATATGCTTCCTCTTCACCGCTTTATTGAGGAGGAAGCTATTATGGGAAGCCTGACGAACATTTAATTTTTGGGCTTCCGTGGCGCAATGGTTAGCGCGTTCAGCTGTTAACCGAAAGGTTGGTGGTTCGAGCCCACCCGGGAGAGGTGTTGTGGGGTCTCAGATGTAGCGTGAAAAGTCATAACTTTTCCACAATACCTGACAACCATTTAATTTCTGAGCTTCCGTGGCTCAATGGTTAGCGCGTTCGGCTGTTAACCAACAGGTTGGTTGTTCAAGCCCACCCGGGAGCGGTGTTAAGGGATCTCAAATGTAACGTAAAAAGTCAGAGTTTTTCCACAATACCTGACGAACATTTAATTTTTGGGCTTCCGTGACGCAATAGTTAGCGCGTTCAGCTGTTAACCGAAAGGTTGGTGGTTCGAGCCCACCCGGGAGAGGTGTTGTGGGGTCTCAGATGTAGCTTGAAAAGTCATAACTTTTCCACAATTCCTGACAACCATTTAATTTCTGAGCTTCCGTGGCTCAATGGTGAGCGCGTTCGGCTGTTAACCAACAGGTTGGTTGTTCAAGCCCACCCGGGAGCGGTGTTAAGGGATCTCAAATGTAACGTAAAAAGTCAGAGTTTTTCCACAATACCTGACGAACATTTAATTTTTGGGCTTCCGTGACGCAATGGTTAGCGCGTTCAGCTGTTCACCGAAAGGTTGGTGGTTCGAGCCCACCCGGGAGAGGTGTTGTGGGGTCTCAGATGTAGCGTAAAAAGTCAAAACTTTTCCACATACGTGACAACCATAAAATTTCTAAGCTTCCGTGGCTAAATGTTAAGCGCGTTCGGCTGTTAACCAATAGGTTGGTGGTTCGAGCCCACCCGGGAGCGGTGTTAAGGGATCTCAAATGTAACGTAAAAAGTCAGAGTTTTTTTCACAATACCTGACGAACATTTTATTTTTGGGCTTCCTTGGCGCAATGGTTAGCGCGTTCGGCTGTTAACCGAAAGGTTGGTGGTACGAGCCCACCCGGGAGAGGTGTTGTGGGGTCTCAGATAAAGCTTGAAAAGTCATAACTTTTCCACAATACGTGACAACCATTTAATTTCTGAGCATACGTGGCTCAATGGTTGGCGCTTTCGGCTGTTAACTAATAGGTTCGTGGTTCGAGCCCACAAGGGAGCGGTGTTAAGGGATCTTAAATGTAACGTAAAAAGTCAGAGTTTTTCCACAATACCTGACGAACATTTAGTTTTTGGGCTTCCGTGGCGCAATGGTTAGCGCGTTCGGTTGTTAACCGAAAGGTTGGTGGTTCGAGCGCACCCGGGAGCGGTGTTGTGTAGTCTCAAATGTAACGTAAAAAGAAAAGTTTTTCCACAATACCTGACGAACATTTAATTTTTGGGCTTCCGTGGCGCAATGGTTAGCGCGTTCAGCTGTTAACCGAAAGGTTGGTGGTTCGAGCCCACCCGGGAGAGGTGTTGTGGGGTCTCAGATGTAGCGTGAAAAGTCATAACTTTTCCACAATTCCTGACAACCATTTAATTTCTGAGCTTCCGTGGCTCAATGGTTAGCGCGTTCGGCTGTTAACCAACAGGTTGGTTGTTCAAGCCCACCCGGGAGCGGTGTTAAGGGATCTCAAATGTAACGTAAAAAGTCAGAGTTTTTCCACAATACCTGACGAACATTTAATTTTTGGGCTTCCGTGACGCAATGGTTAGCGCGTTCAGCTGTTCACCGAAAGGTTGGTGGTTCGAGCCCACCCGGGAGAGGTGTTGTGGGGTCTCAGATGTAGCGTAAAAAGTCAAAACTTTTCCACATACGTGACAACCATAAAATTTCTAAGCTTCCGTGGCTAAATGTTAAGCGCGTTCGGCTGTTAACCAATAGGTTGGTGGTTCGAGCCCACCCGGGAGCGGTGTTAAGGGATCTCAAATGTAACGTAAAAAGTCAGAGTTTTTTTCACAATACCTGACGAACATTTTATTTTTGGGCTTCCTTGGCGCAATGGTTAGCGCGTTCGGCTGTTAACCGAAAGGTTGGTGGTACGAGCCCACCCGGGAGAGGTGTTGTGGGGTCTCAGATAAAGCTTGAAAAGTCATAACTTTTCCACAATACGTGACAACCATTTAATTTCTGAGCATACGTGGCTCAATGGTTGGCGCTTTCGGCTGTTAACTAATAGGTTCGTGGTTCGAGCCCACAAGGGAGCGGTGTTAAGGGATCTTAAATGTAACGTAAAAAGTCAGAGTTTTTCCACAATACCTGACGAACATTTAGTTTTTGGGCTTCCGTGGCGCAATGGTTAGCGCGTTCGGTTGTTAACCGAAAGGTTGGTGGTTCGAGCGCACCCGGGAGCGGTGTTGTGTAGTCTCAAATGTAACGTAAAAAGAAAAGTTTTTCCACAATACCTGACGAACATTTAATTTTTGGGCTTCCGTGGCGCAATGGTTAGCGCGTTCAGCTGTTAACCGAAAGGTTGGTGGTTCGAGCCCACCCGGGAGAGGTGTTGTGGGGTCTCAGATGTAGCGTGAAAAGTCATAACTTTTCCACAATACCTGACAACCATTTAATTTCTGAGCTTCCGTGGCTCAATGGTTAGCGCGTTCGGCTGTTAACCAACAGGTTGGTTGTTCAAGCCCACCCGGGAGCGGTGTTAAGGGATCTCAAATGTAACGTAAAAAGTCAGAGTTTTTCCACAATACCTGACGAACATTTAATTTTTGGGCTTCCGTGACGCAATGGTTAGCGCGTTCAGCTGTTAACCGAAAGGTTGGTGGTTCGAGCCCACCCGGGCGAGGTGTTGTGGGGTCTCAGATGTAGCGTAAAAAGTCAAAACGTTTCCACAATACGTGACAACCATTAAATTTCTAAGCTTCCGTGGCTAAATGTTTAGCGCGTTCGGCTGTTAACCAATAGGTTGGTGGTTCGAGCCCACCCGGGAGCGGTGTTAAGGGATCTCAAATGTAACGTAAAAAGTCAGAGTTTTTTTCACAATACCTGACGAACATTTTATTTTTGGGCTTCCTTGGCGCAATGGTTAGCGCGTTCGGCTGTTAACCGAAAGGTTGGTGGTTCGAGCCCACCCGGGAGAGGTGTTGTGGGGTCTCAGATGTAGCGTGAAAAGTCATAACTTTTTCACAATACCTGACAACCATTTAATTTCTAAGCTTCCGTGGCTCAATGGTTAGCGCGTTCGGCTGTTAACCAATAGGTTGGTGGTTCGAGCCCACCTGGGAGCGGTGTTGTGGGGTCTCAGATAAAGCTTGAAAAGTCATAACTTTTCCACAATACGTGACAACCATTTAATTTCTGAGCATCCGTGGCTCAATGGTTAGCGCTTTCGGCTGTTAACCAATAGGTTCGTGGTTCGAGCCCACCCGGGAGCGGTGTTAAGGGATCTTAAATGTAACGTAAAAAGTCAGAGTTTTTCCACAATACCTGACGAACATTTAATTTTTGGGCTTCCGTGGCGCAATGGTTAGCGCGTTCAGCTGTTAACCGAAAGGTTGGTGGTTCGAGCCCACCCGGGAGAGGTGTTGTGGGGTCTCAGATGTAGCGTGAAAAGTCATAACTTTTCCACAATACCTGACAACCATTTAATTTCTGAGCTTCCGTGGCTCAATGGTTAGCGCGTTCGGCTGTTAACCAACAGGTTGGTTGTTCAAGCCCACCCGGGAGCGGTGTTAAGGGATCTCAAATGTAACGTAAAAAGTCAGAGTTTTTCCACAATACCTGACGAACATTTAATTTTTGGGCTTCCGTGACGCAATGGTTAGCGCGTTCAGCTGTTAACCGAAAGGTTGGTGGTTCGAGCCCACCCGGGCGAGGTGTTGTGGGGTCTCAGATGTAGCGTAAAAAGTCAAAACGTTTCCACAATACGTGACAACCATTAAATTTCTAAGCTTCCGTGGCTAAATGTTTAGCGCGTTCGGCTGTTAACCAATAGGTTGGTGGTTCGAGCCCACCCGGGAGCGGTGTTAAGGGATCTCAAATGTAACGTAAAAAGTCAGAGTTTTTTTCACAATACCTGACGAACATTTTATTTTTGGGCTTCCTTGGCGCAATGGTTAGCGCGTTCGGCTGTTAACCGAAAGGTTGGTGGTTCGAGCCCACCCGGGAGAGGTGTTGTGGGGTCTCAGATGTAGCGTGAAAAGTCATAACTTTTTCACAATACCTGACAACCATTTAATTTCTAAGCTTCCGTGGCTCAATGGTTAGCGCGTTCGGCTGTTAACCAATAGGTTGGTGGTTCGAGCCCACCTGGGAGCGGTGTTGTGGGGTCTCAGATAAAGCTTGAAAAGTCATAACTTTTCCACAATACGTGACAACCATTTAATTTCTGAGCATCCGTGGCTCAATGGTTAGCGCTTTCGGCTGTTAACCAATAGGTTCGTGGTTCGAGCCCACCCGGGAGCGGTGTTAAGGGATCTTAAATGTAACGTAAAAAGTCAGAGTTTTTCCACAATACCTGACGAACATTTAATTTTTGGGCTTCCGTGACGCAATAGTTAGCGCGTTCAGCTGTTAACCGAAAGGTTGGTGGTTCGAGCCCACCCGGGAGAGGTGTTGTGGGGTCTCAGATGTAGCTTGAAAAGTCATAACTTTTCCACAATTCCTGACAACCATTTAATTTCTGAGCTTCCGTGGCTCAATGGTTAGCGCGTTCGGCTGTTAACCAACAGGTTGGTTGTTCAAGCCCACCCGGGAGCGGTGTTAAGGGATCTCAAATGTAACGTAAAAAGTCAGAGTTTTTCCACAATACCTGACGAACATTTAATTTTTGGGCTTCCGTGACGCAATGGTTAGCGCGTTCAGCTGTTCACCGAAAGGTTGGTGGTTCGAGCCCACCCGGGAGAGGTGTTGTGGGGTCTCAGATGTAGCGTAAAAAGTCAAAACTTTTCCACATACGTGACAACCATAAAATTTCTAAGCTTCCGTGGCTAAATGTTAAGCGCGTTCGGCTGTTAACCAATAGGTTGGTGGTTCGAGCCCACCCGGGAGCGGTGTTAAGGGATCTCAAATGTAACGTAAAAAGTCAGAGTTTTTTTCACAATACCTGACGAACATTTTATTTTTGGGCTTCCTTGGCGCAATGGTTAGCGCGTTCGGCTGTTAACCGAAAGGTTGGTGGTACGAGCCCACCCGGGAGAGGTGTTGTGGGGTCTCAGATAAAGCTTGAAAAGTCATAACTTTTCCACAATACGTGACAACCATTTAATTTCTGAGCATACGTGGCTCAATGGTTGGCGCTTTCGGCTGTTAACTAATAGGTTCGTGGTTCGAGCCCACAAGGGAGCGGTGTTAAGGGATCTTAAATGTAACGTAAAAAGTCAGAGTTTTTCCACAATACCTGACGAACATTTAGTTTTTGGGCTTCCGTGGCGCAATGGTTAGCGCGTTCGGTTGTTAACCGAAAGGTTGGTGGTTCGAGCGCACCCGGGAGCGGTGTTGTGTAGTCTCAAATGTAACGTAAAAAGAAAAGTTTTTCCACAATACCTGACGAACATTTAATTTTTGGGCTTCCGTGGCGCAATGGTTAGCGCGTTCAGCTGTTAACCGAAAGGTTGGTGGTTCGAGCCCACCCGGGAGAGGTGTTGTGGGGTCTCAGATGTAGCGTGAAAAGTCATAACTTTTCCACAATACCTGACAACCATTTAATTTCTGAGCTTCCGTGGCTCAATGGTTAGCGCGTTCGGCTGTTAACCAACAGGTTGGTTGTTCAAGCCCACCCGGGAGCGGTGTTAAGGGATCTCAAATGTAACGTAAAAAGTCAGAGTTTTTCCACAATACCTGACGAACATTTAATTTTTGGGCTTCCGTGACGCAATGGTTAGCGCGTTCAGCTGTTAACCGAAAGGTTGGTGGTTCGAGCCCACCCGGGCGAGGTGTTGTGGGGTCTCAGATGTAGCGTAAAAAGTCAAAACGTTTCCACAATACGTGACAACCATTAAATTTCTAAGCTTCCGTGGCTAAATGTTTAGCGCGTTCGGCTGTTAACCAATAGGTTGGTGGTTCGAGCCCACCCGGGAGCGGTGTTAAGGGATCTCAAATGTAACGTAAAAAGTCAGAGTTTTTTTCACAATACCTGACGAACATTTTATTTTTGGGCTTCCTTGGCGCAATGGTTAGCGCGTTCGGCTGTTAACCGAAAGGTTGGTGGTTCGAGCCCACCCGGGAGAGGTGTTGTGGGGTCTCAGATGTAGCGTGAAAAGTCATAACTTTTTCACAATACCTGACAACCATTTAATTTCTAAGCTTCCGTGGCTCAATGGTTAGCGCGTTCGGCTGTTAACCAATAGGTTGGTGGTTCGAGCCCACCTGGGAGCGGTGTTGTGGGGTCTCAGATAAAGCTTGAAAAGTCATAACTTTTCCACAATACGTGACAACCATTTAATTTCTGAGCATCCGTGGCTCAATGGTTAGCGCTTTCGGCTGTTAACCAATAGGTTCGTGGTTCGAGCCCACCCGGGAGCGGTGTTAAGGGATCTTAAATGTAACGTAAAAAGTCAGAGTTTTTCTACAATACCTGACGAACATTTAGTTTTTGGGCTTCCGTGGCGCAATGGTTAGCGCGTTCGGTTGTTAACCGAAAGGTTGGTGGTTCGAGCGCACCCGGGAGTGGTGTTGTGTAGTCTCTAATGTAACGTAAAAAGAAAATTTTTCCACAATACCTGACGAACATTTAATTTTTGGGCTTCCGTGGCGCAATGGTTAGCGCGTTCAGCTGTTAACCGAAAGGTTGGTGGTTCGAGCCCACCCGGGAGAGGTGTTGTGGGGTCTCAGATGTAGCGTGAAAAGTCATAACTTTTCCACAATACCTGACAACCATTTAATTTCTGAGCTTCCGTGGCTCAATGGTTAGCGCTTTCGGCTGTTAACCAATAGGTTCGTGGTTCGAGCCCACCCGGGAGCGGTGTTAAGGGATCTTAAATGTAACGTAAAAAGTCAGAGTTTTTCTACAATACCTGACGAACATTTAGTTTTTGGGTTTCCGTGGCGCAATGGTTAGCGCGTTCGGTTGTTAACCGAAAGGTTGGTGGTTCGAGCGCACCCGGGAGCGGTGTTGTGTAGTCTCTAATGTAACGTAAAAAGAAAATTTTTTCCACAATACCTGACGAACATTTAATTTCTGAGCTTCCGTGGCTAAATGTTAAGCGCGTTCGGCTGTTAACCAATAGGTTGGTGGTTCGAGCCCACCCGGGAGCGGTGTTAAGGGATCTCAAATGTAACGTAAAAAGTCAGAGTTTTTTTCACAATACCTGACGAACATTTTATTTTTGGGCTTCCTTGGCGCAATGGTTAGCGCGTTCGGCTGTTAACCGAAAGGTTGGTGGTTCGAGCCCACCCGGGAGAGGTGTTGTGGGGTCTCAGATGTAGCGTGAAAAGTCATAACTTTTTCAAAATACCTGACAACCATTTAATTTCTAAGCTTCCGTGGCTCAATGGTTAGCGCGTTCGGCTGTTAACCAATAGGTTGGTGGTTCGAGCCCACCCGGGAGCGGTGTTATGGGGTCTCCAATGTAACGTAAAAAGTCAGAGGTTTTCACAATACCTGACGAACATTTAATTTTTGGGCTTCCGTGGCGCAATGGTTAGCGCGTTCAGCTGTTAACCGAAAGGGTGGTGGTACGAGCCCACCCGGGAGAGGTGTTGTGGGGTCTCAGATGTAGCTTGAAAAGTCATAACTTTTCCACAATACGTGACAACCATTAAATTTCTAAGCTTCCGTGGCTAAATGTTTAGCGCGTTCGGCTGTTAACCAATAGGTTGGTGGTTCGAGCCCACCCGGGAGCGGTGTTAAGGGATCTCAAATGTAACGTAAAAAGTCAGAGTTTTTTTCACAATACCAGACGAACATTTTATTTTTGGGCTTCCTTGGCGCAATGGTTAGCGCGTTCGGCTGTTAACCGAAAGGTTGGTGGTTCGAGCCCACCCGGGAGAGGTGTTGTGGGGTCTCAGATGTAGCGTGAAAAGTCATAACTTTTTCACAATACCTGACAACCATTTAATTTTTGGGCTTCCGTGGCGCAATGGTTAGCGCGTTCAGCTGTTAACCGAAAGGTTGGTGGTACGAGCCCACCCGGGAGAGGTGTTGTGGGGTCTCAGATAAAGCTTGAAAAGTCATAACTTTTCCACAATACGTGACAACCATTTAATTTCTGAGCATCCGTGGCTCAATGGTTAGCGCTTTCGGCTGTTAACCAATAGGTTCGTGGTTCGAGCCCACCCGGGAGCGGTGTTAAGGGATCTTAAATGTAACGTAAAAAGTCAGAGTTTTTCCACAATACCTGACGAACATTTAGTTTTTGGGCTTCCGTGGCGCAATGGTTAGCGCGTTCGGTTGTTAACCGAAAGGTTGGTGGTTCGAGCGCACCCGGGAGCGGTGTTGTGTAGTCTCAAATGTAACGTAAAAAGAAACGTTTTTCACAATACCTGACGAACATTTTATTTTTGGGCTTCCTTGGCGCAATGGTTAGCGCGTTCGGCTGTTAACCGAAAGGTTGGTGGTTCGAGCCCACCCGGGAGAGGTGTTGTGGGGTCTCAGATGTAGCGTGAAAAGTCATAACTTTTTCAAAATACCTGACAACCATTTAATTTCTAAGCTTCCGTGGCTCAATGGTTAGCGCGTTCGGCTGTTAACCAATAGGTTGGTGGTTCGAGCCCACCCGGGAGCGGTGTTATGGGGTCTCCAATGTAACGTAAAAAGTCAGAGGTTTTCCACAATACCTGACGAACATTTAATTTTTGGGCTTCCGTGGCGCAATGGTTAGCGCGTTCAGCTGTTAACCGAAAGGGTGGTGGTACGAGCCCACCCGGGAGAGGTGTTGTGGGGTCTCAGATGTAGCTTGAAAAGTCATAACTTTTCCACAATACGTGACAACCATTTAATTTCTGAGCATCCGTGGCTCAATGGTTAGCGCTTTCGGCTGTTAACCAATAGGTTCGTGATTCGAGCCCACCCGGGAGCGGTGTTAAGGGATCTTAAATGTAACGTAAAAAGTCAGAGTTTTTCCACAATACCTGACGAACATTTAGTTTTTGGGCTTCCGTGGCGCAATGGTTAGCGCGTTCGGTTGTTAACCGAAAGGTTGGTGGTTCGAGCGCACCCGGGAGCGGTGTTGTGTAGTCTCAAATGTAACGTAATATGAAAAGTTTTTCCACAATACCTGACGAACATTTTATTTTTGGGCTTCCGTTGCGCAATGGTTAGCGCGTTCAGCTGTTAACCGAAAGGTTGGTGGTTCGAGCCCACCCGGGAGAGGTGTTGTGGGGTCTCAGATGTAGCGTGAAAAGTCATAACTTTTCCACAATACCTGACAACCATTTAATTTCTGAGCTTCCGTGGCTCAATGGTTAGCGCGTTCGGCTGTTAAACAACAGGTTGGTTGTTCAAGCCCACTCGGGAGCGGTGTTAAGGGATCTCAAATGTAGCGTAAAAAGTCAGAGTTTTTCCACAATACCTGACGAACATTTAATTTTTGGGCTTCCGTGACGCAATGGTTAGCGCGTTCAGCTGTTAACCGAAAGGTTGGTGGTTCGAGCCCACCCGGGAGAGGTGTTGTGGGGTCTCAGATGTAGCGTAAAAAGTCAAAACTTTTCCACAATACGTGACAACCATAAAATTTCTAAGCTTCCGTGGCTAAATGTTAAGCGCGTTCGGCTGTTAACCAATAGGTTGGTGGTTCGAGCCCACCCGGGAGCGGTGTTAAGGGATCTCAAATGTAACGTAAAAAGTCAGAGTTTTTTTCACAATACCTGACGAACATTTTATTTTTGGGCTTCCTTGGCGCAATGGTTAGCGCGTTCGGCTGTTAACCGAAAGGTTGGTGGTTCGAGCCCACCCGGGAGAGGTGTTGTGGGGTCTCAGATGTAGCGTGAAAAGTCATAACTTTTTCAAAATACCTGACAACCATTTAATTTCTAAGCTTCCGTGGCTCAATGGTTAGCGCGTTCGGCTGTTAACCAATAGGTTGGTGGTTCGAGCCCACCCGGGAGCGGTGTTATGGGGTCTCCAATGTAACGTAAAAAGTCAGAGGTTTTCCACAATACCTGACGAACATTTAATTTTTGGGCTTCCGTGGCGCAATGGTTAGCGCGTTCAGCTGTTAACCGAAAGGGTGGTGGTACGAGCCCACCCGGGAGAGGTGTTGTGGGGTCTCAGATGTAGCTTGAAAAGTCATAACTTTTCCACAATACGTGACAACCATTAAATTTCTAAGCTTCCGTGGCTAAATGTTTAGCGCGTTCGGCTGTTAACCAATAGGTTGGTGGTTCGAGCCCACCCGGGAGCGGTGTTAAGGGATCTCAAATGTAACGTAAAAAGTCAGAGTTTTTTTCACAATACCAGACGAACATTTTATTTTTGGGCTTCCTTGGCGCAATGGTTAGCGCGTTCGGCTGTTAACCGAAAGGTTGGTGGTTCGAGCCCACCCGGGAGAGGTGTTGTGGGGTCTCAGATGTAGCGTGAAAAGTCATAACTTTTTCACAATACCTGACAACCATTTAATTTTTGGGCTTCCGTGGCGCAATGGTTAGCGCGTTCAGCTGTTAACCGAAAGGTTGGTGGTACGAGCCCACCCGGGAGAGGTGTTGTGGGGTCTCAGATAAAGCTTGAAAAGTCATAACTTTTCCACAATACGTGACAACCATTTAATTTCTGAGCATCCGTGGCTCAATGGTTAGCGCTTTCGGCTGTTAACCAATAGGTTCGTCGTTCGAGCCCACCCGGGAGCGGTGTTAAGGGATCTTAAATGTAACGTAAAAAGTCAGAGTTTTTCCACAATACCTGACGAACATTTAGTTTTTGGGCTTCCGTGGCGCAATGGTTAGCGCGTTCGGTTGTTAACCGAAAGGTTGGTGGTTCGAGCGCACCCGGGAGCGGTGTTGTGTAGTCTCAAATGTAACGTAAAAAGAAACGTTTTTCACAATACCTGACGAACATTTTATTTTTGGGCTTCCTTGGCGCAATGGTTAGCGCGTTCGGCTGTTAACCGAAAGGTTGGTGGTTCGAGCCCACCCGGGAGAGGTGTTGTGGGGTCTCAGATGTAGCGTGAAAAGTCATAACTTTTTCAAAATACCTGACAACCATTTAATTTCTAAGCTTCCGTGGCTCAATGGTTAGCGCGTTCGGCTGTTAACCAATAGGTTGGTGGTTCGAGCCCACCCGGGAGCGGTGTTATGGGGTCTCCAATGTAACGTAAAAAGTCAGAGGTTTTCCACAATACCTGACAAACATTTAATTTTTGGGCTTCCGTGGCGCAATGGTTAGCGCGTTCAGCTGTTAACCGAAAGGGTGGTGGTACGAGCCCACCCGGGAGAGGTGTTGTGGGGTCTCAGATGTAGCTTGAAAAGTCATAACTTTTCCACAATACGTGACAACCATTTAATTTCTGAGCATCCGTGGCTCAATGGTTAGCGCTTTCGGCTGTTAACCAATAGGTTCGTGATTCGAGCCCACCCGGGAGCGGTGTTAAGGGATCTTAAATGTAACGTAAAAAGTCAGAGTTTTTCCACAATACCTGACGAACATTTAGTTTTTGGGCTTCCGTGGCGCAATGGTTAGCGCGTTCGGTTGTTAACCGAAAGGTTGGTGGTTCGAGCGCACCCGGGAGCGGTGTTGTGTAGTCTCAAATGTAACGTAATATGAAAAGTTTTTCCACAATACCTGACGAACATTTTATTTTTGGGCTTCCGTTGCGCAATGGTTAGCGCGTTCAGCTGTTAACCGAAAGATTGGTGGTTCGAGCCCACCCGGGAGAGGTGTTGTGGGGTCTCAGATGTAGCGTGAAAAGTCATAACTTTTCCACAATACCTGACAACCATTTAATTTCTGAGCTTCCGTGGCTCAATGGTTAGCGCGTTCGGCTGTTAAACAACAGGTTGGTTGTTCAAGCCCACTCGGGAGCGGTGTTAAGGGATCTCAAATGTAACGTAAAAAGTCAGAGTTTTTCCACAATACCTGACGAACATTTAATTTTTGGGCTTCCGTGACGCAATGGTTAGCGCGTTCAGCTGTTAACCGAAAGGTTGGTGGTTCGAGCCCACCCGGGAGAGGTGTTGTGGGGTCTCAGATGTAGCGTAAAAAGTCAAAACTTTTCCACAATACGTGACAACCATAAAATTTCTAAGCTTCCGTGGCTAAATGTTAAGCGCGTTCGGCTGTTAACCAATAGGTTGGTGGTTCGAGCCCACCCGGGAGCGGTGTTAAGGGATCTCAAATGTAACGTAAAAAGTCAGAGTTTTTTTCACAATACCTGACGAACATTTTATTTTTGGGCTTCCTTGGCGCAATGGTTAGCGCGTTCGGCTGTTAACCGAAAGGTTGGTGGTTCGAGCCCACCCGGGAGAGGTGTTGTGGGGTCTCAGATGTAGCGTGAAAAGTCATAACTTTTTCAAAATACCTGACAACCATTTAATTTCTAAGCTTCCGTGGCTCAATGGTTAGCGCGTTCGGCTGTTAACCAATAGGTTGGTGGTTCGAGCCCACCCGGGAGCGGTGTTATGGGGTCTCCAATGTAACGTAAAAAGTCAGAGGTTTTCCACAATACCTGACGAACATTTAATTTTTGGGCTTCCGTGGCGCAATGGTTAGCGCGTTCAGCTGTTAACCGAAAGGGTGGTGGTACGAGCCCACCCGGGAGAGGTGTTGTGGGGTCTCAGATGTAGCTTGAAAAGTCATAACTTTTCCACAATACGTGACAACCATTAAATTTCTAAGCTTCCGTGGCTAAATGTTTAGCGCGTTCGGCTGTTAACCAATAGGTTGGTGGTTCGAGCCCACCCGGGAGCGGTGTTAAGGGATCTCAAATGTAACGTAAAAAGTCAGAGTTTTTTTCACAATACCAGACGAACATTTTATTTTTGGGCTTCCTTGGCGCAATGGTTAGCGCGTTCGGCTGTTAACCGAAAGGTTGGTGGTTCGAGCCCACCCGGGAGAGGTGTTGTGGGGTCTCAGATGTAGCGTGAAAAGTCATAACTTTTTCACAATACCTGACAACCATTTAATTTTTGGGCTTCCGTGGCGCAATGGTTAGCGCGTTCAGCTGTTAACCGAAAGGTTGGTGGTACGAGCCCACCCGGGAGAGGTGTTGTGGGGTCTCAGATAAAGCTTGAAAAGTCATAACTTTTCCACAATACGTGACAACCATTTAATTTCTGAGCATCCGTGGCTCAATGGTTAGCGCTTTCGGCTGTTAACCAATAGGTTCGTGGTTCGAGCCCACCCGGGAGCGGTGTTAAGGGATCTTAAATGTAACGTAAAAAGTCAGAGTTTTTCCACAATACCTGACGAACATTTAGTTTTTGGGCTTCCGTGGCGCAATGGTTAGCGCGTTCGGTTGTTAACCGAAAGGTTGGTGGTTCGAGCGCACCCGGGAGCGGTGTTGTGTAGTCTCAAATGTAACGTAAAAAGAAACGTTTTTCACAATACCTGACGAACATTTTATTTTTGGGCTTCCTTGGCGCAATGGTTAGCGCGTTCGGCTGTTAACCGAAAGGTTGGTGGTTCGAGCCCACCCGGGAGAGGTGTTGTGGGGTCTCAGATGTAGCGTGAAAAGTCATAACTTTTTCAAAATACCTGACAACCATTTAATTTCTAAGCTTCCGTGGCTCAATGGTTAGCGCGTTCGGCTGTTAACCAATAGGTTGGTGGTTCGAGCCCACCCGGGAGCGGTGTTATGGGGTCTCCAATGTAACGTAAAAAGTCAGAGGTTTTCCACAATACCTGACGAACATTTAATTTTTGGGCTTCCGTGGCGCAATGGTTAGCGCGTTCAGCTGTTAACCGAAAGGGTGGTGGTACGAGCCCACCCGGGAGAGGTGTTGTGGGGTCTCAGATGTAGCTTGAAAAGTCATAACTTTTCCACAATACGTGACAACCATTAAATTTCTAAGCTTCCGTGGCTAAATGTTTAGCGCGTTCGGCTGTTAACCAATAGGTTGGTGGTTCGAGCCCACCCGGGAGCGGTGTTAAGGGATCTCAAATGTAACGTAAAAAGTCAGAGTTTTTTTCACAATACCAGACGAACATTTTATTTTTGGGCTTCCTTGGCGCAATGGTTAGCGCGTTCGGCTGTTAACCGAAAGGTTGGTGGTTCGAGCCCACCCGGGAGAGGTGTTGTGGGGTCTCAGATGTAGCGTGAAAAGTCATAACTTTTTCACAATACCTGACAACCATTTAATTTTTGGGCTTCCGTGGCGCAATGGTTAGCGCGTTCAGCTGTTAACCGAAAGGTTGGTGGTACGAGCCCACCCGGGAGAGGTGTTGTGGGGTCTCAGATAAAGCTTGAAAAGTCATAACTTTTCCACAATACGTGACAACCATTTAATTTCTGAGCATCCGTGGCTCAATGGTTAGCGCTTTCGGCTGTTAACCAATAGGTTCGTGGTTCGAGCCCACCCGGGAGCGGTGTTAAGGGATCTTAAATGTAACGTAAAAAGTCAGAGTTTTTCCACAATACCTGACGAACATTTAGTTTTTGGGCTTCCGTGGCGCAATGGTTAGCGCGTTCGGTTGTTAACCGAAAGGTTGGTGGTTCGAGCGCACCCGGGAGCGGTGTTGTGTAGTCTCAAATGTAACGTAAAAAGAAACGTTTTTCACAATACCTGACGAACATTTTATTTTTGGGCTTCCTTGGCGCAATGGTTAGCGCGTTCGGCTGTTAACCGAAAGGTTGGTGGTTCGAGCCCACCCGGGAGAGGTGTTGTGGGGTCTCAGATGTAGCGTGAAAAGTCATAACTTTTTCAAAATACCTGACAACCATTTAATTTCTAAGCTTCCGTGGCTCAATGGTTAGCGCGTTCGGCTGTTAACCAATAGGTTGGTGGTTCGAGCCCACCCGGGAGCGGTGTTATGGGGTCTCCAATGTAACGTAAAAAGTCAGAGGTTTTCCACAATACCTGACGAACATTTAATTTTTGGGCTTCCGTGGCGCAATGGTTAGCGCGTTCAGCTGTTAACCGAAAGGGTGGTGGTACGAGCCCACCCGGGAGAGGTGTTGTGGGGTCTCAGATGTAGCTTGAAAAGTCATAACTTTTCCACAATACGTGACAACCATTTAATTTCTGAGCATCCGTGGCTCAATGGTTAGCGCTTTCGGCTGTTAACCAATAGGTTCGTGATTCGAGCCCACCCGGGAGCGGTGTTAAGGGATCTTAAATGTAACGTAAAAAGTCAGAGTTTTTCCACAATACCTGACGAACATTTAGTTTTTGGGCTTCCGTGGCGCAATGGTTAGCGCGTTCGGTTGTTAACCGAAAGGTTGGTGGTTCGAGCGCACCCGGGAGCGGTGTTGTGTAGTCTCAAATGTAACGTAATAAGAAAAGTTTTTCCACAATACCTGACGAACATTTTATTTTTGGGCTTCCGTTGCGCAATGGTTAGCGCGTTCAGCTGTTAACCGAAAGGTTGGTGGTTCGAGCCCACCCGGGAGAGGTGTTGTGGGGTCTCAGATGTAGCGTGAAAAGTCATAACTTTTCCACAATACCTGACAACCATTTAATTTCTGAGCTTCCGTGGCTCAATGGTTAGCGCGTTCGGCTGTTAACCAACAGGTTGGTTGTTCAAGCCCACCCGGGAGCGGTGTTAAGGGATCTCAAATGTAACGTAAAAAGTCAGAGTTTTTCCACAATACCTGACGAACATTTAATTTTTGGGCTTCCGTGACGCAATAGTTAGCGCGTTCAGCTGTTAACCGAAAGGTTGGTGGTTCGAGCCCACCCGGGAGAGGTGTTGTGGGGTCTCAGATGTAGCTTGAAAAGTCATAACTTTTCCACAATACCTGACAACCATTTAATTTCTGAGCTTCCGTGGCTCAATGATTAGCGCGTTCGGCTGTTAACCAACAGGTTGGTTGTTCAAGCCCACCCGGGAGCGGTGTTAAGGGATCTCAAATGTAACGTAAAAAGTCAGAGTTTTTCCACAATACCTGACGAACATTTAATTTTTGGGCTTCCGTGACGCAATGGTTAGCGCGTTCAGCTGTTCACCGAAAGGTTGGTGGTTCGAGCCCACCCGGGAGAGGTGTTGTGGGGTCTCAGATGTAGCGTAAAAAGTCAAAACTTTTCCACAATACGTGACAACCATAAAATTTCTAAGCTTCCGTGGCTAAATGTTAAGCGCGTTCGGCTGTTAACCAATAGGTTGGTGGTTCGAGCCCACCCGGGAGCGGTGTTAAGGGATCTCAAATGTAACGTAAAAAGTCAGAGTTTTTTTCACAATACCTGACGAACATTTTATTTTTGGGCTTCCTTGGCGCAATGGTTAGCGCGTTCGGCTGTTAACCGAAAGGTTGGTGGTTCGAGCCCACCCGGGAGAGGTGTTGTGGGGTCTCAGATGTAGCGTGAAAAGTCATAACTTTTTCACAATACCTGACAACCATTTATTTTCTAAGCTTCCGTGGCTCAATGGTTAGCGCGTTCGGCTGTTAACCAATAGGTTGGTGGTTCGAGCCCACCCGGGAGCGGTGTTTTGGGGTCTCCAATGTAACGTAAAAAGTCAGAGGTTTTCCACAATACCTGACGAACATTTAATTTTTGGGCTTCCGTGGCGCAATGGTTAGCGCGTTCAGCTGTTAACCGAAAGGTTGGTGGTACGAGCCCACCCGGGAGAGGTGTTGTGGGGTCTCAGATGTAGCTTGAAAAGTCATAACTTTTCCACAATACGTGACAACCATTTAATTTCTGAGCATCCGTGGTTCAATGGTTAGCGCTTTCGGCTGTTAACCAATAGGTTCGTGATTCGAGCCCACCCGGGAGCGGTGTTAAGGGATCTTAAATGTAACGTAAAAAGTCAGAGTTTTTCCACAATACCTGACGAACATTTAGTTTTTGGGCTTCCGTGGCGCAATGGTTAGCGCGTTCGGTTGTTAACCGAAAGGTTAGTGGTTCGAGCGCACCAGGGAGCGGTGTTGTGTAGTCTCAAATGTAACGTAATAAGAAAAGTTTTTCCACAATACCTGACGAACATTTAATTTTTGGGCTTCCGTGACGCAATGGTTAGCGCGTTCAGCTGTTAACCGAAAGGTTGGTGGTTCGAGCCCACCCGGGAGAGGTGTTGTGGGGTCTCAGATGTAGCGTAAAAAGTCAAAACTTTTCCACAATACGTGACAACCATTAAATTTCTAAGCTTCCGTGGCTAAATGTTTAGCGCGTTCGGCTGTTAACCAATAGGTTGGTGGTTCGAGCCCACCCGGGAGCGGTGTTATGGGGTCTCCAATGTAACGTAAAAAGTCAGAGGTTTTCCACAATACCTGACGAACATTTAATTTTTGGGCTTCCGTGGCGCAATGGTTAGCGCGTTCAGCTGTTAACCGAAAGGGTGGTGGTACGAGCCCACCCGGGAGAGGTGTTGTGGGGTCTCAGATGTAGCTTGAAAAGTCATAACTTTTCCACAATACGTGACAACCATTTAATTTCTGAGCATCCGTGGCTCAATGGTTAGCGCTTTCGGCTGTTAACCAATAGGTTCGTGATTCGAGCCCACCCGGGAGCGGTGTTAAGGGATCTTAAATGTAACGTAAAAAGTCAGAGTTTTTCCACAATACCTGACGAACATTTAGTTTTTGGGCTTCCGTGGCGCAATGGTTAGCGCGTTCGGTTGTTAACCGAAAGGTTGGTGGTTCGAGCGCACCCGGGAGCGGTGTTGTGTAGTCTCAAATGTAACGTAATAAGAAAAGTTTTTCCACAATACCTGACGAACATTTTATTTTTGGGCTTCCGTTGCGCAATGGTTAGCGCGTTCAGCTGTTAACCGAAAGGTTGGTGGTTCGAGCCCACCCGGGAGAGGTGTTGTGGGGTCTCAGATGTAGCGTGAAAAGTCATAACTTTTCCACAATACCTGACAACCATTTAATTTCTGAGCTTCCGTGGCTCAATGGTTAGCGCGTTCGGCTGTTAACCAACAGGTTGGTTGTTCAAGCCCACCCGGGAGCGGTGTTAAGGGATCTCAAATGTAACGTAAAAAGTCAGAGTTTTTCCACAATACCTGACGAACATTTAATTTTTGGGCTTCCGTGACGCAATGGTTAGCGCGTTCAGCTGTTCACCGAAAGGTTGGTGGTTCGAGCCCACCCGGGAGAGGTGTTGTGGGGTCTCAGATGTAGCGTAAAAAGTCAAAACTTTTCCACAATACGTGACAACCATAAAATTTCTAAGCTTCCGTGGCTAAATGTTAAGCGCGTTCGGCTGTTAACCAATAGGTTGGTGGTTCGAGCCCACCCGGGAGCGGTGTTAAGGGATCTCAAATGTAACGTAAAAAGTCAGAGTTTTTTTCACAATACCTGACGAACATTTTATTTTTGGGCTTCCTTGGCGCAATGGTTAGCGCGTTCGGCTGTTAACCGAAAGGTTGGTGGTTCGAGCCCACCCGGGAGAGGTGTTGTGGGGTCTCAGATGTAGCGTGAAAAGTCATAACTTTTTCACAATACCTGACAACCATTTATTTTCTAAGCTTCCGTGGCTCAATGGTTAGCGCGTTCGGCTGTTAACCAATAGGTTGGTGGTTCGAGCCCACCCGGGAGCGGTGTTTTGGGGTCTCCAATGTAACGTAAAAAGTCAGAGGTTTTCCACAATACCTGACGAACATTTAATTTTTGGGCTTCCGTGGCGCAATGGTTAGCGCGTTCAGCTGTTAACCGAAAGGTTGGTGGTACGAGCCCACCCGGGAGAGGTGTTGTGGGGTCTCAGATGTAGCTTGAAAAGTCATAACTTTTCCACAATACGTGACAACCATTTAATTTCTGAGCATCCGTGGTTCAATGGTTAGCGCTTTCGGCTGTTAACCAATAGGTTCGTGATTCGAGCCCACCCGGGAGCGGTGTTAAGGGATCTTAAATGTAACGTAAAAAGTCAGAGTTTTTCCACAATACCTGACGAACATTTAGTTTTTGGGCTTCCGTGGCGCAATGGTTAGCGCGTTCGGTTGTTAACCGAAAGGTTAGTGGTTCGAGCGCACCAGGGAGCGGTGTTGTGTAGTCTCAAATGTAACGTAATAAGAAAAGTTTTTCCACAATACCTGACGAACATTTAATTTTTGGGCTTCCGTGACGCAATGGTTAGCGCGTTCAGCTGTTAACCGAAAGGTTGGTGGTTCGAGCCCACCCGGGAGAGGTGTTGTGGGGTCTCAGATGTAGCGTAAAAAGTCAAAACTTTTCCACAATACGTGACAACCATTAAATTTCTAAGCTTCCGTGGCTAAATGTTTAGCGCGTTCGGCTGTTAACCAATAGGTTGGTGGTTCGAGCCCACCCGGGAGCGGTGTTATGGGGTCTCCAATGTAACGTAAAAAGTCAGAGGTTTTCCACAATACCTGACGAACATTTAATTTTTGGGCTTCCGTGGCGCAATGGTTAGCGCGTTCAGCTGTTAACCGAAAGGGTGGTGGTACGAGCCCACCCGGGAGAGGTGTTGTGGGGTCTCAGATGTAGCTTGAAAAGTCATAACTTTTCCACAATACGTGACAACCATTTAATTTCTGAGCATCCGTGGCTCAATGGTTAGCGCTTTCGGCTGTTAACCAATAGGTTCGTGATTCGAGCCCACCCGGGAGCGGTGTTAAGGGATCTTAAATGTAACGTAAAAAGTCAGAGTTTTTCCACAATACCTGACGAACATTTAGTTTTTGGGCTTCCGTGGCGCAATGGTTAGCGCGTTCGGTTGTTAACCGAAAGGTTGGTGGTTCGAGCGCACCCGGGAGCGGTGTTGTGTAGTCTCAAATGTAACGTAATAAGAAAAGTTTTTCCACAATACCTGACGAACATTTTATTTTTGGGCTTCCGTTGCGCAATGGTTAGCGCGTTCAGCTGTTAACCGAAAGGTTGGTGGTTCGAGCCCACCCGGGAGAGGTGTTGTGGGGTCTCAGATGTAGCGTGAAAAGTCATAACTTTTCCACAATACCTGACAACCATTTAATTTCTGAGCTTCCGTGGCTCAATGGTTAGCGCGTTCGGCTGTTAACCAACAGGTTGGTTGTTCAAGCCCACCCGGGAGCGGTGTTAAGGGATCTCAAATGTAACGTAAAAAGTCAGAGTTTTTCCACAATACCTGACGAACATTTAATTTTTGGGCTTCCGTGACGCAATAGTTAGCGCGTTCAGCTGTTAACCGAAAGGTTGGTGGTTCGAGCCCACCCGGGAGAGGTGTTGTGGGGTCTCAGATGTAGCTTGAAAAGTCATAACTTTTCCACAATACCTGACAACCATTTAATTTCTGAGCTTCCGTGGCTCAATGATTAGCGCGTTCGGCTGTTAACCAACAGGTTGGTTGTTCAAGCCCACCCGGGAGCGGTGTTAAGGGATCTCAAATGTAACGTAAAAAGTCAGAGTTTTTCCACAATACCTGACGAACATTTAATTTTTGGGCTTCCGTGACGCAATGGTTAGCGCGTTCAGCTGTTAACCGAAAGGTTGGTGGTTCGAGCCCACCCGGGAGAGGTGTTGTGGGGTCTCAGATGTAGCGTAAAAAGTCAAAACTTTTCCACAATACGTGACAACCATTAAATTTCTAAGCTTCCGTGGCTAAATGTTTAGCGCGTTCGGCTGTTAACCAATAGGTTGGTGGTTCGAGCCCACCCGGGAGCGGTGTTAAGGGATCTCAAATGTAACGTAAAAAGTCAGAGTTTTTTTCACAATACCTGACGAACATTATATAAAAAGGACTTGGTTTGTCCAAGCCTAAAAAACAAAACGATAAGAGTTTTTTCCAGTTGACTGAAGCGCGGATATTTTATTTTTCTATATAATTTTAAAGACAATCTGTATTTTACTACTCTTTAATTCAATCTCCAGATTTTACTGGTAATGGATTTATTTCCTATAAATTAATTGAAATAAAATATCTTATCTCAGATTTTTCAACAACAATTTCATTTTCGTAAAATGTTATCATGAAAAATCTGAGTTAAGTAATTTTTTATTTCAATAAATTTATAGGAAATAAATCCATTACCAGTAAAATCTCGAGATTGAATTAAAGAGTAGTAAAATACAGATTGTCTTTAAAATTATATAGAAAAATAAAATATCCGCGCTTCAGTCAACTGGAAAAAACTCTTATCGTTTTGTTTTTTAGGCTTGGACAAACCAAGTCCTTTTTATATAATATCTGTTCCTTCAGTCTTTATTTGTATTAATCTACTATAAAATAATATTTGCCTGAAATGCGAAATTTTTCACTTCTAGGACGAGGTTAAAAATGGTTCTACACTTCTACTAATTCTGATATGATACGTCTCACAATTCGTTTTAGAACCCGAGCTTTATAGTCAACTTCAAAACAAACCTGCCACGATTTTAAACTATCAAAGCCGTATCTTTTACAGTCCACTTTACGATTGCAATTATCCATGACATTGCGTGCACTGCCCTTGTACGTTTACAGTGATTGGCACCGTGGACAGTTATTTTAATTAAAATACCTAGGCCACAGGTCCAGTTTTAAAAATATCCTTATTTCCAACACTGATCCATCTATCCTTCCAGCTTTTACAATCACCCATTGCATAGACTCACTCAATAGTCTGCCTAAGCATGGATTTATAATAGAAGCTTACGCTTCCTGGATATTTCACTCACCTTAAAACGCGCACAACATTTATTCCACGTCTGAAATAGTACCAGCCTGGCACGCGCGTTTGTGACGTAGAATTTGAGGCAAATTCAGAGGTGGGGGTTTGAAGTTTTTCACGTGATCGAGTTCTAATTTTGAATAGCGCGAGCGCACGCACGCCTAAAGAAAAACGTTTGCCTCAATTTCTACGTCATCAGCCCCCCAGTCCCCACCCGCGCGAATTTTTGTGACATAAATGTGTTTAAAATCAAAATGCCTTACTGAAAGCTACAGGGAAATATCCATGAAGCGTAAGCTTCTATTATAAATCCATGGCCTAAGTAAGGCAACTTAAGCCTTGGTCAAAACTAACATCTAAAATATAAATTAAAAAGGTATCTTAAGTATAGAATTTCAACCGAGACACATAATTAAACGAAAATTAGACCCACCAGAGAAGTTTTTAATAAATATAGTGTTATATTTATTGAAAAATATTAAGTTAAAGTTTCAAGGCGGCGAAATGGCAAATTAGCGTCGTCTGCTGTAGAATAATCTTTTGAGGTACTTACGTTTTTAATTAAATTAACATACTTAGACTTAATTAAATTTGATGAAACTTGAAAAAGGCACACCTTGAATAGTTACTTGTTAATTTAAATGTATTCCGAAAGCTAATTTGCATGTAGTTTTTAAATGATTCGATGTACAGGAGCACCAAAAACCCCATGTTATTCCTATGGGAAAATCGGCGAAAATCTGTGAATTTTCATTTAACATTACGGGAGGGTGTGGGATCTTATCTAGAAGGGCCTACCGGCCCTCTAGAATTTTATTTTTGGGCTTCCTTGGCGCAATGGTTAGCGCGTTCGGCTGTTAACCGAAAGGTTGGTGGTTCGAGCCCACCCGGGAGAGGTGTTGTGGGGTCTCAGATGTAGCGTGAAAAGTCATAACTTTTTCACAATACCTGACAACCATTTAATTTCTAAGCTTCCGTGGCTCAATGGTTAGCGCGTTCGGCTGTTAACCAATAGGTTGGTGGTTCGAGCCCACCCGGGAGCGGTGTTATGGGGTCTCCAATGTAACGTAAAAAGTCAGAGGTTTTAAACAATACCTGACGAACATTTAATTTTTGGGCTTCTGTGGCGCAATGGTTAGCGCGTTCAGCTGTTAACCGAAAGGTTGGTGGTACGAGCCCACCCGGGAGAGGTGTTGTGGGGTCTCAGATGTAGCGTGAAAAGTCATAACTTTTCCACAATACCTGACAACCATTTAATTTCTGAGCTTCCGTGGCTCAATGGTTAGCGCTTTCGGCTGTTAACCAATAGGTTCGTGGTTCGAGCCCACCCGGGAGCGGTGTTAAGGGATCTCAAATGTAACGTAAAAAGTCAGAGTTTTTCCACAATGTCTGACGAATGTTTAATTTTTGGGCTTCCGTGGCGCAATGGTTAGCGCGTTCGGCTGTTAACCGAAAGGTTGGTGGTTCGAACTTACACGGGAGCGGTGTTAAGAGATCTCAAGTGTAACGTAAAAAGTCAGAGTTTTTTTCACAATACCTGACGAACATTTTATTTTTGGGCTTCCTTGGCGCAATGGTTAGCGCGTTCGGCTGTTAACCGAAAGGTTGGTGGTTCGAGCCCACCCGGGAGAGGTGTTGTGGGGTCTCAGATGTAGCGTAAAAAGTCAAAACTTTTCCACAATACGTGACAACCATTAAATTTCTAAGCTTCCGTGGCTAAATGTTTAGCGCGTTCGGCTGTTAACCAATAGGTTGCTGGTTCGAGCCCACCCGGGAGCGGTGTTGTGAAGTCTCAAATGTAACGTAAAAAGCCAAAGTTTTTCCACAATACCTGACGACCATTTAATTTTTGGGCTTCCGTGGCGCAATGGTTAGCGCGTTCGGCTGTTAACCGAAGGGTTGGTGGTTCGAGCCCACTCGGGAGAGGTGTTGTGGGGTCTCAGATGTAGCGTGAAAAGTCATAACTTTTTCACAATACTTGACAACCATTAAATTTCTAAGCTTCCGTGGCTCAATGGTTAGCGCGTTCGGCTGTTAACCAATAGGTTCGTGATTCGAGCCCACCCGGGAGCGGTGTTAAGGGATCTTAAATGTAACGTAAAAAGTCAGAGTTTTTCCACAATACCTGACGAACATTTAGTTTTTGGGCTTCCGTGGCGCAATGGTTAGCGCGTTCGGTTGTTAACCGAAAGGTTGGTGGTTCGAGCGCACCCGGGAGCGGTGTTGTGTAGTCTCAAATGTAACGTAATAAGAAAAGTTTTTCCACAATACCTGACGAACATTTTATTTTTGGGCTTCCGTTGCGCAATGGTTAGCGCGTTCAGCTGTTAACCGAAAGGTTGGTGGTTCGAGCCCACCCGGGAGAGGTGTTGTGGGGTCTCAGATGTAGCGTGAAAAGTCATAACTTTTCCACAATACCTGACAACCATTTAATTTCTGAGCTTCCGTGGCTCAATGGTTAGCGCGTTCGGCTGTTAACCAACAGGTTGGTTGTTCAAGCCCACCCGGGAGCGGTGTTAAGGGATCTCAAATGTAACGTAAAAAGTCAGAGTTTTTCCACAATACCTGACGAACATTTAATTTTTGGGCTTCCGTGACGCAATGGTTAGCGCGTTCAGCTGTTAACCGAAAGGTTGGTGGTTCGAGCCCACCCGGGAGAGGTGTTGTGGGGTCTCAGATGTAGCGTAAAAAGTCAAAACTTTTCCACAATACGTGACAACCATTAAATTTCTAAGCTTCCGTGGCTAAATGTTTAGCGCGTTCGGCTGTTAACCAATAGGTTGGTGGTTCGAGCCCACCCGGGAGCGGTGTTAAGGGATCTCAAATGTAACGTAAAAAGTCAGAGTTTTTTTCACAATACCTGACGAACATTATATAAAAAGGACTTGGTTTGTCCAAGCCTAAAAAACAAAACGATAAGAGTTTTTTCCAGTTGACTGAAGCGCGGATATTTTATTTTTCTATATAATTTTAAAGACAATCTGTATTTTACTACTCTTTAATTCAATCTCCAGATTTTACTGGTAATGGATTTATTTCCTATAAATTAATTGAAATAAAATATCTTATCTCAGATTTTTCAACAACAATTTCATTTTCGTAAAATGTTATCATGAAAAATCTGAGTTAAGTAATTTTTTATTTCAATAAATTTATAGGAAATAAATCCATTACCAGTAAAATCTCGAGATTGAATTAAAGAGTAGTAAAATACAGATTGTCTTTAAAATTATATAGAAAAATAAAATATCCGCGCTTCAGTCAACTGGAAAAAACTCTTATCGTTTTGTTTTTTAGGCTTGGACAAACCAAGTCCTTTTTATATAATATCTGTTCCTTCAGTCTTTATTTGTATTAATCTACTATAAAATAATATTTGCCTGAAATGCGAAATTTTTCACTTCTAGGACGAGGTTAAAAATGGTTCTACACTTCTACTAATTCTGATATGATACGTCTCACAATTCGTTTTAGAACCCGAGCTTTATAGTCAACTTCAAAACAAACCTGCCACGATTTTAAACTATCAAAGCCGTATCTTTTACAGTCCACTTTACGATTGCAATTATCCATGACATTGCGTGCACTGCCCTTGTACGTTTACAGTGATTGGCACCGTGGACAGTTATTTTAATTAAAATACCTAGGCCACAGGTCCAGTTTTAAAAATATCCTTATTTCCAACACTGATCCATCTATCCTTCCAGCTTTTACAATCACCCATTGCATAGACTCACTCAATAGTCTGCCTAAGCATGGATTTATAATAGAAGCTTACGCTTCCTGGATATTTCACTCACCTTAAAACGCGCACAACATTTATTCCACGTCTGAAATAGTACCAGCCTGGCACGCGCGTTTGTGACGTAGAATTTGAGGCAAATTCAGAGGTGGGGGTTTGAAGTTTTTCACGTGATCGAGTTCTAATTTTGAATAGCGCGAGCGCACGCACGCCTAAAGAAAAACGTTTGCCTCAATTTCTACGTCATCAGCCCCCCAGTCCCCACCCGCGCGAATTTTTGTGACATAAATGTGTTTAAAATCAAAATGCCTTACTGAAAGCTACAGGGAAATATCCATGAAGCGTAAGCTTCTATTATAAATCCATGGCCTAAGTAAGGCAACTTAAGCCTTGGTCGAAACTAACATCTAAAATATAAATTAAAAAGGTATCTTAAGTATAGAATTTCAACCGAGACACATAATTAAACGAAAATTAGACCCACCAGAGAAGTTTTTAATAAATATAGTGTTATATTTATTGAAAAATATTAAGTTAAAGTTTCAAGGCGGCGAAATGGCAAATTAGCGTCGTCTGCTGTAGAATAATCTTTTGAGGTACTTACGTTTTTAATTAAATTAACATACTTAGACTTAATTAAATTTGATGAAACTTGAAAAAGGCACACCTTGAATAGTTACTTGTTAATTTAAATGTATTCCGAAAGCTAATTTGCATGTAGTTTTTAAATGATTCGATGTACAGGAGCACCAAAAACCCCATGTTATTCCTATGGGAAAATCGGCGAAAATCTGTGAATTTTCATTTAACATTACGGGAGGGTGTGGGATCTTATCTAGAAGGGCCTACCGGCCCTCTAGAATTTTATTTTTGGGCTTCCTTGGCGCAATGGTTAGCGCGTTCGGCTGTTAACCGAAAGGTTGGTGGTTCGAGCCCACCCGGGAGAGGTGTTGTGGGGTCTCAGATGTAGCGTGAAAAGTCATAACTTTTTCACAATACCTGACAACCATTTAATTTCTAAGCTTCCGTGGCTCAATGGTTAGCGCGTTCGGCTGTTAACCAATAGGTTGGTGGTTCGAGCCCACCCGGGAGCGGTGTTATGGGGTCTCCAATGTAACGTAAAAAGTCAGAGGTTTTAAACAATACCTGACGAACATTTAATTTTTGGGCTTCTGTGGCGCAATGGTTAGCGCGTTCAGCTGTTAACCGAAAGGTTGGTGGTACGAGCCCACCCGGGAGAGGTGTTGTGGGGTCTCAGATGTAGCGTGAAAAGTCATAACTTTTCCACAATACCTGACAACCATTTAATTTCTGAGCTTCCGTGGCTCAATGGTTAGCGCTTTCGGCTGTTAACCAATAGGTTCGTGGTTCGAGCCCACCCGGGAGCGGTGTTAAGGGATCTCAAATGTAACGTAAAAAGTCAGAGTTTTTCCACAATGTCTGACGAATGTTTAATTTTTGGGCTTCCGTGGCGCAATGGTTAGCGCGTTCGGCTGTTAACCGAAAGGTTGGTGGTTCGAACTTACACGGGAGCGGTGTTAAGAGATCTCAAGTGTAACGTAAAAAGTCAGAGTTTTTTTCACAATACCTGACGAACATTTTATTTTTGGGCTTCCTTGGCGCAATGGTTAGCGCGTTCGGCTGTTAACCGAAAGGTTGGTGGTTCGAGCCCACCCGGGAGAGGTGTTGTGGGGTCTCAGATGTAGCGTAAAAAGTCAAAACTTTTCCACAATACGTGACAACCATTAAATTTCTAAGCTTCCGTGGCTAAATGTTTAGCGCGTTCGGCTGTTAACCAATAGGTTGCTGGTTCGAGCCCACCCGGGAGCGGTGTTGTGAAGTCTCAAATGTAACGTAAAAAGCCAAAGTTTTTCCACAATACCTGACGACCATTTAATTTTTGGGCTTCCGTGGCGCAATGGTTAGCGCGTTCGGCTGTTAACCGAAGGGTTGGTGGTTCGAGCCCACTCGGGAGAGGTGTTGTGGGGTCTCAGATGTAGCGTGAAAAGTCATAACTTTTTCACAATACTTGACAACCATTAAATTTCTAAGCTTCCGTGGCTCAATGGTTAGCGCGTTCGGCTGTTAACCATTAGGTTGGTTCTTCGAGCCCACTCGGGAGCGGTGTTAAGGGATCTCAAATGTAACGTAAAAAGTCAGAGTTTTTCCACAATGTCTGACGAACATTTAATTTTTGGGCTTCCGTGGCGCAATGGTTAGCGCGTTCGGCTGTTAACCGAAAGGTTGGTGGTTCGAGCTTACACGGGAGCGGTGTAAAGGGATCTCAAGTGTAACGTAAAAAGTCAGAGTTTTTCCACAATACCTGACGAACATATAATTTTTGGGCTTCCGTGGCGCAATGGTAAGCGCGTTCGGCTGTTAACCAATAGGTTGGTGGTTCGAGCCCAGCCGGGAGAGGTGTAGTGGGGTCTCAGATGTAGCGTGAAAAGTCATAACTTTTTCACAATACCTGACAACCATTTAATTTCTGAGCTCCCGTGGCTCAATGGTTATCGCGTTCGGCTGTTAACCGAAAGGTTGGTGGTTCGAGCCCACCCGGGAGAGGTGTTGTGGGGTCTCAGATGTAGCGTGAAAAGTCATAACTTTTCCACAATACCTGACAACCATTTAATTTCTGAGCTTCCATGGCTCAATGGTTAGCGCGTTCGGCTGTTAACCAATAGGTTTGTTGTTCGAGCCCACCCGGGAGCGGTGTTATGGGATCTCAAATGTAACGTAAAAAGTCAGAGTTTTTCCACAATACCTGACGAACATTTAATATTTGGGCTTCCGTGGCGCAATGGTTATCGCGTTCGGCTGTTAACCGAAAGGTTGGTGGTTCGAGCCCACCCGGGAGAGGTGTTGTGGGGTCTCAGATGTAGCGTGAAAAGTCATAACTTTTCCACAATACCTGACATCCATTTAATTTCTGAGCTTCCATGGCTCAATGGTTAGCGCTTTCGGCTGTTAACCAATCGGTTGGTGGTTCGAACCCACCCGGGAGCGGTGTTATGGGATCTCAAATGTAACGTAAAAAGTCAGAGATTTTCCACAATACCTGACGAACATTTAATTTTTGGGCTTCCGTGGCGCAATGGTTATCGCGTTCGGCTGTTAACCAATAGGTTGCTGGTTCGAGCCCACCCGGGAGCGGTGTTGTGAAGTCTCAAATGTTACGTAAAAAGCCAAAGTTTTTCCACAATACCTGACGACCATTTAATTTTTGGGCTTCCGTGGCGCATTGGTAAGCGCGTTCGGCTGTTAACCAATAGGTTGGTGGTTCGAGCCCAGCCGGGAGAGGTGTAGTGGGGTCTCAGATGTAGCGTGAAAAGTTATAACTTTTTCACAATACCTGACAACCATTTAATTTCTGAGCTGCCGTGGCTCAATGGTTTGCGCGTTCGGCTGTTAACCAATAGGTTGGTGGTTCGAGCCTTTCCGGGCGCGGTGTTATGGGATCTCAAATGTAACGTAAAAAGTCAGAGTTTTTCCACAATACCTGACGAACATTTAATTTTTGGGCTTCCGTGGCGCAATGGTTATCGCGTTCGGCTGTTAACCGAAAGGTTGGTGGTTCGAGCCCACCCGGGAGAGGTGTTGTGGGGTCTCAGATGTAGCGTGAAAAGTCATAACTTTTCCACAATACCTGACAACCATTTAATTTCTGAGCTTCCATGGCTCAATGGTTAGCGCGTTCGGCTGTTAACCAATAGGTTTGTTATTCGGGCCTAGGGTTCGAAAATTACGGTAATTTTGGAAAATGGTAAATTACGCCGTAAATTACCGCGTAAATTACCGCGTAAATTACCATTCACGGTAATTTACGAAATTCAAAAATTAAATTATGTTGATCGTTTATAAGCTAAATAATGAAAAATATCACTTGAACACAGCTATTATTTTTATAGCATAGTATCGTACATTATTTAAACACCGAGTTTTGATGTTTGCAGCTCCAAAATACTTTTGAACAGCAAGATCCACTTGCTTCTTCTTAGCAATTTTGCGAATTATTGCTATTTCACGATTTTAGAAAAAAATTCTAGAGAAGGGCCGAATCCAGTTTAAACTGATACCGATATATCGGTTTAGTCAAATTTCGGTACCGATATTGGTATTGGCCCATCTCTAGAAATTTCGAACAACTACAGCTTTCCAGCAAAGAGGGTAGAAAGAGGGGGAGTAGAAGCTAGCGGCTTTGGCAAGGCATTTTGAGTGTTCTCGCTTTTCTTTTTCATTTATTTGTTATATTTTCCTCCTAATATCCGGTTCACCGTATTTCAACCAATAAGAGGGCAGAGAAAGATGCGCGCGCGCACCGGAAGCTTAGAGGTAAACTTTCAAAGCGAGAACACTCACTTAACACCAACCTTTCCGATAACAGCCGAACGAGCTGAAAATGCGCCACAGAAGCCCGGAAATTGAATGGTTGTCAGGTATCGTGGAAAACTTATGACTTTTTACGCTACATCTGAGACCCCACAACACCTCTCCCGGGTGGAGTGGAACCACCAAACTATCGGTTAAAAGCCGAACGCGAATTTCATTGAGCCACGGAAGCTCTGAAATTTAATGGTCGTCAGGTATTGTTGAAAAACTTTGGCTATTTACGTTACATTTGATATCTCACAAAACCGCTCCCGGGTGGGCTCGAACCACCAACCTTTCGGTTAAAAGCCGAACGCGCTAACCATTGAGCCACGGAAGCTTAGAAATTAAATGGCTGTCAGGTATCGTGGAAAACTTATGACTTTTTACGCTACATCTGAGAACCCACAACACCTCTCCCGGGTGGAATGGAACCACCAACCTTTCGGTTAACAGCTGAACGCGCTAACCATTGAGCCACGGAAGCTCAGAAATAAACTGGTTGTCAGGTATTGCGGAGAAACTATGACTTTTTACGTTACTTATAAAACTTAACATCAACGTTCCCGGGTGGGTTTGAGCCACCAACCTTTCCGATAACAGACGAACGAGCTGAAAATGCGCCACAGAAGCCCGGAAATTGAATGGTCGTCAGGTATTGTGGAAAAACTTTGACTTTTTACGTCACATCTGAGACCTCACAACACCGCTCCTGGATGGGCTCGAACCACCAACCTTTCGGATAACAGCCGAACGAGCTAACCATTGCGCAACGGAAGCCCAAAAATTAAATGTTCATCTGGTATTGTGGAAAAGCTCTGACTTTTTACGTTACATCTGACACCTCAAAGCACCGCTCCCGGGTGTTCGAACCACCAACCTTTCGGTTAACAGCCGAACGCGCTATCCATAGCGCAACGGAAGCTCAAAAATTAAATGGTCTTCAGGTATAGTGGAGAAACTATGACTTTTTACGTTACTTATAAATATTAACACCAACGTTCCCGGGTGGGCTTGAGCCACCAACCTTTCGGATGACATCCGAACGCGCTAATCATTGCACCACGCAGGCCCAAAAATTAAATGGACGTCTGGTATTGTAGCAAACTTATGACTTTTTACGCGACATCTGAGACCCCACAACACCTCTCCCGGGTGGAATGGAAGCACCAACCTTTCGGATAACAGCCGAACGCAATTAGCATTGTGCCACGGAAGCTTAGAATTTCAAATGTTGTCAGGTATTGTGGAAAAACCACGGCTTTTTACGTTACATTTGAGATCTCACAACACCTATCCCGGGTGGGCTCGAACCACCAACCTTTCGGTTAACAGATGAACGCGATAACCATTGCGCCACGGAAGCTCAGAAATTAAATTTTTCGTCAGGTATTGTGGAAAAACTTTGACTTAATACGTTACATCTGAGCCCTCACAACACTGCTCCCGGGTGGGCTCGAACCACCAACCTTTCGGTTAACAGCTGAACGCGCTAACCATTGCGCCACAGAAGCCCAAAAATTAAATGTTCGTCAGGTATTGTGGAAAAACATTGACTTTTTACGTTACATCTGAGACCTCACAACACCGCTCCCGGGTGGGCTGGAACCACCAACCTTTCGGTAAGCAGATGAACGCGATAACCATTGCGCAACGGAAGCCCAAAAATTAAATGGTCTTCAGGTATTGTGGAAAACTTATGACTTTTTACGCGACATCTGAGACCCCACAACACCTCTCATGGGTGGGCTCGAACCACCAACCTTTCGGTTAACAGCTGAACGCGCCAACCATTGCGCCACGGAAGCCCAAAAATTAAACCTTCGTCAGGTATTGTGGAAAAACACTGACTTATTACGTTACATCTGAGACCTCACAACAACGCTCTTGGATGGGCTCGAACCACCAAACTATCGGTTAAAAGCCGAACGCGCTAACAATTGAGCCACGGAAGCTCTGAAATTAAATGGTCGTCAGGTATTGTGGAAAAACTTTGACTTTTTACGTAACATCTGAAACCTCACAGCACCGCTCCTGGGTGGGCTCGAACCACCAACCTTTCGGTTAACAGATGAACGCGATAACCATTGCGCAAAAGAAGCCCAAAAATTAAATGGTCTTCAGGTATTGTGGAAAAACTTTGACTTTTTACGTTACTTATAAAACTTAACACCAACGTTCCCGGGTGGGCTGGTACCACCAACCTTTCAGTAAACAGATGAACGCGATAACCATTGCGCCCCGGAAAACCAAAAATTAAATGGACGTCAGGTATTGTGGATAACTTATGACTTTTTACGCGACATCTGAGACCCCACAACACCTCTCATGGGTGGGCTCGAACCACCAACCTTTCGGTTAACAGCTGAACGCGCCAACCATTGCGCCACGGAAGCCCAAAAATTAAACCTTCGTCAGGTATTGTGCAAAAAACACTGACTTATTACGTTACATCTGAGACCTCACAACAACGCTCTTGGATGGGCTCGAACCACCAAACTATCGGTTCAAAGTCGAACGGCCTAACAATTGAGCCACGGAAGCTCTGAAATTAAATGGTCGTCAGGTATCGTGGAAAAACTTTGACTTTTTACGTAACATCTGAAACCTCACAGCACCGCTCCTGGGTGGGCTCGAACCACCAACCTTTCGGTTAACAGATGAACGCGATAACGATTGCGCAACGCAGATGTAACGTAATAAGTCAGTGTTTTTCCACAATACCTGACGAAGGTTTAATTTTTGGGCTTCCGTGGCGCAATGGTTGGCGCGTTCAGCTGTTAACCGAAAGGTTGGTGGTTCGAGCCCACCCATGAGAGGTGTTGTGGGGTCTCAGATGTCGCGTAAAAAGTCATAAGTTTTCCACAATACCTGAAGACCATTTAATTTTTGGTTTTCCGGGGCGCAATGGTTATCGCGTTCATCTGTTAACCGAAAGGTTGGTGGTTCCAGCCCACCCAGGAGCGGTGTTGTGAGGTCTCAGATGTAACGTAAAAAGTCAATGTTTTTCCACAATACCTGACGAACATTTAATTTTTGGGCTTCTGTGGCGCAATGGTTAGCGCGTTCAGCTGTAAACCGAAAGGTTGGTGGTTCGAGCCCACCCGGGAGCAGTGTTGTGAGGGCTCAGATGTAACGTATTAAGTCAAAGTTTTTCCACAATACCTGACGAAAAATTTAATTTCTGAGCTTCCGTGGCGCAATGGTTATCGCGTTCATCTGTTAACCGAAAGGTTGGTGGTTCGAGCCCACCCGGGATAGGTGTTGTGAGATCTCAAATGTAACGTAAAAAGCCGTGGTTTTTCCACAATACCTGACAACATTTGAAATTCTAAGCTTCCGTGGCACAATGCTAATTGCGTTCGGCTGTTATCCGAAAGGTTGGTGCTTCCATTCCACCCGGGAGAGGTGTTGTGGGGTCTCAGATGTCGCGTAAAAAGTCATAAGTTTTCTACAATACCAGACGTCCATTTAATTTTTGGGCCTGCGTGGTGCAATGATTAGCGCGTTCGGATGTCATCCGAAAGGTTGGTGGCTCAAGCCCACCCGGGAACGTTGGTGTTAATATTTATAAGTAACGTAAAAAGTCATAGTTTCTCCACTATACCTGAAGACCATTTAATTTTTGAGCTTCCGTTGCGCTATGGATAGCGCGTTCGGCTGTTAACCGAAAGGTTGGTGGTTCGAACACCCGGGAGCGGTGCTTTGAGGTGTCAGATGTAACGTAAAAAGTCAGAGCTTTTCCACAATACCAGATGAACATTTAATTTTTGGGCTTCCGTTGCGCAATGGTTAGCTCGTTCGGCTGTTATCCGAAAGGTTGGTGGTTCGAGCCCATCCAGGAGCGGTGTTGTGAGGTCTCAGATGTGACGTAAAAAGTCAAAGTTTTTCCACAATACCTGACGACCATTCAATTTCCGGGCTTCTGTGGCGCATTTTCAGCTCGTTCGTCTGTTATCGGAAAGGTTGGTGGCTCAAACCCACCCGGGAACGTTGGTGTTAAGTTTTATAAGTAACGTAAAAAGTCATAGTTTCTCCGCAATACCTGACAACCAGTTTATTTCTGAGCTTCCGTGGCTCAATGGTTAGCGCGTTCAGCTGTTAACCGAAAGGTTGGTGGTTCCATTCCACCCGGGAGAGGTGTTGTGGGTTCTCAGATGTAGCGTAAAAAGTCATAAGTTTTCCACGATACCTGACAGCCATTTAATTTCTAAGCTTCCGTGGCTCAATGGTTAGCGCGTTCGGCTGTTAACCGAAAGGTTGGTGGTTCGAGCCCACCTGGGAGCGGTTTTGTGAGATATCAAATGTAACGTAAATAGCCAAAGTTTTTCAACAATACCTGACGACCATTAAATTTCAGAGCTTCCGTGGCTCAATGAAATTCGCGTTCGGCTTTTAACCGATAGTTTGGTGGTTCCACTCCACCCGGGAGAGGTGTTGTGGGGTCTCAGATGTAGCGTAAAAAGTCATAAGTTTTCCACGATACCTGACAACCATTCAATTTCCGGGCTTCTGTGGCGCATTTTCAGCTCGTTCGGCTGTTATCGGAAAGGTTGGTGTTAAGTGAGTGTTCTCGCTTTGAAAGTTTACCTCTAAGCTTCCGGTGCGCGCGCGCATCTTTCTCTGCCCTCTTATTGGTTGAAATACGGTGAACCGGATATTAGGAGGAAAATATAACAAATAAATGAAAAAGAAAAGCGAGAACACTCAAAATGCCTTGCCAAAGCCGCTAGCTTCTACTCCCCCTCTTTCTACCCTCTTTGCTGGAAAGCTGTAGTTGTTCGAAATTTCTAGAGATGGGCCAATACCAATATCGGTACCGAAATTTGACTAAACCGATATATCGGTATCAATTTAAACTGGATTCGGCCCTTCTCTAGAATTTTGTTCTAAAATCGTGAAATAGCAATAATTCGCAAAATTGCTAAGAAGAAGCAAGTGGATCTTGCTGTTCAAAAGTATTTTGGAGCTGCAAACATCAAAACTCGGTGTTTAAATAATGTACGATACTATGCTATAAAAATAATAGCTGTGTTCAAGTGATATTTTTCATTATTTAGCTTATAAACGATGAACATAATTTAATTTTTGAATTTCGTAAATTACCGTGAATGGTAATTTACGCGGTAATTTACGCGGTAAATTACGGCGTAATTTACCATTTTCCAAAATTACCGTAATTTTCGAACCCTAGGCTCGAATAACAAACCTATTGGTTAACAGCCGAACGCGCTAACCATTGAGCCATGGAAGCTCAGAAATTAAATGGTTGTCAGGTATTGTGGAAAAGTTATGACTTTTCACGCTACATCTGAGACCCCACAACACCTCTCCCGGGTGGGCTCGAACCACCAACCTTTCGGTTAACAGCCGAACGCGATAACCATTGCGCCACGGAAGCCCAAAAATTAAATGTTCGTCAGGTATTGTGGAAAAACTCTGACTTTTTACGTTACATTTGAGGTCCCAAAACAGCGCTCCCGGGTGGGCTCGAACCACCAACCTATTGGTTAACAGCCGAATGCGCAAACCATTGAGCCACGGGAGCTCAGAAAGTAAATGGTTGTCAGGTATTGTGAAAAAGTTATGACTTTTCACACTACATCTGAGACCCCACAACACCTCTCCCGGGTGGGCTCGAACCACCAACCTTTCGGTTAACAGCGAACGCGATAACCATTGCGCCACGGAAGCCCAAAAATTAAATGTTCGTCAGGTATTGTGGAAAAACTCTGACTTTTTACGTTACATTTGAGATCCCATAACACCGCTCTCGGGTGGGCTCGAACAACAAACCTATTGGTTAACAGCCGAACGCGCTAACCATTGAGCCATGGAAGCTCAGAAATTAAATGGTTGTCAGTTATTGTGGAAAAGTTATGACTTTTCACGCTACATCTGAGACCCCACAACACCTCTCCCGGGTGGGCTCGAACCACCAACCTTTCGGTTAACAGCCGAACGCGATAACCATTGCGCCACGGAAGCCCAAAAATTAAATGTTCGTCAGGTATTGTGGAAAAACTCTGACTTTTTACGTTACATTTGAGATCCCATAACACCGCTCCCGGGTAGGCTCGAACCACCAACCTATTGGTTAACAGCCGAACGCGCAAACCATTGAGCCACGGTAACTCAGAAATTAAATGGTTGTCAGGTATTGTGAAAAAGTTATGACTTTTCACGCTACATCTGAGACCCCACTACACCTCTCCCGGCTGGGCTCGAACCACCAACCTATTGGTTAACAGCCGAACGCGCTTACCATTGCGCCACGGAAGCCCAAAAATTAAATGGTCGTCAGGTATTGTGGAAAAACTTTGGCTTTTTACGTTACATTTGAGACTTCACAACACCGCTCCGGGGTGGGCTCGAACCAGCAACCTATTGGTTAACAGCCGAACGCGATAACCATTGCGCCACGGAAGCCCAAAAATTAAATGTTCGTCAGGTATTGTGGAAAATCTCTGACTTTTTACGTTACATTTGAGATCCCATAACACCGCTCCCGGGTGGGTTCGAACCACCAACCGATTGGTTAACAGCCGAAAGCGCTAACCATTGAGCCATGGAAGCTCATAAATTAAATGGATGTCAGGTATTGTGGAAAAGTTATGACTTTTCACGCTACATCTGAGACCCCACAACACCTCTCCCGGGTGGGCTCGAACCACCAACCTTTCGGTTAACAGCCGAACGCGATAACCATTGCGCCACGGAAGCCCAAATATTAAATGTTCGTCAGGTATTGTGGAAAAACTCTGACTTTTTACGTTACATTTGAGATCCCATAACACCGCTCCCGGGTGGGCTCGAACAACAAACCTATTGGTTAACAGCCGAACGCGCTAACCATTGAGCCATGGAAGCTCAGAAATTAAATGGTTTTCAGGTATTGTGGAAAAGTTATGACTTTTCACGCTACATCTGAGACCCCACAACACCTCTCCCGGGTGGGCTCGAACCACCAACCTTTCGGTTAACAGCCGAACGCGATAACCATTGAGCCACGGGAGCTCAGAAATTAAATGGTTGTCAGGTATTGTGAAAAAGTTATGACTTTTCACGCTACATCTGAGACCCCACTACACCTCTCCCGGCTGGGCTCGAACCACCAACCTATTGGTTAACAGCCGAACGCGCTTACCATTGCGCCACGGAAGCCCAAAAATTATATGTTCGTCAGGTATTGTGGAAAAACTCTGACTTTTTACGTTACACTTGAGATCCCTTTACACCGCTCCCGTGTAAGCTCGAACCACCAACCTTTCGGTTAACAGCCGAACGCGCTAACCATTGCGCCACGGAAGCCCAAAAATTAAATGTTCGTCAGACATTGTGGAAAAACTCTGACTTTTTACGTTACATTTGAGATCCCTTAACACCGCTCCCGAGTGGGCTCGAAGAACCAACCTAATGGTTAACAGCCGAACGCGCTAACCATTGAGCCACGGAAGCTTAGAAATTTAATGTTTGTCAAGTATTGTGAAAAAGTTATGACTTTTCACGCTACATCTGAGACCCCACAACACCTCTCCCGGGTGGGCTCGAACCACCAACCCTTCGGTTAACAGCCGAACGCGCTAACCATTGCGCCAAGGAAGCCCAAAAATAAAATGTTCGTCAGGTATTGTGAAAAAAACTCTGACTTTTTACGTTACATTTGAGATCCCTTAACACCGCTCCCGGGTGGGCTCGAACCACCAACCTATTGGTTAACAGCCGAACGCGCTAAACATTTAGCCACGGAAGCTTAGAAATTTAATGGTTGTCACGTATTGTGGAAAAGTTTTGACTTTTTACGCTACATCTGAGACCCCACAACACCTCTCCCGGGTGGGCTCGAACCACCAACCTTTCGGTGAACAGCTGAACGCGCTAACCATTGCGTCACGGAAGGCCAAAAATTAAATGTTCGTCAGGTATTGTGGAAAAACTCTGACTTTTTACGTTACATTTGAGATCCCTTAACACCGCTCCCGGGTGGGCTTGAACAACCAACCTGTTGGTTAACAGCCGAACGCGCTAACCATTGAGCCACGGAAGCTCAGAAATTAAATGGTTGTCAGGTATTGTGGAAAAGTTATGACTTTTCAAGCTACATCTGAGACCCCACAACACCTCTCCCGGGTGGGCTCGCACCACCAACCTTTCGGTTAACAGCTGAACGCGCTAACTATTGCGTCACGGAAGCCCAAAAATTAAATGTTCGTCAGGTATTGTGGAAAAACTCTGACTTTTTACGTTACATTTGAGATCCCTTAACACCGCTCCCGGGTGGGCTTGAACAACCAACCTGTTGGTTAACAGCCGAACGCGCTAACCATTGAGCCACGGAAGCTCAGAAATTAAATGGTTGTCAGGTATTGTGGAAAAGTTATGACTTTTCACGCTACATCTGAGACCCCACAACACCTCTCCCGGGTGGGCTCGAACCACCAACCTTTCGGTTAACAGCTGAACGCGCTAACCATTGCGCAACGGAAGCCCAAAAATAAAATGTTCGTCAGGTATTGTGGAAAAACTTTTCTTATTACGTTACATTTGAGACTACACAACACCGCTCCCGGGTGCGCTCGAACCACCAACCTTTCGGTTAACAACCGAACGCGCTAATCATTGCGCCACGGAAGCCCAAAAACTAAATGTTCGTCAGGTATTGTGGAAAAACTCTGACTTTTTACGTTACATTTAAGATCCCTTAACACCGCTCCCGGGTGGGCTCGAATCACGAACCTATTGGTTAACAGCCGAAAGCGCTAACCATTGAGCCACGGATGCTCAGAAATTAAATGGTTGTCACGTATTGTGGAAAAGTTATGACTTTTCAAGCTACATCTGAGACCCCACAACACCTCTCCCGGGTGGGCTCGTACCACCACCCTTTCGGTTAACAGCTGAACGCGCTAACCATTGCGCCACGGAAGCCCAAAAATTAAATGTTCGTCAGGTATTGTGGAAAACCTCTGACTTTTTACGTTACATTGGAGACCCCATAACACCGCTCCCGGGTGGGCTCGAACCACCAACCTATTGGTTAACAGCCGAACGCGCTAACCATTGAGCCACGGAAGCTTAGAAATTAAATGGTTGTCAGGTATTTTGAAAAAGTTATGACTTTTCACGCTACATCTGAGACCCCACAACACCTCTCCCGGGTGGGCTCGAACCACCAACCTTTCGGTTAACAGCCGAACGCGCTAACCATTGCGCCAAGGAAGCCCAAAAATAAAATGTTCGTCAGGTATTGTGAAAAAAACTCTGACTTTTTACGTTACATTTGAGATCCCTTAACACCGCTCCCGGGTGGGCTCGAACCACCAACCTATTGGTTAACAGCCGAACGCGCTTAACATTTAGCCACGGAAGCTTAGAAATTTTATGGTTGTCACGTATTGTGGAAAAGTTTTGACTTTTTACGCTACATCTGAGACCCCACAACACCTCTCCCGGGTGGGCTCGAACCACCAACCTTTCGGTGAACAGCTGAACGCGCTAACCATTTTGTCACGGAAGCCCAAAAATTAAATGTTCGTCAGGTATTGTGGAAAAACTCTGACTTTTTACGTTACATTTGAGATCCCTTAACACCGCTCCCGGGTGGGCTTGAACAACCAACCTGTTGGTTAACAGCCGAACGCGCTAACCATTGAGCCACGGAAGCTCAGAAATTAAATGGTTGTCAGGTATTGTGGAAAAGTTATGACTTTTCAAGCTACATCTGAGACCCCACAACACCTCTCCCGGGTGGGCTCGCACCACCAACCTTTCGGTTAACAGCTGAACGCGCTAACTATTGCGTCACGGAAGCCCAAAAATTAAATGTTCGTCAGGTATTGTGGAAAAACTCTGACTTTTTACGTTACATTTGAGATCCCTTAACACCGCTCCCGGGTGGGCTTGAACAACCAACCTGTTGGTTAACAGCCGAACGCGCTAACCATTGAGCCACGGAAGCTCAGAAATTAAATGGTTGTCAGGTATTGTGGAAAAGTTATGACTTTTCACGCTACATCTGAGACCCCACAACACCTCTCCCGGGTGGGCTCGAACCACCAACCTTTCGGTTAACAGCCGAACGCGCTAACCATTGCGCCAAGGAAGCCCAAAAATAAAATGTTCGTCAGGTATTGTGAAAAAAACTCTGACTTTTTACGTTACATTTGAGATCCCTTAACACCGCTCCCGGGTGGGCTCGAACCACCAACCTATTGGTTAACAGCCGAACGCGCTTAACATTTAGCCACGGAAGCTTAGAAATTTAATGGTTGTCACGTATTGTGGAAAAGTTTTGACTTTTTACGCTACATCTGAGACCCCACAACACCTCTCCCGGGTGGGCTCGAACCACCAACCTTTCGGTGAACAGCTGAACGCGCTAACCATTGCGTCACGGAAGGCCAAAAATTAAATGTTCGTCAGGTATTGTGGAAAAACTCTGACTTTTTACGTTACATTTGAGATCCCTTAACACCGCTCCCGGGTGGGCTTGAACAACCAACCTGTTGGTTAACAGCCGAACGCGCTAACCATTGAGCCACGGAAGCTCAGAAATTAAATGGTTGTCAGGTATTGTGGAAAAGTTATGACTTTTCAAGCTACATCTGAGACCCCACAACACCTCTCCCGGGTGGGCTCGCACCACCAACCTTTCGGTTAACAGCTGAACGCGCTAACTATTGCGTCACGGAAGCCCAAAAATTAAATGTTCGTCAGGTATTGTGGAAAAACTCTGACTTTTTACGTTACATTTGAGATCCCTTAACACCGCTCCCGGGTGGGCTTGAACAACCAACCTGTTGGTTAACAGCCGAACGCGCTAACCATTGAGCCACGGAAGCTCAGAAATTAAATGGTTGTCAGGTATTGTGGAAAAGTTATGACTTTTCACGCTACATCTGAGACCCCACAACACCTCTCCCGGGTGGGCTCGAACCACCAACCTTTCGGTTAACAGCTGAACGCGCTAACCATTGCGCAACGGAAGCCCAAAAATAAAATGTTCGTCAGGTATTGTGGAAAAACTTTTCTTATTACGTTACATTTGAGACTACACAACACCGCTCCCGGGTGCGCTCGAACCACCAACCTTTCGGTTAACAACCGAACGCGCTAATCATTGCGCCACGGAAGCCCAAAAACTAAATGTTCGTCAGGTATTGTGGAAAAACTCTGACTTTTTACGTTACATTTAAGATCCCTTAACACCGCTCCCGGGTGGGCTCGAATCACGAACCTATTGGTTAACAGCCGAAAGCGCTAACCATTGAGCCACGGATGCTCAGAAATTAAATGGTTGTCACGTATTGTGGAAAAGTTATGACTTTTCAAGCTACATCTGAGACCCCACAACACCTCTCCCGGGTGGGCTCGAACCACCAACCTTTCGGTGAACAGCTGAACGCGCTAACCATTTTGTCACGGAAGCCCAAAAATTAAATGTTCGTCAGGTATTGTGGAAAAACTCTGACTTTTTACGTTACATTTGAGATCCCTTAACACCGCTCCCGGGTGGGCTTGAACAACCAACCTGTTGGTTAACAGCCGAACGCGCTAACCATTGAGCCACGGAAGCTCAGAAATTAAATGGTTGTCAGGTATTGTGGAAAAGTTATGACTTTTCACGCTACATCTGAGACCCCACAACACCTCTCCCGGGTGGGCCCGAACCACCAACCTTTCGGTTAACAGCTGAACGCGCTAACCATTGCACCACGGAAGCCCAAAAATTAAATGTTCGTCAGGTATTGTGGAAAAACTTTTCTTTTTACGTTACATTTGAGACTACACAACACCGCTCCCGGGTGCGCTCGAACCACCAACCTTTCGGTTAACAACCGAACGCGCTAACCATTGCGCCACGGAAGCCCAAAAACTAAATGTTCGTCAGGTATTGTGGAAAAACTCTGATGTTTTACGTTACATTTAAGATCCCTTAACACCGCTCCCGGGTGGGCTCGAACCACGAACCTATTGGTTAACAGCCGAAAGCGCTAACCATTGAGCCACGGATGCTCAGAAATTAAATGGTTGTCACGTATTGTGGAAAAGTTATGACTTTTCAAGCTTTATCTGAGACCCCACAACACCTCTCCCGGGTGGGCTCGTACCACCAACCTTTCGGTTAACAGCTGAACGCGCTAACCATTGCGCCACGGAAGCCCAAAAATTAAATGGTTGTCAGGTATTGTGAAAAAGTTATGACTTTTCACGCTACATCTGAGACCCCACAACACCTCTCCCGGGTGGGCTCGAACCACCAACCTTTCGGTTAACAGCCGAACGCGCTAACCATTGCGCCAAGGAAGCCCAAAAATAAAATGTTCGTCTGGTATTGTGAAAAAAACTCTGACTTTTTACGTTACATTTGAGATCCCTTAACACCGCTCCCGGGTGGGCTCGAACCACCAACCTATTGGTTAACAGCCGAACGCGCTAAACATTTAGCCACGGAAGCCCAAAAACTAAATGTTCGTCAGGTATTGTAGAAAAACTCTGACTTTTTACGTTACATTTAAGATCCCTTAACACCGCTCCCGGGTGGGCTCGAACCACGAACCTATTGGTTAACAGCCGAAAGCGCTAACCATTGAGCCACGGATGCTCAGAAATTAAATGGTTGTCACGTATTGTGGAAAAGTTATGACTTTTCAAGCTTTATCTGAGACCCCACAACACCGCTCCCGGGTGGGCTCGAACCACCAACCTATTGGTTAACAGCCGAACGCGCTAACCATTGAGCCACGGAAGCTTAGAAATTAAATGGTTGTCACGTATTGTGGAAAAGTTTTGACTTTTTACGCTACATCTGAGACCCCACAACACCTCTTCCGGGTGGGCTCGAACCACCAACCTTTCGGTTAACAGCTGAACGCGCTAACCATTGCGTCACGGAAGCCCAAAAATTAAATGTTCGTCAGGTATTGTGGAAAAACTCTGACTTTTTACGTTACATTAGAGATCCCTTAACACCGCTCCCGGGTGGGCTTGAACAACCAACCTGTTGGTTAACAGCCGAACGCGCTAACCATTGAGCCACGGAAGCTCAGAAATTAAATGGTTGTCAGGTATTGTGGAAAAGTTATGACTTTTCACGCTACATCTGAGACCCCACAACACCTCTCCCGGGTGGGCTCGAACCACCAACCTTTCGGTTAACAGCTGAACGCGCTAACCATTGCGCCACGGAAGCCCAAAAATTAAATGTTCGTCAGGTATTGTGGAAAAACTTTTCTTTTTACGTTACATTTGAGACTACACAACACCGCTCCCGGGTGCGCTCGAACCACCAACCTTTCGGTTAACAACCGAACGCGCTAACCATTGCGCCACGGAAGCCCAAAAACTAAATGTTCGTCAGGTATTGTGGAAAAACTCTGACTTTTTACGTTACATTTAAGATCCCTTAACACCGCTCCCTTGTGGGCTCGAACCACGAACCTATTAGTTAACAGCCGAAAGCGCTAACCATTGAGCCACGTATGCTCAGAAATTAAATGGTTGTCACGTATTGTGGAAGAGTTATGACTTTTCAAGCTTTATCTGAGACCCCACAACACCTCTCCCGGGTGGGCTCGTACCACCAACCTTTCGGTTAACAGCCGAACGCGCTAACCATTGCGCCAAGGAAGCCCAAAAATAAAATGTTCGTCAGGTATTGTGAAAAAAACTCTGACTTTTTACGTTACATTTGAGATCCCTTAACACCGCTCCCGGGTGGGCTCGAACCACCAACCTATTGGTTAACAGCCGAACGCGCTAAACATTTAGCCACGGAAGCTTAGAAATTTAATGGTTGTCACGTATTGTGGAAAAGTTTTGACTTTTTACGCTACATCTGAGACCCCACAACACCTCTTCCGGGTGGGCTCGAACCACCAACCTTTCGGTTAACAGCTGAACGCGCTAACCATTGCGTCACGGAAGCCCAAAAATTAAATGTTCGTCAGGTATTGTGGAAAAACTCTGACTTTTTACGTTACATTTGAGATCCCTTAACACCGCTCCCGGGTGGGCTTGAACAACCAACCTGTTGGTTAACAGCCGAACGCGCTAACCATTGAGCCACGGAAGCTCAGAAATTAAATGGTTGTCAGGTATTGTGGAAAAGTTATGACTTTTCAAGCTACATCTGAGACCCCACGTCACCTCTCCCGGGTGGGCTCGAACCACCAACCTATTGGTTAACAGCCGAACGCGCTAACCATTGAGCCACGGAAGCTCAGAACTTAAATGGTTGTCACGTATTGTGGAAAAGTTTTGACTTTTTACGCTACATCTGAGACCCCACGTCACCTCTCCCGGGTGGGCTCGAACCACCAACCTTTCGGTTAACAGCCGAACGCGCTAACCATTGCGCCATGGAAGCCCAAAAATTAAATGTTCGTCAGGTATTGTGGAAAAACTTTGCTTTTTACGTTACATTTGAGACTACACAACACCGCTCCCGGGTGGGCTCGAACCAACAACCTTTCGGTTAACAGCTGAACGCGCTAACCATTGCGCCAAGGAAGCCCAAAAGTTAAATGTTCGTCAGGTATTGTGGGAAAACTCTGACTTTTTACGTTACATCTGAGACCCCACGTCACCTCTCCCGGGTGGGCTCGAACCACCAACCTATTGGTTAACAGCCGAACGCGCTATCCATTGAGCCACGGAAGCTTAGAAATTTAATGGTTGTCACGTATTGTGGAAAAGCTTTGACTTTTTACGCTACATCTGAGACCCCACGTCACCTCTCCCGGGTGGGCTCGAACCACCAACCTATTGGTTAACAGCCGAACGCGCTAACCATTGAGCCACGCAAGCTCAGAAATTAAATGGTTGTCACGTATTGGGGAAAAGTTATGACTTTTCACGCTACATCTGAGACCCCACAACACCTCTCCCGGGTGGGCTCGAACCACCAACCCCTCGGTTAACAGCTGAACGCGCTAACCATTGCGCCACGGAAGCCCAAAAGTTAAATGTTCGTCAGGTATTGTGGAAAAACTTTTCTTTTTACGTTACATTTGAGACTACATAACACCGCTACCGGGTGGGCTCGAACCACCAACCTATTGGTTAACAGCCGAACGCGCTAACCATTGAGCCACGGAAGCTCAGAAATTAAATGGTTGTCAGGTATTGTGGAAAAACTTTTCTTTTTACGTTACATTTGAGACTACATAACACCGCTCCCGAGTGGGCTCGAACCACCAACCTATTGGTTAACAGCCGAACGCGCAAACCATTGAGCCACGGAAGCCCAAAAATTAAATGGTTGTCACGTATTGTGGAAAAGTTTTGACTTTTTACGCTACATCTGAGACCCCAAGTCACCTCTCCCGGGTGGGCTCGAACCACCAACCTATTGGTTAACAGCCGAACGCGCTAACCATGGAGCCAAACAAGATCAGAAATGAAAAGGTCTTAAGGTATTGTGGAAAAACTTTGACTTTTTACGTTACATTTGAGATCCCTTAACACCGCTCCCGGGTGGGCTCGAACCACCAATCTTTCGGTTAACAGCTGAACGCGCTAACCATTGCGCCACGGAAGCCCAAAAATTAAATGTTCGTCAGGTATTGTGGAAAAACTTTGCTTTTTACGTTACATTTGAGACTACACAACACCGCTCCCGGGTGGGCTCGAACCAACAACCTTTCGGTTAACAGCTGAACGCGCTAACCATTGCGCCACGGAAGCCCAAAAATTAAATGTTCGTCAGGTATTGTGGAAAAACTTTGCTTTTTACGTTACATTTGAGACTACACAACACCGCTCCCGGGTGGGCTCGAACCAACAACCTTTCGGTTAACAGCTGAACGCGCTAACCATTGCGCCAAGGAAGCCCAAAAGTTAAATGTTCGTCAGGTATTGTGGAAAAACTCTGACTTTTTACGTTACATTTGAGATCCCATAACACCGCTCCCGGGTGGGCGCGACCCACCAACCTATTGGTTAACAGCCGAACGCGCTATCCATTGAGCCACGGAAGCTTAGAAATTTAATGGTTGTCACGTATTGTGGAAAAGCTTTGACTTTTTACGCTACATCTGAGACCCCACGTCACCTCTCCCGGGTGGGCTCGAACCACCAACCTATTGGTTAACAGCCGAACGCGCTAACCATTGAGCCACGGAAGCTCAGAAATTAAATGGTTGTCACGTATTGTGGAAAAGTTTTGACTTTTTACGCTACATCTGAGACCCCACGTCACCTCTCCCGGGTGGGCTCGAACCACCAACCTATTGGTTAACAGCCGAACGCGACAACCATTGAGCCACGGGAGCTCAGACATTAAATGGTTGTCACGTATTGGGGAAAAGTTATGACTTTTCACGCTACATCTGAGACCCCACAACACCTCTTCCGGGTGGGCTCGAACCAACAACCTTTCGGTTAACAGCTGAACGCGCTAACCATTGCGCCAAGGAAGCCCAAAAGTTAAATGTTCGTCAGGTATTGTGGAAAAACTTTTCTTTTTACGTTACATTTGAGACTACACAACACCGCTCCCGGGTGCGCTCGAACCACCAACCTTTCGGTTAACAGCCGAACGCGCTAACCATTGCGCCATGGAAGCCCAAAAATTAAATGTTCGTCACGTATTGTGGAAAAACTCTGACTTTTTACGTTACATTTGAGATCCCTTAACACCGCTCCCGGGTGGGCTCGAACCATCAACCTATTGGTTAACAGCCGAACGCGCTAACCATTGAGCCACGGAAGCTCAGAATTTAAATGGTTGTCAGGTATTGTGGAAAAGTTATGACTTTTCACGCTACATCTGAGACCCCACGTCACCTCTCCCGGGTGGGCTCGAACCACCAACCTATTGGTTAACAGCCGAACGCGCTAACCATGGAGCCAAACAAGCTCAGAAATGAAAAGGTCTTCAGGTATTGTGGAAAAACTTTGACTTTTTACGTTACATTTGAGATCCCTTAACACCGCTCCCGGGTGGGCCCGAACCAACAACCTTTCAGTTAACAGCTGAACGCGCTAACCATTGCGCCACGGAAGCCCAAAAATTAAATGTTCGTCAGGTATTGTGGAAAAACTTTTCTTTTTATTATACATTTGAGACTACACAACACCGCTCCCGGGTGTGATCGAACCACCAACCTTTCGGTTAACAGCCGAACGCGCTAACCATTGCGCCACGGAAGCCCAAAAATTAAATGTCCGTCAGGTATTGTGGAAAAACTTTTCTTTTTACGTTACATTTGAGACTACATAACACCGCTCCCGGGTGGGCTCGAACCACCAACCTATTGGTTAACAGCCGAACGCGCTAACCATTGAGCCACGGAAGCTCAGAAATTAAATGGTTGTCAGGTATTGTGGAAAAACTTTTCATTTTACGTTACATTTGAGACTACATAACCACGCTCCCGAGTGGGCTCGAACCACCAACCTATTGGTTAACAGCCGAACGCGACAACCATTGAGCCACGGGAGCTCAGAAATTAAATGGTTGTCACGTATTGTGGAAAAGTTTTGACTTTTTACGCTACATCTGAGACCCCACGTCACCTCTCCCGGGTGGGCTCGAACCACCAACCTATTGGTTAACAGCCGAACGCGACAACCATTGAGCCACGGGAGCTCAGACATTAAATGGTTGTCACGTATTGGGGAAAAGTTATGACTTTTCACGCTACATCTGAGACCCCACAACACCTCTTCCGGGTGGGCTCGAACCAACAACCTTTCGGTTAACAGCTGAACGCGCTAACCATTGCGCCAAGGAAGCCCAAAAGTTAAATGTTCGTCAGGTATTGTGGAAAAACTCTGACTTTTTACGTTACATTTGAGATCCCATAACACCGCTCCCGGGTGGGCTCGAACCACCAACCTATTGGTTAACGGCCGAACGCGCTATCCATTGAGCCACGGAAGCTTAGAAATTTAATGGTTGTCACGTATTGTGGAAAAGTTTTGACTTTTTACGCTACATCTGAGACCCTACGTCACCTCTCCCGGGTGGGCTCGAACCACCAACCTATTGGTTAACAGCCGAACGCGCTAACCATTGAGCCACGGAAGCTCAGAAATTAAATGGTTGTCACGTATTGTGGAAAAGTTTTGACTTTTAAACGCTACATCTGTGACCCCACGTCACCTCTCCCGGGTGGGCTCGAACCACCAACCTATTGGTTAACAGCCGAACGCGACAACCATTGAGCCACGGGAGCTCAGACATTAAATGGTTGTCACGTATTGGGGAAAAGTTATGACTTTTCACGCTACATCTGAGACCCCACAACACCTCTTCCGGGTGGGCTCGAACCAACAACCTTTCGGTTAACAGCTGAACGCGCTAACCATTGCGCCAAGGAAGCCCAAAAGTTAAATGTTCGTCAGGTATTGTGGAAAAACTCTGACTTTTTACGTTACATTTGAGATCCCATAACACCGCTCCCGGGTGGGCTCGAACCACCAACCTATTGGTTAACGGCCGAACGCGCTATCCATTGAGCCACGGAAGCTTAGAAATTTAATGGTTGTCACGTATTGTGGAAAAGTTTTGACTTTTTACGCTACATCTGAGACCCTACGTCACCTCTCCCGGGTGGGCTCGAACCACCAACCTATTGGTTAACAGCCGAACGCGCTAACCATTGAGCCACGGAAGCTCAGAAATTAAATGGTTGTCACGTATTGTGGAAAAGTTTTGACTTTTAAACGCTACATCTGTGACCCCACGTCACCTCTCCCGGGTGGGCTCGAACCACCAACCTATTGGTTAACAGCCGAACGCGACAACCATTGAGCCACGGGAGCTCAGACATTAAATGGTTGTCACGTATTGGGGAAAAGTTATGACTTTTCACGCTACATCTGAGACCCCACAACACCTCTTCCGGGTGGGCTCGAACCAACAACCTTTCGGTTAACAGCTGAACGCGCTAACCATTGCGCCAAGGAAGCCCAAAAGTTAAATGTTCGTCAGGTATTGTGGAAAAACTCTGATTTTTACGTTACATTTGAGATCCCATAACACCCTCCCGGGTGGGCTCGAACCACCAACCTATTGGTTAACAGCCGAACGTGCTAACCATTGAGCCACGGAAGCTTAGAAATTTAATGGTTGTCACGTATTGTGGAAAAGTTTTGACTTTTTACGCTACATCTGAGACTCCACAACACCTCTCCCGGGTGGGCTCGAACCACCAACCTTTCGGTTAACAGCTGAACGCGCTAACCATTGCGCCACGGAAGCCCAAAAATTAAATGTTCGTCAGGTATTGTGGAAAAATGTTTCTTTTTACATTACATTTGAGACTACACAACACAGCTCCCGGGTGGGCTCGAACCACCAACCTTTCGGTTTACAACCGAACGCGCTAACCATTGCGCCACGGAAGCCCAAAAATTAAATGTTCGTCAGGTATTGTGGAAAAACTTTTCTTTTTACGTTACATTTGAGACTACACAACACCGCTCCCGGGTGTGATCGAACCACCAACCTTTCGGTTAACAGCCGAACGCGCTAACCATTGCGCCACGGAAGCCCAAAAATTAAATGTCCGTCAGGTATTGTGGAAAAACTTTTCTTTTTACGTTACCTTTGAGACTACATAACACCGCTCCCGGGTGGGCTCGAACCACCAACCTATTGGTTAACAGCCGAACGCGCTAACCATTGAGCCACGGAAGCTCAGAAATTAAATGGTTGTCAGGTATTGTGGAAAAACTTTTCATTTTACGTTACATTTGAGACTACATAACCACGCTCCCGAGTGGGCTCGAACCACCAACCTATTGGTTAACAGCCGAACGCGCTTACCATTGCGCCACGGAAGCCCAAAAATTAAATGGTCGTCAGGTATTGTTGAAAAACTTTTCATTTTACGTTACATTTGAGACTTCACAACACCGCTCCCGGGTGGGCTCGAACCAGCAACCTATTGGTTAACAGCCGAACGCGCAAACCATTGAGCCACGGCAGCTCAGAAATTAATGGGTAGTCAGGTATTGTGAAAAAGTTATGACTTTTCACGCTACATTTGAGACCCCACTACACCTCTCCCGGCTGGGCTCGAACCTCCAACCTATTGGTTAACAGCCGAACGCGCTTACCATTGCGCCACGGAAGCCCAAAAATTAAATGGTCGTCAGGTATTGTGGAAAAACTTTGGCTTTTTACGTTACATCTGAGACCCCACGTCACCTCTCCCGGGTGGGCTCGAACCACCAACCTATTGGTTAACAGCCGAACGCGACAACCATTGAGCCACGGGATGTCTGAGCTCCCGTGGCTCAATGGTTGTCGCGTTCGGCTGTTAACCAATAGGTTGGTGGTTCGAGCCCACCCGGGAGAGGTGACGTGGGGTCTCAGATGTAGCGTAAAAAGTCAAAACTTTTCCACAATACGTGACAACCATTTAATTTCTGAGCTCCCGTGGCTCAATGGTTGTCGCGTTCGGCTGTTAACCAATAGGTTGGTGGTTCGAGCCCACTCGGGAGCGTGGTTATGTAGTCTCAAATGTAACGTAAAATGAAAAGATTTTCCACAATACCTGACAACCATTTAATTTCTGAGCTTCCGTGGCTCAATGGTTAGCGCGTTCGGCTGTTAACCAATAGGTTGGTGGTTCGAGCCCACCCGGGAGCGGTGTTATGTAGTCTCAAATGTAACGTAAAAAGAAAAGTTTTTCCACAATACCTGACGGACATTTAATTTTTGGGCTTCCGTGGCGCAATGGTTAGCGCGTTCGGCTGTTAACCGAAAGGTTGGTGGTTCGATCACACCCGGGAGCGGTGTTGTGTAGTCTCAAATGTATAATAAAAAGAAAAGTTTTTCCACAATACCTGACGAACATTTAATTTTTGGGCTTCCGTGGCGCAATGGTTAGCGCGTTCAGCTGTTAACTGAAAGGTTGTTGGTTCGGGCCCACCCGGGAGCGGTGTTAAGGGATCTCAAATGTAACGTAAAAAGTCAAAGTTTTTCCACAATACCTGAAGACCTTTTCATTTCTGAGCTTGTTTGGCTCCATGGTTAGCGCGTTCGGCTGTTAACCAATAGGTTGGTGGTTCGAGCCCACCCGGGAGAGGTGACGTGGGGTCTCAGATGTAGCGTGAAAAGTCATAACTTTTCCACAATACCTGACAACCATTTAAATTCTGAGCTTCCGTGGCTCAATGGTTAGCGCGTTCGGCTGTTAACCAATAGGTTGATGGTTCGAGCCCACCCGGGAGCGGTGTTAAGGGATCTCAAATGTAACGTAAAAAGTCAGAGTTTTTCCACAATACGTGACGAACATTTAATTTTTGGGCTTCCATGGCGCAATGGTTAGCGCGTTCGGCTGTTAACCGAAAGGTTGGTGGTTCGAGCGCACCCGGGAGCGGTGTTGTGTAGTCTCAAATGTAACGTAAAAAGAAAAGTTTTTCCACAATACCTGACGAACATTTAACTTTTGGGCTTCCGTGGCGCAATGGTTAGCGCGTTCAGCTGTTAACCGAAAGGTTGGTGGTTCGAGCCCACCCGGGAGAGGTGTTGTGGGGTCTCAGATGTAGCGTGAAAAGTCATAACTTTTCCCCAATACGTGACAACCATTTAATTTCTGAGCTCCCGTGGCTCAATGGTTGTCGCGTTCGGCTGTTAACCAATAGGTTGGTGGTTCGAGCCCACCCGGGAGCGGTGTTAAGGGATCTCAAATGTAACGTAAAAATCAGAGTTTTTCCACAATACCTGACGAACATTTAACTTTTGGGCTTCCTTGGCGCAATGGTTAGCGCGTTCAGCTGTTAACCGAAAGGTTGTTGGTTCGAGCCCACCCGGAAGAGGTGTTGTGGGGTCTCAGATGTAGCGTGAAAAGTCATAACTTTTCCCCAATACGTGACAACCATTTAATGTCTGAGCTCCCGTGGCTCAATGGTTGTCGCGTTCGGCTGTTAACCAATAGGTTGGTGGTTCGAGCCCACCCGGGAGAGGTGACGTGGGGTCTCAGATGTAGCGTAAAAAGTCAAAACTTTTCCACAATACGTGACAACCATTTAATTTCTGAGCTTCCGTGGCTCAATGGTTAGCGCGTTCGGCTCTTAACCAATAGGTTGGTGGTTCGAGCCCACCCGGGAGAGGTGACGTGGGGTCTCAGATGTAGCGTAAAAAGTCAAAGCTTTTCCACAATACGTGACAACCATTAAATTTCTAAGCTTCCGTGGCTCAATGGATAGCGCGTTCGGCTGTTAACCAATAGGTTGGTGGTTCGAGCCCACCCGGGAGCGGTGTTATGGGATCTCAAATGTAACGTAAAAAGTCAGAGTTTTTCCACAATACCTGACGAACATTTAACTTTTGGGCTTCCTTGGCGCAATGGTTAGCGCGTTCAGCTGTTAACCGAAAGGTTGTTGGTTCGAGCCCACCCGGGAGCGGTGTTGTGTAGTCTCAAATGTAACGTAAAAAGCAAAGTTTTCCACAATACCTGACGAACATTTAATTTTTGGGCTTCCGTGGCGCAATGGTTAGCGCGTTCAGCTGTTAACCGAAAGGTTGTTGGTTCGAGCCCACCCGGGAGCGGTGTTGTGTAGTCTCAAATGTAACGTAAAAAGCAAAGTTTTTCCACAATACCTGACGAACATTTAATTTTTGGGCTTCCGTGGCGCAATGGTTAGCGCGTTCAGCTGTTAACCGAAAGATTGGTGGTTCGAGCCCACCCGGGAGCGGTGTTAAGGGATCTCAAATGTAACGTAAAAAGTCAAAGTTTTTCCACAATACCTTAAGACCTTTTCATTTCTGATCTTGTTTGGCTCCATGGTTAGCGCGTTCGGCTGTTAACCAATAGGTTGGTGGTTCGAGCCCACCCGGGAGAGGTGACTTGGGGTCTCAGATGTAGCGTAAAAAGTCAAAACTTTTCCACAATACGTGACAACCATTTAATTTTTGGGCTTCCGTGGCTCAATGGTTTGCGCGTTCGGCTGTTAACCAATAGGTTGGTGGTTCGAGCCCACTCGGGAGCGGTGTTATGTAGTCTCAAATGTAACGTAAAAAGAAAAGTTTTTCCACAATACCTGACAACCATTTAATTTCTGAGCTTCCGTGGCTCAATGGTTAGCGCGTTCGGCTGTTAACCAATAGGTTGGTGGTTCGAGCCCACCCGGTAGCGGTGTTATGTAGTCTCAAATGTAACGTAAAAAGAAAAGTTTTTCCACAATACCTGACGAACATTTAACTTTTGGGCTTCCGTGGCGCAATGGTTAGCGCGTTCAGCTGTTAACCGAGGGGTTGGTGGTTCGAGCCCACCCGGGAGAGGTGTTGTGGGGTCTCAGATGTAGCGTGAAAAGTCATAACTTTTCCCCAATACGTGACAACCATTTAATTTCTGAGCTTGCGTGGCTCAATGGTTAGCGCGTTCGGCTGTTAACCAATAGGTTGGTGGTTCGAGCCCACCCGGGAGAGGTGACGTGGGGTCTCAGATGTAGCGTAAAAAGTCAAAGCTTTTCCACAATACGTGACAACCATTAAATTTCTAAGCTTCCGTGGCTCAATGGATAGCGCGTTCAGCTGTTAACCGAAAGGTTGTTGGTTCGAGCCCACCCGGGAGCGGTGTTGTGTAGTCTCAAATGTAACGTAAAAAGCAAAGTTTTTCCACAATACCTGACGAACATTTAATTTTTGGGCTTCCGTGGCGCAATGGTTAGCGCGTTCAGCTGTTAACCGAAAGGTTGGTGGTTCGAGCCCACCCGGGAGCGGTGTTAAGGGATCTCAAATGTAACGTAAAAAGTCAAAGTTTTCCACAATACCTTAAGACCTTTTCATTTCTGAGCTTGTTTGGCTCCATGGTTAGCGCGTTCGGCTGTTAACCAATAGGTTGGTGGTTCGAGCCCACCCGGGAGAGGTGACTTGGGGTCTCAGATGTAGCGTAAAAAGTCAAAACTTTTCCACAATACGTGACAACCATTTAATTTTTGGGCTTCCGTGGCTCAATGGTTTGCGCGTTCGGCTGTTAACCAATAGGTTGGTGGTTCGAGCCCACTCGGGAGCGGTGTTATGTAGTCTCAAATGTAACGTAAAAAGAAAAGTTTTTCCACAATACCTGACGAACATTTAACTTTTGGGCTTCCGTGGCGCAATGGTTAGCGCGTTCAGCTGTTAACCGAGGGGTTGGTGGTTCGAACCCACCCGGGAGAGGTGTTGTGGGGTCTCAGATGTAGCGTGAAAAGTCATAACTTTTCCCCAATACGTGACAACCATTTAATTTCTGAGCTTCCGTGGCTCAATGGTTAGCGCGCTCGGCTGTTAACCAATAGGTTGGTGGTTCGAGCCCACCCGGGAGCGGTGTTATGTAGTCTCAAATGTAACGTAAAAAGAAAAGTTTTTCCACAATACCTGACGAACATTTAACTTTTGGGCTTCCGTGGCGCAATGGTTAGCGCGTTCAGCTGTTAACCGAGGGGTTGGTGGTTCGAACCCACCCGGGAGAGGTGTTGTGGGGTCTCAGATGTAGCGTGAAAAGTCATAACTTTTCCCCAATACGTGACAACCATTTAATTTCTGAGCTTCCGTGGCTCAATGGATAGCGCGTTCGGCTGTTAACCAATAGGTTGTTGGTTCGAGCCCACCCGGGAGCGGTGTTATGGGATCTCAAATGTAACGTAAAAAGTCAGAGTTTTTCCACAATACCTGACAACCATTTAATTTCTGAGCTTCCGTGGCTCAATGGTTAGCGCGTTCGGCTGTTAACCAATAGGTTGGTGGTTCGAGCCCACCCGGGAGCGGTGTTATGTAGTCTCAAATGTAACGTAAAAAGAAAAGTTTTTCCACAATACCTGACGAACATTTAACTTTTGGGCTTCCGTGGCGCAATGGTTAGCGCGTTCAGCTGTTAACCGAGGGGTTGGTGGTTCGAACCCACCCGGGAGAAGTGTTGTGGGGTCTCAGATGTAGCGTGAAAAGTCATAACTTTTCCCCAATACGTGACAACCATTTAATTTCTGAGCTTCCGTGGCTCAATGGTTAGCGCGTTCGGCTGTTAACCAATAGGTTGGTGGTTCGAGCCCACCCGGGAGAGGTGACGTGGGGTCTCAGATGTAACGTAAAAAGTCAGAGTTTTCCCACAATACCTGACGAACATTTAACTTTTGGGCTTCCTTGGCGCAATGGTTAGCGCGTTCAGCTGTTAACCGAAAGGTTGTTGGTTCGAGCCCACCCGGGAGCGGTGTTGTGTAGTCTCAAATGTAACGTAAAAAGCAAAGTTTTTCCACAATACCTGACGAACATTTAATTTTTGGGCTTCCGTGGCGCAATGGTTAGCGCGTTCAGCTGTTAACCGAAAGGTTGGTGGTTCGAGCCCACCCGGGAGCGGTGTTAAGGGATCTCAAATGTAACGTAAAAAGTCAAAGTTTTTCCACAATACCTTAAGACCTTTTCATTTCTGAGCTTGTTTGGCTCAATGGATAGCGCGTTCGGCTGTTAACCAATAGGTTGGTGGTTCGAGCCCACCCGGGAGCGGTGTTATGGGATCTCAAATGTAACGTAAAAAGTCAGAGTTTTTCCACAATACCTGACGAACATTTAATTTGTGGGCTTCCGTGGCGCAATGGTTAGCGCGTTCGGCTGTTAACCGAAAGGTTGGTGGTTCGATCACACCCGGGAGCGGTGTTGTATAGTCTCAAATGTAACGTAAAAAGAAAAGTTTTTCCACAATACCTGACGAACATTTAATTTTTGGGCTTCCGTGGCGCAATGGTTAGCGCGTTCAGCTGTTAACCGAAACGTTGTTGGTTCGGGCCCACCCGGGAGCGGTGTTAAGGGATCTCAAATGTAACGTAAAAAGTCAAAGTTTTTCCACAATACCTGAAGACCTTTTCATTTCTGAGCTTGTTTGGCTCCATGGTTAGCGCGTTCGGCTGTTAACCAATAGGTTGGTGGTTCGAGCCCACCCGGGAGAGGTGACGTGGGGTCTCAGATGTAGCGTAAAAAGTCAAAACTTTTCCACAATACGTGACAAATATTTAATTTCTGAGCTTCCGTGGCTCAAAGGTTAGCGCGGTCGGCTGTTAACCAATAGGTTGGTGGTTCGAGCCCACCCGGGAGAGGTGACGTGGGGTCTCAGATGTAGCTTAAAAAGTCAAAACTTTTCCACAATACGTGACAACCATTTAATTTCTGAGCTTCCGTGGCTCAATGGTTAGCGCGTTCGGCTGTTAATCAATAGGTTCGTGGTTCGAGCCCACCCGGGAGCGGTGTTAAGGGATCTCAAATGTAACGTAAAAATCAGAGTTTTTCTACAATACCTGACGAACATTTAACTTTTGGGCTTCCTTGGCGCAATGGTTAGCGCGTTCAGCTGTTAACCGAAAGGTTGTTGGTTCGAGCCCACCCGGAAAAGGTGTTGTGGGGTCTCAGATGTAGCGTGAAAAGTCATAACTTTTCCCCAATACGTGACAACCATTTAATGTCTGAGCTCCCGTGGCTCAATGGTTGTCGCGTTCGGCTGTTAACCAATAGGTTGGTGTTTCGAGCCCACCCGGGAGAGGTGACGTGGGGTCTCAGATGTAGCGTAAAAAGTCAAAACTTTTCCACAATACGTGACAACCATTTAATTTCTGAGCTTCCGTGGCTCAATGGTTAGCGCGTTCGGCTGTTAACCAATAGGTTGGTGGTTCGAGCCCACCCGGGAGAGGTGACGTGGGGTCTCAGATGTAGCGTAAAAAGTCAAAACTTTTCCACAATACGTGACAACCATTAAATTTCTAAGCTTCCGTGGCTCAATGGATAGCGCGTTCGGCTGTTAACCAATAGGTTGGTGGTTCGAGCCCACCCGGGAGCGGTGTTAAGGGATCTCAAATGTAACGTAAAAAGTCAAAGTTTTTCCACAATACCTTAAGACCTTTTCATTTCTGAGCTTGTTTGGCTCAATGGATAGCGCGTTCGGCTGTTAACCAATAGGTTGGTGGTTCGAGCCCACCCGGGAGCGGTGTTATGGGATCTCAAATGTAACGTAAAAAGTCAGAGTTTTTCCACAATACCTGACGAACATTTAATTTGTGGGCTTCCGTGGCGCAATGGTTAGCGCGTTCGGCTGTTAACCGAAAGGTTGGTGGTTCGATCACACCCGGGAGCGGTGTTGTATAGTCTCAAATGTAACGTAAAAAGAAAAGTTTTTCCACAATACCTGTCGGACATTTAATTTTTGGGCTTCCGTGGCGCAATGGTTAGCGCGTTCGGCTGTTAACCGAAAGGGTGGTGGTTCGATCACACCCGGGAGCGGTGTTGTGTAGTCTCAAATGTAACGTAAAAAGAAAGGTTTTTCCACAATACCTGACGAACATTTAATTTTTGGGCTTCCGTGGCGCAATGGTTAGCGCGTTCAGCTGTTAACCGAAACGTTGTTGGTTCGGGCCCACCCGGGAGCGGTGTTAAGGGATCTCAAATGTAACGTAAAAAGTCAAAGTTTTTCCACAATACCTGAAGACCTTTTCATTTCTGAGCTTGTTTGGCTCCATGGTTAGCGCGTTCGGCTGTTAACCAATAGGTTGGTGGTTCGAGCCCACCCGGGAGAGGTGACGTGGGGTCTCAGATGTAGCGTAAAAAGTCAAAACTTTTCCACAATACGTGACAACCATTTAATTTCTGAGCTTCCGTGGCTCAATGGTTAGCGCGGTCGGCTGTTAACCAATAGGTTGGTGGTTCGAGCCCACCCGGGAGAGGTGACGTGGGGTCTCAGATGTAGCGTAAAAAGTCAAAACTTTTCCACAATACGTGACAACCATTTAATTTCTGAGCTTCCGTGGCTCAATGGTTAGCGCGTTCGGCTGTTAACCAATAGGTTCGTGGTTCGAGCCCACCCGGGAGCGGTGTTAAGGGATCTCAAATGTAACGTAAAAATCAGAGTTTTTCTACAATACCTGACGAACATTTAACTTTTGGGCTTCCTTGGCGCAATGGTTAGCGCGTTCAGCTGTTAACCGAAAGGTTGTTGGTTCGAGCCCACCCGGAAAAGGTGTTGTGGGGTCTCAGATGTAGCGTGAAAAGTCATAACTTTTCCCCAATACGTGACAACCATTTAATGTCTGAGCTCCCGTGGCTCAATGGTTGTCGCGTTCGGCTGTTAACCAATAGGTTGGTGGTTCGAGCCCACCCGGGAGAGGTGACGTGGGGTCTCAGATGTAGCGTAAAAAGTCAAAACTTTTCCACAATACGTGACAACCATTTAATTTCTGAGCTTCCGTGGCTCAATGGTTAGCGCGTTCGGCTGTTAACCAATAGGTTGGTGGTTCTAGCCCACCCGGGAGAGGTGACGTGGGGTCTCAGATGTAGCGTAAAAAGTCAAAACTTTTCCACAATACGTGACAACCATTAAATTTCTAAGCTTCCGTGGCTCAATGGATAGCGCGTTCGGCTGTTAACCAATAGGTTGGTGGTTCGAGCCCACCCGGGAGCGGTGTTATGGGATCTCAAATGTAACGTAAAAAGTCAGAGTTTTTCCACAATACCTGACGAACATTTAAATTTTGGGCCTCCTTGGCGCAATGGTTAGCGCGTTCCGCTGTTAACCGAAAGGTTGTTGGTTCGAGCCCACCCGGGAGCGGTGTTGTGTAGTCTCAAATGTAACGTAAAAAGCAAAGATTTTCCACAATACCTGACGAACATTTAATTTTTGGGCTTCCGTGGCGCAATGGTTAGCGCGTTCAGCTGTTAACCGAAAGGTTGGTGGTTCGAGCCCACCCGGGAGCGGTGTTATGGGATCTCAAATGTAACGTAAAAAGTCAGAGTTTTTCCACAATACCTGACGAACATTTAACTTTTGGGCTTCCTTAGCGCAATGGTTAGCGCGTTCGGCTGTTAACCGAAAGGTTGTTGGTTCGAGCCCACCCGGAAGAGGTGTTGTGGGGTCTCAGATGTAGCGTAAAAAGTCAAAACTTTTCCACAATACGTGACAACCATTTAATTTCTGAGCTTCCGTGGCTCAATGGTTAGCGCGTTCGGCTGTTAACCAATAGGTTGGTGGTTCGAGCCCACCCGGGAGAGGTGACGTGGGGTCTCAGATGTAGCGTAAAAAGTCAAAACTTTTCCACAATACGTGACAACCATTAAATTTCTAAGCTTCCGTGGCTCAATGGATAGCGCGTTCGGCTGTTAACCAATAGGTTGGTGGTTCGAGCCCACCCGGGAGCGGTGTTATGGGATCTCAAATGTAACGTAAAAAGTCAGAGTTTTTCCACAATACCTGACGAACATTTAACTTTTGGGCTTCCTTAGCGCAATGGTTAGCGCGTTCAGCTGTTAACCGAAAGGTTGTTGGTTCGAGCCCACCCGGAAGAGGTGTTGTGGGGTCTCAGATGTAGCGTGAAAAGTCATAACTTTTCCCCAATACGTGACAACCGTTTAATTTCTGAGCTCCCGTGGCTCAATGGTTGTCGCGTTCGGCTGTTAACCAATAGGTTGGTGGTTCGAGCCCACCCGGGAGAGGTGACGTGGGGTCTCAGATGTAACGTAAAAAGCCAAAGTTTTTCCACAATACCTGACGACCATTTAATTTTTGGGCTTCCGTGGCGCAATGGTAAGCGCGTTCGGCTGTTAACCAATAGGTTGGAGGTTTGAGCCCAGCCGGGAGAGGTGTTGTGGGGTCTCAGATGTAGCGTAAAAAGTCAAAACCTTTCCACAATACGTGAGAAACATTTAATTTCTGAGCTTCCGTGGCTCAATGGTTAGCGCTTTCGGCTGTTAACCAATAGGTTGGTGGTTCGAACCCACCCGGGAGCGGTGTTATGGGATCTCAAATGTAACGTAAAAAGTCAGAGTTTTTCCACAATACCTGACGACCATTTAATTTTTGGGCTTCCGTGGCGCAATGGTTATCGTGTTCGGCTGTTAACCAATAGGTTGGTGGTTCGAGCCCACCCGGGAGAGGTGACGTGGGGTCTCAGATGTAACGTAAAAAGCCAAAGTTTTTCCACAATACCTGACGACCATTTAATTTTTGGGCTTCCGTGGCGCAATGGTAAGCGCGTTCGGCTGTTAACCAATAGGTTAGTGGTTCGAGCCCAGCCGGGAGAGGTGTAGTGAGGTCTCAGATGTAGCGTGAAAAGTCATAACTTTTCCACAATACCTGACAACCATTTAATTTCTGAGCTTCCATGGCTCAATGGTTAGCGCGTTCGGCTGTTAACCAATAGGTTTGTTGTTCGAGCCCACCCGGGAGCGGTGTTATGGGATCTGAAATGTAACGTAAAAAGTCAGAGTTTTACCACAATACCTGACGAACATTTAATTTTTGGGCTACCGTGGCGCAATGGTTAGCGCGTTCGGCTGTTAACCGAAAGGTTGCTGGTTCGAGCCCACCCGGGAGAGGTGTTGTGGGGTCTCAGATGTAGCGTAAAAAGTCAAAACTTTTCCACAATACGTGACAAACATTTAATTTCTGAGCTTCCGTGGCTCAATGGTTAGCGCTTTCGGCTGTTAACCAATAGGTTGGTGGTTCGAGCCCACCCGGGAGCGGTGTTATGGGATCTCAAATGTAACGTAAAAAGTCAGAGTTTTTCCACAATACCTGACGAACATTCAATTTTTGGGCTACCGTGGCGCAATGGTTAGCGCGTTCGGCTGTTAACCGAAAGGTTGCTGGTTCGAGCCCACCCGGGAGAGGTGTTGTGGGGTCTCAGATGTAGCGTAAAAAGTCAAAACTTTTCCACAATACGTGACAAACATTTAATTTCTGAGCTTCCGTGGCTCAATGGTTAGCGCTTTCGGCTGTTAACCAATAGGTTGGTGGTTCGAACCCACCCGGGAGCGGTGTTATGGGAACTCAAATGTAACGTAAAAAGTCAGAGTGTTTCCACAATACCTGACGAACATTTAATTTTTGGGCTTCCGTGGCGCAATGGTTATCGCGCTCGGCTGTTAACCAATAGGTTGCTGGTTCGAGCCCACCCGGGAGCGGTGTTGTGAAGTCTCAAATGTAACGTAAAAAGCCAAAGTTTTTCCACAATACCTGACGACCATTTAATTTTTGGGCTTCCGTGGCGCAATGGTAAGCGCGTTCGGCTGTTAACCAATAGGTTGGTGGTTCGAGCCCAGCCGGGAGAGGTGTAGTGGGGTCTCAGATGTAGCGTGAAAAGTCATAACTTTTTCACAATACCTGACCACCATTTAATTTCTGAGCTGCCGTGGCTCAATGGTTTGCGCGTTCGGCTGTTAACCAATAGGTTGGTGGTTCGAGCCCACCCGGGAGCGGAGTTTTGGGATCTCAAATGTAACGTAAAAAGTCAGAGTTTTTCCACAATACCTGACGAACATTTAATTTTTGGGCTTCCGTGGCTCAATGGTTAGCGCTTTCGGCTGTTAACCAATAGGTTGGTGGTTCGAGCCCACCCGGGAGCGGTGTTATGGGATCTCAAATGTAACGTAAAAAGTCAGAGTTTTTCCACAATACCTGACGAACATTTAACTTTTGGGCTTCCTTAGCGCAATGGTTAGCGCGTTCAGCTGTTAACCGAAAGGTTGTTGGTTCGAGCCCACCCGGAAGAGGTGTT